>NC_091062.1:7672500-7991666 GCF_000393655.2 Nicotiana sylvestris
TTCAACTTTCCAATTTTCGCCAAAATGCTTCAAATTACCCCACAGACCTCTAAATCCAATTTCGGATGTATGCCTAAGTCCAAAATCACCACCGAGCCTATCGGATCATCAAAACTCCAATCTGAGGTCAAATACTTAAAAGTTAAATCTGAGCCAATTCTTTCAACTTCAAGCTTCTCAATTGAAAGTCACTTCTAAAAATGCTTTCCAAACTTCTCCAAAACCTGAACCAATGATGCACGCAAGTCATAATATACTGTGTGAAGCTACTCGTGACCTCAAACTGCCAAACCAGACGCAATTACTCAAAACTACTAGTCGGGTCGTTACAGTTAACCTCTTCTCTGCAATCAATCGGGATCTTCGCATAGCATTGGACAGTGATAACAGGTAGTTCTTTGCCATACTACTCTCAACATTACTATATGTAACGACCCGACCGGTCGTTTTGAGCTTTTGCACTTTGCTCGCCATTTCTCGGGCATGACTTGCCCCATGTGATTTATTATGACCTATGTAAATCGTTGGTTTTGGTTTTCAGGGTAATTGGAATGCATTTGGAAGAACAGTTCTCAGTTTGAAACTTGAAATTTGAAAAGTTTGACCAAGATTTGACTTATCGGTATATGATTTCGGATCAGCATTTTTATGATTTTGTTAGCTCCTTTAGGTGATTTGGGACTTATGAGCGTGATCGGAATGCATTTTAGAAGTCCGTGGAGGCTTAGGCTTGAATTGGCGAAATTGAGATTTTGGTATTTTTCGGTTGATAGGTGAGATTTTGATATAGGGGTCGGAATGGAATTCCGAAAGTTGCAATAGTTCCATTGTTCCATTTGGGATGTGTGTACAAAATTTCAGGTCATTCGGACTGGTTTGGTTAGTTTTTTTTATCAAAAGCAAAATTTGGAAGATTTTAGAAAGTTTGGCTTGAATCCGATGTGTTTTGGTTGATTTGATGTTGTTTGAGGTGTTTTGAAGATTGGTACAAGTTCAAATAAAGTATTAGGATATGTTTGTATTTTTGGTTGAGGTCTCGGGGGCCTCGGGGGCCTCGGAGTGATTTCGGATGGTTGACGGGAAGTTTGAAACCTTGTTGCAAATGCTGGATTTGCTGCTTCTTGTCACACCTCCTTTTTCACCTACACCCCCGAAAAGGGTATATGTAAAGGGAGTTTTTCTAATTAAAGGACAATCAAAATGGGATTTATTTTAAGAAATTCAGAGTCGCTACTTGGGAGATTTATGGTGTCCCAAGTCACCGATTGAATCCCGAATCGAGGAAAATATGACTCTGTTTAACAGTCTGCGAACCAAAAATCCGAGTAAGGAATTCTGTTAACCCGGGAGAAGGTGTTAGGCATTCTCGGATTCCGTGGTTCTAGCACGGTCGCTCAACTGTCATATTCAGCTTATTTATCTGATTTTAATACATGTTGAACCTATGTACCAATTTTAGCTTTCAACCGCTTTTATTCAATTATTTTTAGAGAAAATTGAACGTCGTTTAAAACGTATCTTTGGATTGCGTCACATGAAATGCACCCACAATCCTGAACATATTTTATTCAATATTTTTGTGATTTGATTTGGGTCACATGAAATGCACACCCAAGTTTAAGAAAGTAAATTAGTAAAAGCGCACCTAAAGTGACTAATGCGTTATTATCTTTGGGGAGGGCTGTGAAATTCGTTAAACGGCACATCTCGAATTCTAAGTATTTTATTATAGACATGTAAGAGGACCCCACAATTTATGCATTTTTGTTTAGCAGGGCTTGCCTCATTTATTATTTAAAGGCCAACCTAAAGCAAACTACAATTTTCTACTTAGTTTGTCTCTAATAATAACAGAAAAAGCCCTAATTAATTAGTATTGTTCAAGAACTAATATACTTACGTCCTTGACTTTTATTCAAAATTTCAGTAATTCCCTTGGGCTTCAAGCTCAGCCCAGTAAGAATAAGACACAGTCAAAACTCAAGTTGGGCTTCGGACAGACTTCATTCAGGCCCACCCTTGACATTCAGGCTTATTAACTTGCAAATGATAGAGCTATTTCACATTTATTCAAATCAACACTTGACATACTCATATGCTCATCTCAATAAAATTCAAAACAGCCAGACATCTAAACCGACTGGATTGGATTTATATTCTAAAATTCAGATTTTTCTTATCTATTTACCTACTAGTGAACTTCTGGATATTACTAAAGGCAAAACAAATTGGGAAACGTGAATTGAATTTTAACAAAAATAGTCATGAATATAAACCTTAGATGAGCAGGCTAAGCAACTTAATTACGAGATTTTACTTACACTAACACGAACAGGTTAATAGCCTAACTTCACACTTTATTCACATCTAATCATCATACAACTAAACTAAACTACTTAATGAAACGCAGATGTTGATATGAGTAACTAATCTACTGATCTTAGCTACTGCAATACAAAGTTGTTTGAGACGTCTCTTCAGCTTGAAATTAAAATTAATGTGGATATCATACGCTGATCTCAAAATCAATTGCAACACCCAAACTATTTCTGATTTTTTTTATTTTTTAAAACAAAACCGTTAAACTAAAGCAAGTTCTAAGCTATACTAAGGCTACAATTGGATAACCACAAATTAACAGTCCCAAACAGTCCAATTAGGTACAAATTACGCAGTCCGAGTTTCATGTGAATATAAATCCAATTAGACTACACTACACAGTTACATATCATTAATATCTACTTAACTACAGATGTATAGTCATCCAAACATGCATCATCCAGTAAACAAATGTCTGAGTACTTTCATTTCATGTTCATCTCAAAGCTATATCAATTTGAGTTCAAGTGTGCACTGGAAATGAAAGAAGGAAGCAGAAAAATGAGGTATCAGCAGTAACCAACAACAACAGCAGTATTCAACACCTGAAAATGAACCAGCAGACTAATTTTGAAACCAAGGGATGTGATACGATAGTCAGACCCTAATTTCAATCTTATTCAATCAGCAGACCTCAAACCCGACTCGACTTAAACCCTTTTTATTATCAGCTAACCAGGAATTACTTCCATACTAGAAGAAAACTTCAGAAAATACCAAATGACTCAATGAAATAGTGTATTTTTCTGAAATTCTGCAATCGTTTTTGATTTTTTTTCTGTATCTATTTTTGTGTATCTCTCTTCCTATATCTCTCTTAGAATCCCTTCTAAGTTTTCTTAGCTCTCTGCCCCTGTATATCCAATGTATCCAGAGTGTATATTGAGTGTATACCGCTCTCTCCGCCTCCTTTTTTTTCCTCTCCGAATTTCCTAGCCTTCTACCCTCATTGAATGTTCTCCCTCTCTCAGAATCTCTTCCAAATTTTCTTAGCTCTTTGCCCCTGGGTATCCAGTGTATCCAGCGTGCATATCGAGTGTATACCGCTCTCTCCGACCCCCTTTTTTTTTCTCTAATCTGATTTTCAGCTCCCTTAAATGGGCATTCAATTAGTGCATTTTCCACTACCAATTCAACTTTTCATTTTTTTAATCATCCACTTAATTGTCCACTCAATTAGTGCTTTTAGTTAATTTGATAATGCAAATACTACCCTACCACTATTAGAAGTTTCTCAATTAGTAAATTGGTCCAACCAGATTTTCCTCTTCTTATTCTCAATGGGTTTGGCTGAGTTTTGGTTTTGGGCCTGGCTAAATTGGCCAAACCAGATTTTCCTCTTCTTATTCTCTTTTCCTTTTCAATTTTTTTTCTTTTTTTTTTCAATAATTAAAACTAAAATCCTAATTAATTATAAAACACCAAATTAACTTAAAAATACTAATTAATTCTAACTAATAATTATCACAAATAATTAAATGTCAAATTAAAAGAAAATCACACAATTTGACTAAAATTACAAAAATATGTTATATTTTTTTGAATTTTCATTTTTGTAAAACATCTAATTATTAATTAATTCCAAAACATGTAAAAATCAAATCTCAAATGAAAATGCTATATTTTTGTATTTTTAATGCATTAACAAAATTAAACATGCACACAAATATATGCGAACAATTAGGGAAATCACACAATAATTCCATAAAAATAACACATAATTAAAGAAAAGACCTAATTTTGGAAATTCTTTTGGAGTAATTCGTATGAGGCAAAAATCGCGTGCTCACAGCTGCCCCTCTTTGTCCGGAAACATGAAGAGTTTTCGTGCAAAGATAAAGTGAGCGGATACGAGCGAGTTTTGCCTGTTTGAATACTCCGTGGGGAAGCATTTTTGAAAGATTTAACCGAACCTCTGCTTCAAAGGTTTTCTACATATCCTTGACTATAAAGGAATCATGTCAATGTAGTTCGGGAAGTTTTGGTAGCTGGGACTACCATGAAGCTGCGGTTTTGCTGTTACTACTGCTGATGCTGCTGATACTGCCTACTGACCTCCTTATTACACCATAACAAAAATGAAGAAGCTATACTAAACTATATGCTTTACAAAGATTTATTTCCAAACTTGATCTTGTGACTGATGTTGCCTTGTCGATTTGTGCTTCCTCCGTCGTTTCTTTACTTCTAGCTCGACTTGTGGTCTTCCTTCTGATTTCTGCTGGGGATTTTTGTTGTAACCCTCCGCTTTACTGACTTCAAACTTCAATGTATTCCTCTGTTATATGGGCGGGCTCCCAACTTCAAAACTTGAAAAATGTAAAGACTGAAATGTATTCCTTGCTCTCCAGGCGGGCTCCTGACTGCTAAACTTGAACTGCTTCTCCCTGTTCTCCAAGCGGGTACCTGATTGCTAGACTTGAAATGTATTCCTTGCTCTCCAGGTGGGCTCCTGACTGCTAACTTGAAATGTATTCCCTGCTCTTCAGGCGGGCTCCTGAATTCAACCAAAATAGACGAAAACAAAGGAAATTTTTATGCCCCAGTTTGGGTATCTGGGAACATATGTAAGTGTAAAACGAATCATTTTACCAAATATCAATAAGAACTTGAAAACTAAAACTTGAATTGTACTCCCTTGTTCTCCAGGCGGGCTCCTGACTGCTGAACTTGAATATATTCCCTGCTCTCCAGGTGGGCTCCTGACTACTAACTTGAAATGTATTCCCTGCTCTTCAGGCGGGCTCCTGACTGCTAACTTGAAACGTATTCCCCGCTCTTCATGCGGGCTCCTGAATTCAACCAAAATAGACGAAAACAAAGGAAATTCTTCTGCCCCAGTTTGGATATCTGGGAACATATATAAGTGTAAAATGAATCACATTACCAAATATCAATAAGAACTTGAAAACTAAAACTTGAATTGTACTCCCTTGTTCTCCAGGCGGGCTCCTGACTACTGAACTTGAATGTATTCCCTGCTCTCCAGGCGGGCTCCTGACTGCTAACTTGAAATGTATTCTCTGCTCTTCAGGCAGGCTCCTGACTGCTGAACTTGAATATATTACCTACTCTCCAGGTGGGCTCCTGACTGCTGCGCTTGAAAGTATTCTCTTCTCTCCAGGCGGGCTCCTGACTTCAATGAGACAGATAAAACAAAGAAAACTTTCTGCCCCCGTTTGGAGGTTGGGCACATATGTGAGTGTTAAACTGAATCATATTACCAAATATTACTATCTAAGAGGGTCTTAAAGCTATCCCATTATCCAGGAGGGTCCTGAAAACTCCTAATTACATCCTATCTTAGACATGCAAACTTTGAAACTAACTTATATTCCCTAGGGTATATTCATGCTACTTATGATTGTTTTGATTTTTTTTAAACTAGGTCCCATTTTACAGGAGGGTCCTGAAAATTTCCGACTAAATTTGGAAAAGGTGGAAAAGATGGCGTTTCTGCTTGGGGAAAATGTTGAGGAAACAGAAAATCATAATCATTAATCTGGGAAAGAAGAGAAGTCAGAATCTTTGTTCTCATGGGGTAATGTCCAAAGTGTATCTCAAACATACAAACTTCAAAGTTCCACTTATAATCTTCTAGGGTGCACTCATGCCAAATTCCGCTACTCATGATTATTTTGAATTTTAAACTAAGTCCTATTTTCCAGGAGGGTCCTGAGAATTTCCGCGATCAATTCTGCCTAGTACTTACTCTTCCTACGGATGATTTCCCAAAACAAATGCCATTTTTGCCCCTGTTTCAAATCAAAGAAAATTTCGTCAGTTTAAAACGTGGTGGTTCATCGTGGCATTCTTGCTGGAGGTGGTTTTCTCTTTTCCATTCTTTGCTTCGTCCAACTGCCTTGAACTGATCGAAAAGATTGTTTTAACCTTCTGACTGATCCTTAACTGCAAGATCCCTAACTGCTATTTTCCCCTCCTGACCTTTCTGCCTGAAACCGTACATCTCCCACGACATTACTGAACCATTCCACAGTTTTAACTTTTGCTTACGCCATAGGTCCCATTTTTCATCATATCATCTTTGGCATGTTCTAGCTGTATTTTGCTTTGTGCAATTCCGAAACTGGTAGTAAGCTTTGAAATTCCTTCTTACAAGGCTAAACTTGGTAGAGATTTAGAGAAGTAAAGTTAACAGCAATGAAATGCAAGGATTTTGAGAATAAAGAAAAGAATCCAAATTTAGATGACTATTGGAGACAGGAAAATGGACTTATCTGAGCGGAATCACCGGCACCAATGATCATGATATGCATTTGGATTAAACAGCCCAGTCTATTTAACCAATCTCCTTTCCAATTGTTTTACTTTGTTCTCCAAGATTTCCACAACCCAATTTTACTTTCTGCCAACTTACGGATCTCGTTCGACTTGCAGTGCCCTGAAGGGTTTTCACCGATAAACCTCTCTCATTTGTTGATTCCTCAATTACTTGTCGCTTAATGGTGCTCGTGAAGATTTTCACCAATAAGACTCTCTCATTTTTATTTTCTCTCAGCTTTCATCGCCTCATGGTGCCCATGAGGGTTTTCACCAATAAGACTCTCTCATTTTTTTGATTTTCTTACTTAAATTGGAGTGTTGCCCCTAATATGAATTCTCTGGACATTGCTCGACTTGGCATCTCTTAGAGACTGATCGGAAGGTCTTTCTTTGGACCGTAGTGTGGGCTTTTTGATGGGGTTAGAAAGAAAGGGTATCAAAGGCTCAAAGCAATTTCGACACGGGTTTAAAATTACAACTCTTGGAATCACATTTCTTATTACAAGTACAACTTCTGCCCCAGTTTCTTGCTTGGGGATCTTTGGATATTTTATTTTACTATGACCGAGCCGAGAAGCTGCCTACGTATCCTTAACAGGAATCAGGTCAAACGTAGTTCACACGTGAATTTCCTTGTTGTTATACTTTTCACTTCTTTTCTCTTCTCTTTTTCTTTTCTTTCTTTTTCTCTCTTTCTCGTTATTGATTCCAAAATATGGGTATGAAAGAAATAAATAAGGCTCAAAAAGGGGGAACAAAGGGTGAATTGTTTAGATAGCAGAACAAATTGCCTTCGTCATTCCAATCTTCAAAATAATGCCAAATACAAACAATCAACAGTTATAACAAAGAAATCATACATAATATCTTTTTACTACATCAGAATTGATAGCCATGTCTATGCATTTTCCTTCGATATCTGTTAAACATAGAGCACCATCGGATAATACTATGGTCACAATGAATGGCCCTTGCCATTTCCGGGCGAGCTTGCCTTTTGCTTCAACTTGATGTGAAAGAATACGTTTCAGCACCTACTGACCCACTTCAAACTTCCTGGGACGTACCTTTTTGTTGTATTCTCTTGCCATTCTCTTTTGATACAACTGGCCATGACACACTGCTGCTAATCTTTTTTCATCAATAAAATTCAACTGCTCCAAACGGGTCTTGACCCACTCATTGTCACACCTCCTTTTTCCGCCCTCGTGAGGGGTGAAGGAGTTTTTTCCAATTAATGGACAATCGAAACGGGATTTGTTTGTTTATTTCAGAGTCACCACTTGGGAGATTTAGGGTGTCCCAAGTCACCAATTTAATCCCGAATCGAGGAAACGAATGACTCTGTATTACAGTCCGCGAACCAGAAATCCAGAGAAGGTGTTAGACATTCCCGAGTTCCGTGGTTCTAGAACGGTCGCTCAACTGTCATATTCGGCTTGATTATCTGAATTTATACAAATATGAACTTATGTGCAGATTTTAACTCTTTACCGCTTTCATTATTATTATTATTATTATTTTACAGGGAATTGCAACGTTGTGAAAATGTATCTCGAATTGCATCACAATCAATGTACCCGTGGTCGTCGACACGCTTTGACTCCGTTGAGATTTGGATTTGGGTCACATAAATGTGCACCCGAGTTTAAGAAAATTAAATTATTAAAGGCGCGCCTAAAGCGACTAGCGTATCATTTACTTTGGGTAGGGCCGTGAAATTTTGCTAAACGGTCCATCCCGAAGTCTAAGCAATTTTAAAGCAAATATTTACTGAGGGCCCCACAATTTTGTATTTTTATTCGGCGAGGCTCATCTCATTCTTATTTTTAAAAGGAATTTGCGACATCTTGGACACGCATCTCGAACCACGTCATAATCAATGTACCCGTGATTAGAGACACATTTCGACTCCGCTGAGATTTGGATTTGGGTCACATAAATGTGCACCTGAGTTTAAGAAAGTAAGATTAATTAAGACGCGTCCTAAAGAAACTAGCGTGTTGTTATTTTGGGTAAGGCCGTGGAGTTCGCTAAGCGGCCTATTCCGAGTTCTAAGTACTTAACACATACATTTTTTGTGAGGTCCCCGCAATCTGTGCATTTTATCTGGCGAGGCTCGTCTCATTTTTATTTAAAAGGTCGTCCTATAGTGGCTATATTTTCTATTGAGTTTGTCTCTAATAATGAAAAAAAGAAGAACGGTCCAACTTTATTTACATGCTTACAAGTTAGTTATAGTCGAGTTCCGAATATGATTAGCAAAATCCGAACATGAACGCGTATATGGGTATTCGTTTAGATATTACGGGCCTAGGCCCAATGTGCATAACGTTAAACTCGGCCTGGGCCACCCTTATTCCAATTGGGCCTATTCAACTTATTTGATATATGTTTGACATTTATAAAGGGGGGGGGGGATGAAATGCAATGTACTGCTTGTCTTAATCAAGCTATATTCCTACCAACTTAAAACATGCCATTTGTTTAAGGAAGTAACTATTGGTCACCTGACATGCTTCTTGACAAAACAATAATGAACTAATAGAACATGGCTACTACAACATTAATCCCTTTTAATTATAAGCAACACATAGAGTTTTCCAACTAAATGATATGTATAAAGGTTCAATTACATCACAGCTAACTACATAGTTCTATTAGAGAAAGTAAATTATCATGCAGACAACCAATTTTCAGTACATTTCTAAAGCTAATTTGAAATAACTTCAACTCTTCCAATTTTTCTTTGTATTCATGCTTCAAATTTCAACTTATATTGACAGTGTATCAGTCGTGTACCTGGTATAGGAAAGCAAAAGAAGAAAAGGAATGATCAGTGGAAGCAGTAGCATACACAGCAACAACAGCAATAGAAAAACAGCAACACAACCCCAGTAGTCAGATTTTTGTTATCAACAACAAACCCAACCAAACAAAATCCAGGAATACTCAGTAGGAGAAACCAACAACAGATTTAAACCAAACAGAGGTCCAGTGAACTCAGAAAACCCAAAACACTCAACTGAAACAATGTTGAACCTGCGGAGAAACCAGGAAAGCTAAGCTGAAAACCCAGTAGTGTCCCAACAAATACAGGCTAAGCAGAGAAGGAAACAGATGCAAAAAACAATAGCCTCTGATTTGTTAAGTTCAAAAATCCAGCACACTCTTAACTCTCTATTACTCTGAATTTAGGCTGACCTATTCAAGGTTTGAAAGTCCAGCCTTGTTTTTGGCTTTTTCTTTTATCTCTCAACACTTAAAACTGTCCAGCTTTCAACTTAACTGTCCAGCCTTCTTAAAAAAACTGTTTTGCCTTAAACTTCTGTCCAGCCCTTAAACTTAACTCTCTGGCCCCTTTAACTCTAAAAATCAGCCTATTTATAAGCCAGAAAATGGCAAGCCCCCAGGCTGCCTTGATCCCTTCAGCCTTTTTCTGCCCATACCCCTTAATTCCCCATGCCTAAATGTCTTTTCTTGATCCCCACTATAATGTTCCCCATGCTTGTCCTATTTGTTTTAATCAAGAGTCATGGATGTATTATAATATTCACTTAATTCCCATGCTTGTTGTTTTGTTCCCCCTTGTCATTAAAATAAGTTTAACAAATGACCCCTAGGCAGTCCCCAGCTTTACAGCATGTTAACATGTTACTAAACTCCCAAAATTACCCTTAAACCTTGCATATTACTGTATTACCCTGACTCTTAATAGTCAGTATATAAACCCCTCTAAATTCAACTAATCACTGACTATTAGCTAATCAGCTTAAGCCTAACACTGATTCTTGTTAGGTTTCTACAGCTATATCCAATTCTTAAACTAAGTTCAACTCAAAATTAGATCACCAAGGGGTGTCAATCAAACCTAGATGAGTTGGTCATATTGGGAGCCAATCCTGACCAACTCAGAGCCAAAAATGCAAAAGACAACAGCCCACAGGCTAAGCTCGAAGCAGTGATGAATAATGAACAGGCTTCTATGGAAATCATGAGGTTACTGAATGAATGAGTAGTCTAATTCACAGACAAAACTGAACATATTCCAAAGGTTCATTATAAGTTAGCATATAGATTTGGACGAGCTACTGTCCTGGCAAACATACATGGAGGGTATTAATGAGCTACTGTCCTGTTTTCCTCTAATTTCAAACAAATTAATTGACGACACTTATTTAAACGACTATACAAGCTATAATATATAGCAGGCAATCAATAAAACACCAAGACAAACTAAACACTATCTAAGGGTTCACAGAATTGACAGAAAATCAGAAACAAAACAAACTAAACATGAAAAATGAATAGAATTCATAGGAGAACAAAAGAAAAGGGAAAATTTACCTCAGGGATTTGAAAATCAGAACTGACCCAGGCTCGAACTTAGAATCGACCATTTTTGGGGTCGAATGGACCTTAATCGAGTGTTCTTAACTGAGAACACTTCGACTAAGGTCGATTAGACCCCATATCGTCTTTTAATTCGGACAAACCTCCACTTTTGGTCTTTTTAGGGTTCTTGGTGGTCTGCTTTGGGATTCGTTCAGTTCTGGTTAGATTCGAACGGAACCAACAGCGTTTAGGGTGTGAGGGAGGTCAGGAGGTGTTGTGGTATGAGTTTGGGGTCGGTGGGTGTAGATATGGTTTTTGCTCGAATCTTTGATTGAAGATTCGAGAAGCTGCAGGGTGATTCGAGGTAAATGGTTAACGGATTCGTGTTCAGGGTGGTTGGGTGCATCAGGGGTGTTATTTTGGTAGTCATCGGAGTCGTGGTTGCCGGGTTTACGGTGGGGGAATCCTAAGGCGGCTAGGGTTTGAGACGGGGGAGGGGGTTCTGGGATGAAGGTGAACAGTGGGCGAGGGGGGGTTTTGGTTTGGGGCGTGGGGTAAGAGGGTTGGGCTTTATATACGGGGTGGGTGGTTTAATCTTGGCCGCTGGATCAATCAAGATCGATGTCCAGGATTAGGGGAGCTTAACAACACGGTGTCGTTTGGTTAAGTAGGGGGGTCGGTTCGAACCAAGCAACGGGTCGGGTTCAGGGAATGGACAAGGGAGATGAGATCCTGGCCGTTGGATTGATTTAATCCAACGGCTCCGATTAAAAGGAACCAAAACGATGACGTTTGAGGCATCTGGAAGCTTGACCAAACTGGATCGGGTATGGGGTTGCTTTGGGCCTGTATTTGGGTCCACCTAGGGTGGCCCAATCCCGATTTCCTTCATTTTTCACCCATTTTCCTTCTTTTCTTTTAATTATCAAAATTAAACAAAAATCCTAAATAAATTATAAAATTACACACATATTATTTAACACCTATAATAATTAACACACAATATTAAAAAATAAAATCACACAATGACAAGAAACATACGTGCATATTTTTGTGATTTTCTCTTAACCAAATTATGGTTCATTAATTCGTAAATGCACCACTAATTCTTAAATGCATGTAACATGTATTTTTTGTATTTTTAACTATAGCAAAGCGAGCATTTACGAACAGAATAATTATCAAAACGTCACGCAAATTCTCAAAATTATACCCGAAGGTAACTTGTTTTATTTCTTCTTTCGATTTCTTTTGGAGTAGTTTCCGTGAAGCAAAATCCACGTGCTCACAGCTACCTCTCTTTGACCGAAAACACAAAAGAGCTTTCGTGCAAAGATGAAGTGAGCGGATACGAGCGATTTTTGCCCTGTTGGAGTACTCCGTGTGAAGCATTTTTTGAGAAGAAGATTTAACTGAACCTTTGCTTCAAAGGTTTCCTACATATCCCTGGCTAAAGGGGAATCAAGTTAATGTAGTTCGGGAAGTGTTGGTAGCTGGGACTACCATGGGACTGCAATTTGCTGTTACTGCTGTTGCACGCTGTTACTACTACTTACCGATCTCCTTATTACATCGTGCTTAAAAGAAAAATCAAGAAGCTAGGCTAGATAACGGATTGCAAGATCCCATCTATCCTCCATTTGTTCTTGACGCCTTGCTTTCTTGTCGGCTTGCGTCTATTCCAGTGTTTCTTTTCTTTCGAGAACTGACAGGGATGATACTGGCATTTTGCTTCTCTGAATACCAATTTTCACTGTCTGGTTCTGTCCGCTGGGGATACAGATTCCTTCATTAAGCTCTTTGCTATGCTGGGAATAATTTGATGTTCAAAAGCCGCTCTTCTCGAGATTTGTCTTATCTTCCTTTTAGCTCATGCGCTTGAATTTGCGCTGGGATCTCTTGTTGCAACCTTCTGTTTTCTGGTGAGTTGCTGGTCTCAAGACCTGAAAATGCAAAGACTGAAAAATATTCCTCTTGTTATACAGGTGGGCGCCTATCTATCTAAAACATGAAAATATTTCTCTCATTATACAGGTGGGCGCCTATTTAACTAAGACATGAAAATATTCCTCTCATTATACAGGTGGGCGCCTATTTAACTAAGACATGAAAATATTCCTCTCATTGTACAGGTGGGCGCCTATTTAACTAAGACATGAAAATATTCCTCTCATTATACAGGTGGGCGCCTATTTAACTAAGACATGAAAATATTCCTCTCATTATACAGGTGGGCGCCTATTTAACTAAGACATGAAAATATTCCTCTCATTATACAGGTGGGCGCCTATTTAACTAAGACATGAAAATATTCCTCTCATTATACAGGTGGGCGCCTATTTAACTAAGACATGAAAATATTCCTCTCATTATACATGTGGGCGCCTATTTAACTAAGACATGAAAATATTTGAGTTTATTTCCTCGTTCCTCCGAGAAATTTTTTGACAACGGCAGAAAATTTTCTGCCCCGGTTTTGGTGACCTTCCTTGTGGCGTGTCTTTCTGCCATCATCAACCTTTATTTTCCTGTAGCAATCAAAGAAAATTTTGTTAGTTTTAACATGGTGAGTGGCCGTGTCACTCCTGCTGGGGGATGATTTTTCCTTCCCTTTTCCCTTGCTTTGGGCTCCCAAAACTGGTCGGGGGATAAAGTTGCTTGCTGGGGATGATATGTCTGCTGGGGATGGTTTCCCATTTATCCCTTCCTCGCTCTTTTGTTTCAAAGCGTGTTGTGGGAGTCCTCTTCAACTCCAAAACTACTCCCTTAAAAGTTTATTTTCTCCCAGCACTGCAGGGCATAAAATGTTATCACCTGGGGATAACGTTAGTGAGGATAGGACTGTTGGGGTTATCTTGCTGCGGATTAATTCTCTCTTCCTCCTTCCCCCTTTCTGTGGTGTCTGACCACCTCGGACCTTGGTCTGTGATCTATCGAAGTTCTGCTGGGGATCTTCTTGGAGCTTGGTCCGTAAGTCCCTCAACCATCGTTTTCCGTTTTTCTTCATATCCCCCTTAACTTTCTGGGCCAGTTTGTCATTTGGTTTTGCAACAAATGCCTTTTGTCCTACTGCCTTGGCTTTGGCCTGTCCCATTCGCATTTGCTTTGTACCATTTTGGCCCCTAGTAGTAAACTCTGAAAAATCCTTTTCAAAACAAATTTCTGGAAAAAATCTTTTTAGACAAAGAAATGAAAAAGATAGAAAAAGAGAAAAATCTTTCTGAACAAATGTTGGGGGAGAAGAAAAGGAAAGAACTTATCTGTACGGTAGGACTGGTCCCAACTATCATGTCGTGCATTACGGATTAATCGACCCAGTCTATTTGTATCAATCAATCTTCCTGATGGCCTCACTTGCTGGGGATAAATAGGTGCCCACCTCTTCGCAAATGTGGAGCCTTTTTGCCAATCTATCTTGTCGCCTTATAGTGCCCTTCGAGGGGTTTTCACTAATAAGACTCTCCCCTTTCTCTCAGCTTCCGTCGCCTTATGGTGCCTGTGAAGGTTTTCACCGATAAGACTCTCTTATTTTATTTTTTCAGCGGGGGATTGGAGTGCTGCCGATATGACTCTCACTTCCGGAGATTCTTTTCGACTATCAATTCATTTCCAGTTTATGATCCTCTTCTTTGCTAGGGATCAGTGTATTATTCTCGGCTTTCATTTGCCTGACTTGGCACCTTTTGGATATTGATCGGGAGGTCTTTTTGGACATCGATGTTGGTTTTGTGTGGGTTTAAAGAAAGGCTATCAAAATTCAAAAATAACTTCGACGGATGAAACACTACAACTCTTGGAATCAACCCTTTTTTGAAGCTTCAAAAACATAACTCCTGCCCCAGTTTTCTTGCTTGGGGATTTTATATTTACACTATGTGGAGCTATGCACACTATGCACACTACGGTGCACTATGACCGAGCCGTGAGGCGCCTACGTATCCTCTTTTAGGAATCAGGTCAAACGTAGTTCCCACGGTTCCTCTTTTTTTCTTATGACCTTTATCTTATTTTCATTTTTCTGTTCTTTTTTTTTCATATATTTTTCCCATTAGTGATTCCAAAAGAGGGTTATGAAAGAATAAATAAGGCTCAAAGGGGGAAGCAAAGGTTAAAGGTGTTTGGATAGAAGAAAGAATTGCCTCCATCATTTCATTATCCAACAAGTACCAAGTACAAACAAACGAACCATTAACTATCATAATCAAAGAAATTACGCATAATATCTTTTGACTGCATCAGAATTGATAGCCATGTCGATGCATCTTCCTTCGATATCTGTTAGACATAAAGCACCGTTGGATAACACTCTGGTCACAACATAAGGCCCTTGCCAATTTGGGGCGAACTTGCCTTTTGCTTCGATCTGATGTGGGAGGATCCGTTTCAATACTTGTTGCCCTACTTCAAATTTTCTAGGGCGCACCTTCTTATTGTATGCCCTTGCCATTCTTTTCTGATACAACTGGCCATGACACACTGCTGCCAATCTTTTTTCATCTATTAAGTTCAACTGCTCCAGTCGAGCTTTGACCCATTCATCGTCGTCAATCCCGGCTTCAGCGACAATTTGGACGGACGGAATTTCGACCTCTGCTAGTATTACTGCTTCAGTTCCGTATACCAACAAATAAGGAGTTGCACCTACGGAAATCTGGACTGTAGTGCGATAACCCAACAAGACAACGGGTAATTTCTCATGCCATTGTCTAGATCCTTCTACCATCTTCCTCAGTATCTTCTTGATGTTCTTATTGGCTGCTTCAACTGCTCCATTCGCCTTGGGACAATATGGGGTGGAATTGCGGTGTGTAATCTTAAACTGTTGGCATACCTCTCTCATCAAATTGCTGTTAAGATTTGCTCCATTATCCGTGATGATCACTTTCGGGACCCCAAATCTGCAGATGATATGGGAGTGAACAAAATCCACCAATGCCTTCTTGGTTACCGACTTGAAAGTTTTAGCTTCCACCCACTTGGTGAAGTAGTCGATGGTCACCAGAATGAACCTACGGCCGTTGGTCCCTGCCGGCTCAATAGGCCCAATGAAATCTATGCCCCATGAGACAAATGGCCATGGCGCTGACATTGTATGCAATTCTGTCGGCGTAGAATGAATCAAATCTCCGTATATCTGACATTGGTGGCATTTCCGCACGAAATTGATACAATCATGCTCCATAGTGAGCCAATAGTACCCTGCTCGAAGAATCTTCTTTGCCAATACATATTCGCTCATATGCGGCCCACAAACTCCAGCATGCACCTCTGCCATAATTGTCGTGGCTTGACCGGCGTCTATACATCTTAGCAATCCCAAGTCTGGGGTTCTTTTGTACAATACTCCTCCACTGAGGAAGAAACCATTTGACAAATGCCGAATGGCTATTTTTTGGTCTCCGATGGCCTGCTCCGGGTATATCCCCATCTTGAGGTACTCCTTTATATCATAAAACCATGGCTCGCCATCCACTTCCTCCTCTACCACGTTGCAATAAGAATGCTGATCACGAACCTGAATGTTCAAGGGGTCAACATACATTTTGTCGGGGTGGTGTAACATTGATGCTAAGGTGGCCAATGCATCGACAACTTCATTATGAACTCTTAGGATGTGCCTGAATTCCACTGATCAAAATCGCTTGCTCAGATCGTGCAAACATTGTCGATATGGTATGAGTTTCAAATCTCGGGTTTTCCCACTCACCCTGAATCTGATGCACCAGGAGGTCCGAGTCTCCCAAGACCAAAACGTCCTGGACATCCATGTCTGCAGCTAGTCGTAGACCCAAAATGCATGCTTCATACTCGGCCATGTTGTTGGTACAATGGAAACGTAGCTGAGCTGTAACAGGATAGTGACGTCCTGTTTCAGAAATGAGTACCGCTCCTATTCCAACCCCTTTCGCGTTTGCGGCTCCATCAAAGAAAAGCTTCCAACTTGGTTCCTCGGGTAATTCCAGCTCACCTATAAGCATTACTTCCTCGTCCGGAAAATACGTCCTCAATGGCTCGTATTCTTTATCCATGGGATTCTCAGCCAAATGATCGGCTAGCGCTTGGGCTTTCATGGTCGTCCTCGTCACATAGACGATATCAAACTCTGTGAGCAAAATTTGCCATTTTGCTAACCTCCCGGTGGGCATAGGTTTCTGGAAAATGTACTTTAATGGATCCAAACGGGAAATGAGATAAGTAGTATATGAGGACAAATAGTGCTTCAACTTCTGATCCAACCAAGTTAGGGCGCAACATATCCTCTCGAGTTGAGTGTACTTGACCTCATATACTGTAAACTTCTTGCTAAGATAATAAATGGCCTGCTCCTTCCTTCTTATAATGTCGTGTTGCCCCAACACGCAGCCAAACGAAATATCCAGGACCGTCAGATAAAGAATTAATGGTCTCCCTGGCTCAGGTGGGACCAACACAGGTGGATTTGAGAGATACCCTTTGATCTGGTCGAAGGCTTCTTGACATTCCGCCACCCAGTCTACCGCAGCATCTTTCTTCAGCAGCCGAAATATGGGTTCACAAGTCGCCGTGAGTTGAGCGATAAACCTACTGATATAATTTAGTCTTCCTAACAGACTCATTACCTCCGTTTTATTCTTTGGTGGCGGCAAATCCTGGATGGATTTGATCTTGGATGGGTCCAACTCAATACCCCGTCGACTGACGATGAATCTTAACAGCTTTCCTTATGGAACCCCAAAGGCGCATTTGGCCGGGTTGTGCTTAATATTATACCTTCGCAGTCTTTGAAAGAACTTCCTTAGGTCTGCTACATGGTCTTCCTCCCGCCAAGACTTTATGATCACATCATCTACGTACACTTCAATTTCTTTGTGTATCATGTCATGAAACACATTAGTCATTGCTCGCATGTACGTTGCCCCAGCATTCTTCAATCAAAATGGCATTACCCGGTAGCAGTAAGTTCCCTATGGCGTAATGAAAACCGTCTTTTCCGCATCTTCCTCGTCCATTAAGATCTGATGATATCCTGCATAGCAGTCCACAAAGGATCCGATCTCGCGCCCAGCGCAATTATCGATCAAGATATGGATGTTGGGAAATGGAAAATTATCCTTAGGACTTGCCTTGTTGATATTGCGGTAGTCGACACATACCCTGATTTTCCCGTCCTTCTTCGGCACTGGTATCACATTGGCCAACCAATTGGGATATCGGGTGACCCGAATAACTTTTGCCTGCAGCTGCTTGGTCACTTCTTCTTTGATCTTCACACTCATATCCGTTATAAACTTCCTCAGTTTTTGCTTGACCGGAGGGTATGCCGGGTTAGTGGGCAATTTATGAACCACTAGATCGGTGCTTAATCCCGGCATATCATCATATGACCATGCAAAAACATCTTTGAACTCAATGAGGGCTTTGATTAATTCCTCCCTGATGTTTGGCTCAATGTGGATGCTGATTTTGGTTTCTCTGACATTATCTGCATTCCCTAGATTTACAGTTTCGGTGTCATTCATATTAGGCTTGGGTTTCTCTTCGAATTGGCACAATTCTCGGTTTATTTCTTCGAAGGCTTCATCCCCGTCATATTCGGACTCATCATCATAACCGATCTCTTGTATAATTAATTCGGAGTCAGATTGATTTATTAGACTAGGTCGAAGATCCGTTATGCATGCCATGTCATTAGAACCAGTAAAAAGAGAACTGTTCAGAAAGAGAAAAGAACAAAACAAAATTAAAATGAGACAAGAAAAGAGAATTTATTAAAAATGCGGGATAACAGGGTTCACACTTTACAAAATAAAATGAGATTTGGATTACACCCTGGAATAATCCAAAAAACAAGAAAGAAAAAATCAAAGCCTACTACCAGGACTCCCCCCGGGTAGGAAGAGGAGTAACCGTCCAATTGTTGGTTTTGGCCTCAGGCCCCACAAACTGTATGTCTGCTCCGCTGGAACCCTCTCCAACTTCTACCATATTGACATCAGCAAACAGCCTTTCAAAGCTCTGATTCAAATCCCCGTCCATCCCAATCAATGGTGCGAGAAATATTTCGGGACCGGTGACCCCTTGGCACTTGCTCTAATAAAGGATCTGGAGAGACGCGGAATTGGTTTGGGAAGAACCCAAACTCTCTTCTTTATTTTCCGTGATCGCTTTACATCTGCCACAGTAGGTTTGAACCCCAATCCAATGGTCTCTAAATTCTTAGGCAAGGAGACAGGTTGAACAATCCCTTGAAGCTCAGCCCCCAGGCCTTTTCCTGGCAGAAACCCATTACCCAGCATCTCTGAAACCATCATGACGGTTGCGGAAGCTACTCTGGGGTGTGGAATGCTTTCACCCTCGGTAATCTTGTTTGTTGATGCTGACTCAAAAATCTAGTAAACCCAGGGACCTTTGTCACCGTTGGTTTCTATGAAGGGCACAATGGCGCCTCCCATGGTGCACGCAGTGTCTTCCCCATGCAGCACGACATCTTGTCTGTCCCATTCGAACTTGACCATTTGATGCAAGGTGGATGGCACCGCTTTGGCCGCGTGGATCCACGGTCGTCCCAACAAAAGGTTATAAGATACCGCGACATCCAATACTTGGAACTCCATGGTAAACTGGACCGGGTCGATGGTCAACTCAAGTATAATATCCCCCATGGTGGCCGTTCCACTTCCGTCAAATCCTCGGACGCAGATGCTGTTCTTGTGGATTCTACCATGGTCAATCTTCAACTGGTTCAGGGTGGATAATGGACAAATATTGGCACTCGAGCCGTTATCCACCAACGCCCGGGTAACTGCAGAATCTTCACATTTGACAATCAAGTAAAGAGCTTTATTATGTTTTGTGCCCTCCACTGGCAGATCATCATCAGAGAACGTTACCCTGTTTACCTCAAAAATTTTGTTGGCAATCATTTCAAGGTGGTTTACTGAAATTTCATTGGGCACATGAGCTTCATTCAGTATCTTCATCAGGGCCCGGCGATGTTCATTCGAATGGATCAATAGTGATAACAACGAGATCTGGGCCGGTGTTTTCTTCAATTGTTCGACCACGGAGTAATCCTGCACTTTCATCTTTTTCAAGAATTCCTCAGCCTCTTCTTCTGACACAGGTTTCTTTGCTACTGCTGGGTTGGACCTTCTGAACTCCACTGGAGCAAAACACCATCCTGATCGAGTCAGTCCCTGCGCCTCACAACTATCCTCCTCCACTTGCTTCCCCTTGTACATTACCACTGCCTTTTCGTACTTCCAAGGCACGGTCTTGCTATCAATCACTGGTAATTGGACTACCGGCTTTATGGTGACCAGTTCCCTGAAGACCCCTTTCACAATAACTACGGGTGTGGATGATGTCCCTGATACTACCAATTTGGCTGGCTTTGGCTTCTTTGTTGCGGTGGACGGATTCTTCCCTAATATCACCACTGGCTTGACATCTTCCCCCTTTAACTGCACCCCTGCTTTCCCACCGGTCAATTCTTCTTTCGGAGCGGCCTGGATCATCATCACTGCCTGTGAGGGTTTCCTCGACTCTCCTCTCTTGTACACCAACTCGATCATGTGAGCTTCGTGGTGTACTGGCAGTGGGTTCTGGTTGATGTTGGGTGCCTCTGATGCCTGGACCTAGATCTTGTTGGCATCAATAAGATCTTGTATTGCATGCCTCAACCTCCAACATTTTTCGGTATCATGCCCTAGCATTCCTGAGTAGTACTCACAGCTTATTGATCGGTCCAAATTTTGGGGTGGGGGGTTTGGACCTCTAGGCTCGACAGGACTCACCAAACCTAGCTGCCTCAATTTGTGGAACACGGCGGTATAGGTCTCTCCCAACTCAGTAAAAGCTCTATGTCTCTGTAGCCTATCATTCCTAGCAGCTTGACTTCCTTGAAAGCCTGTCCAAGGAGGGTTCCTGTATGCCCTTGGTGGAGGGTAGGCGTTTTGGGGTGGAGGGTATGTGCTCTGTGGAGGTGGATATGCGTTTTGGGGAGCCGGCACGCGCCATTGTGGGTGAACCGGAGGCTGAGTGTATGTTTGGACTTGGTGTACGGAGAAGTGTGGTTCTTGAGGTGGATAGTAGTGTTGTGGCGGGCTGTATGGATAATTTGGCCTGTGGGGTCTGGGTTGGTTGTAGTATGGTTTTCCAGACCGGGACCAACCGCCTGTCTCAACCGTGGCGACTTCTTCTTTCTTCTTGCTTCCTAGTGCACCTCCCGTGCCACTCTGAATAGCCTGGGTCATTGCCTTGAGCGCTGAGTAATTCAGGATTTTATCGGACCTCAGTCGCTCCTCTATCATGACCCCTATCTTTACTACTTCATTGAAGGATTTTCCAACCGTCGTCACCAAGTGACCAAAGTAAGTTGGATCCAGCGTTTGCAGGAAATAGTCCACCATTTCTCCCTCTCTCATGGGAGGATCAACCCTGGCTGCCTGTTCTCTCCAGCGGAAACCAAACTCGTGAAAGCTTTCCCCAGGCTTCTTTCCGGTCCTCAGTAATGTGAGACGGCCAGGGACTATCTCGAGATTGTATTGAAAGTGACCTGCGAAAGCCTGCGCTAGATCATCCCAAGTGTACCATCTGCTGGGATCTTGCCTGGTATACCATTCCAATGCCGATCCACTCAAGCTTTGACCAAAATAAGCTATCAGTAGCTCATCTTTGCTGCCTACTCCTCTCATTTTGCTACAAAAGCCCCGCAAATGTGCCATAGGATCACCGTGCCCTTCATATAAGTCAAACTTAGGCATCTTGAATCCTGCCGGGAGTTGGACGTCCGGGAAAGGGCATAGATCCTTGTAGGCCACGCTGACCTGGTTGCCCAATCCATGCATGCTCCTGAAGGATTTCTCCAGGCTTTTGAACTTCCTCATTACCTCATCTTGCTCTGGGACCTTAACCGGCTTTTCAATCTCCGTCGGGACCTCCAAGTGTGGATTATAGGTATGGGGTTCTGGTGCATTGAATGTGGGTTCAGGGGGATAGTACTGCGTATCGGGAGCCTGAAACAACGGCTCACTAGTTGATCTTTGCAGTGTGGCTGGTGTGGGTCCCGTAAAAGTGGGAACATTTGGTGTTGGGAGATGTTGATGGGGTGGTGGAGCTTGGGAATCATAGGGGCTTCTCCCCTGATAATAGTGGTGATTCAGGAGGCTTGTTGAAGGGCCAGAGTGAGGGTAGTCCGGCATATGCCCTAGTGGTTCAGGGCTCTTTTGTACTTTAGCCAAGGTTAATTGCATCGCATTCATCTCCAATCCAATCCTCTCTATCTTCTCCATTGCCTCTTTCAGCAACTGGCTTACTGGCCTTTCTTCCTCGGCACTATTTTCTGAAGTAGTCATGATTATCGGTACAGGTCCCTTGGATCTGGTTTGATAAGGATGTGTTTCCATAACGCTTTAACAACTAACTGGTATAGGAAAACAACAAACTTGTTAGCGTTAGAGTTTAACAGATTTGGTAATAGTACGTTGGGGATGCAATGCTCCTAAGCAGTTAATCGTTTCTAACATGTTTTTGCTTCAACCGCATGCGTCATCCTGACTTGCTTTATTTGTGCCTTTAAAGTGTTTTGGGAACCCCCCGTTTTTCTCTCTATTATTCTTTTCTTTTTCCTTTGCTCTTTTTTCCTTTTTTTTAGTGGCGGTCGAATCTTATGTGGATTGCCTACGTATCACGTCTCCGCGTGAATCAGACCAGGCGTAGTTCTGCCACAAAGTAAAGACGCAAAATTCTTTTTGGAATCATTCAATTCATCACCAAAATTCGCTATTACAAACTACTGATTTCAAACAAAGAACAGCAATAGTACAGATTCCAAAATTCTTAACCTGACTCGATAAAAGAGAGAAAAAAACAACATATGGGAAGATAACGGACCCATAAAGTCAACAAACAAGACTCGAACTAGGGATACATTAAGGATTTCAACTTAGGTGCTCGCGAGGCATCGTTCGGCCTTTCCGCGGGCTTTGGTGTGAGACCTCTTTGTAAGCTTTTCAACTCATTCATGATCCGGTGAACATAGCCCACGACGGAGGCGAGTAGGGTGTCACGAGGCATATGCTCACATGCCAAGCATCTCATGTAAATGTAGTGCCCAATCTCGTCAATCCTATCTCGGATGTTGTCCCTTTCCCTGAATAATTGCTCTATTCGCCGGTTTTTCAGTCCCAGTGCTTGAGCATTGTCGGCGAGTCGATCCTGAAACCTCTCCATTTGTTTTTCCATTCTGGCCATCATATCATAACACTGCCTTCTGTCAGCTTGGG
Source organism: Nicotiana sylvestris (assembly GCF_000393655.2). Lineage (NCBI taxonomy): Eukaryota > Viridiplantae > Streptophyta > Magnoliopsida > Solanales > Solanaceae > Nicotiana > Nicotiana sylvestris. Next base: position 7,695,765 of record NC_091062.1, read on the forward strand.
CATCTCGGGCTTGTTTAAAGATCCGCTCCTGAAGAGTGGAGTTCGTTTTTCTTAGTAGTCCGATGCTTATTTCAGAATCCCTTATGACTTGTTGCAGATGTTTCCTCCGGGCCATTGTACCTTTTGCCCATCTAACCCGCATTCTCGCTATGCATGCTTCAGATCTCTCCAAGTCCTCTCGGCTTTTACTGACCTGACTCCTCAGCTCTACTATCAACCTCTCATTGGACCGATTTTTCCGTTGGTCACCAGCATTTTTTCTGTCTTGGCGGATTCGGGCTCTCAGGGCCTTGTTTTTTTGAGTCAACTTGATTTTCTCCCTTGTATCAACATCGATTTGCAAGTTGCTTTGGTATCTAAGCCCCTCAATTTGCCGTTTTAGTTTGCCAATCTCGACCCGATATTCTTTCTTTTTGGCTAGCCCAGCCCATTGTGCTTGCGATGACTCTACAAAGTCTTGGACGTGAGCTCTCTTAGCTGGTCTCTGGTGCTCAAGCTCTCGTCTGTACCATGTGAGGTATTTTGGCGACACTTCGCCTTTGGCCCTATCTTGTAAACAAGTATCCACTTTCAGGGTTTGACACTCGTTCCAGATTCTCCGAACGACTGCTTCAGGGAACTGCCCACCAGACCCGATTTCGACCACCTGGCTACTGAGATCCTCTTCCTTTGGGACTATTTGACATCTCCCCAACTGCCTCAATACTCTGTATGGCGCATAGGGCTGGATACTTTGGAGACCCATCAACAACAAGTGAGATTCTACGGCTGACATGTGTATGATCTCATCTAAGGGTAGCCACCCAAATGCCCATTCTATCTGGTTTGCTGAGACGGAACGCAGTAGAGTGACCCATTCAGCGATCCCTTCTGGCAGGCTGAACCCGTTGACCCTTGTGGAAAACTCTTTTGTGACGACCCATATTTCAGACACTGAGGGCGATGACATAGGTGATCTATCATCCACATTTGCAGTAGTATATTGCAACCCTCAAAGAAACCTCCTCCGATTTTGCAAACAGTGAGAGCACGGAAGATGTCTGCTATTATCATCGGTGCCAGAGTGTTGTTGTCTTGTTTGAACAAAGTGCTGACGACCCCAGCGATTTGTATGTTAATTTTCTCATCCTTTCTAGGGAATACCAGAAAACCCAGAAAGGCCACCATAAAAGCAATACACCTATGTCTTTCCCATTTCAGCCGGCTTTCCCCCTGCAGATCTTACTCTCGGGACTGTTGAACCCTCCCAGATGACCGTACATGTCGTACAGGAATGCCAAACTACAAAACCCTTCTGATAACTCTGGGTTGTGTACAGTTCTGCGGATCTTCACGGTGTCTAGGAATCTGTGTACGGTCACGGTCCTTGGTGCAATAAGATATTGTTCCCTCATAGGGATTTTAGGACATCCGATGTACCCTGCTAGTTCCTCTAGCATTGGTGTGAGCTCAAAGTCTGAGAAATGAAATACATTGTGTGTTGGGTCCCAAAATGAAATTAAAGCCCTTATAATGTCCCCTCGCGAATCGATGTCCAGTAATCCAACCAAGTTTCCTAAGTGCATCTTGACTGTATCTCGCCCTGATTCTTCCAAGTCATTCCACCACATGCGTAAGCCCAAAGGGACTCTGTTTATAATGGCCCCAGATGAACTCTTACTCGTGCTCATTCTGCACATTTATTAAGGTGATTTAGACAAAAGCAAAAATCTTTATTTTGACTCCAAAACTATTTTTCCCGTTTTCCTTAATTTTGAGAAAAGAAAGACTGATTTTCCAAATACGGCCTTTCAGCTCTTCGGGGATGAATATTTTAAGGCTGTGGGATTTTAACCGGCCAAAAGGTAAGAAAAATGGCCAAAGGCGGCTGTTTGTACAAATACAGCCTTCCGGCGTCCCTTTTGGGAATATTCGGCAATTTTCGCAAAAAAATGGCATCACCTGACTCTTTTATGAAAGCAGCAATATTTTGTCATTTTTTTTATTATTATTATTTTTTTTGCAAAAATAGGAAGTTGGGCCCGATAAGGGTTGCCTACGTATCTCATATCCGGTGAGAATCAAACCGACGTAGTTCGGGTAAGACAAATTAATTAAATCACGACTCCAATTTTCTTTCTTCAAAATCAAAATTTTGGCAGAGTTCTCACATTACTTGGACATTGGTTTTTCTTAAATGAGCAACTCTCACTTTTTCAAAATCCCCGTTTTCACCCACCGGTCAACATGCAAATTTGAAGCAAATTAAATGCACCAACAAACAAGATGCAACAGGATGGTCTTTTGTTCCAGGTTGCTTTTCCTAGATGGGCCCAACCCCTGTGTTGAGCCCCCTAAGTCAAATGCAACGTTGTAAGCACGTGATTTTTGCTTCACGGACGATCACTCCCAAAGAAAATAAAAATAGGGACAAATGACTTCGCTGTACAATTTTTCGATTTTTCCGTGACATGTGTTGTTTGTGGGTCTGTCCATTTCGCATTTAATCATTATCAAACAAAATACAAAAAAAAAAAATATATGTGTCATTAAAAGAAAATGCAAAAAATATATATGTGCATCGTCCGTTCTAGGTTGTGATTTAACTTACTTAAACATTTTAATTTGGTGTGATAATTATGTTGAAGTGCTACATTGTTGTTGTTTTAATTTCATTTATTTTATTATTTATTTTGTTATTTTTTATTTTTTTAGAAAACAAAAAGAAAAGAGTTGAAAATCGGTTTGGGCCCAAAAATGAAACAAAAAACAGGCCCAAACCAAGCACTCAAGTCCAGTCCAAATCAGGCCTGCCCAGGCTCATCCCAAAACGGCGTCGTATAAGGCATCTGATCTGAGCCGTTCAACCACACTAATCCAACGGTCCACCTCAGCACCCGTAACCCGACCTGTTTAGCCGGTCCAACCCAACCCACCACTTAAACCCAAACGACCCCGTTTTAATATCAAACGACCGCGTCTCACCCTCACCATCAGATCCAAGCCGTTGAGATCATATTATCTAACGGCTCAGATCCAATCCCCTACTCCGTATATAAACCCTCTATCACACCCCACGCCCCCTATCCGAACCCCCCTTCACTCGTCTCCTTCCCCAAGCTTTGAACCCCCAAACCCTAGTAGCCGCCCTGATATCCCATTCACCAGAACCCGGTGGCACGAACGCCGGTGACCACCCCCTTCACACCCCTGAAACATCCAACCACCCTGAGCACGAATCCACTAACCGTGTACCTCGAATCACCTCCCATCGTCTCGAATCTGGATTTGAAGATTCGAGACAAAACTCGATCTATACCAAACCTCACCATCTTCATACCAGACACTCCCCTGACCCCCTCGTGACTAAACCAGGTGTGGTTTGGTCCGAATCTACCCACAACTTCTAAAAAACCAGATCTGAAAATCCAGACCCTAGAACATATGAACCTGGGAAATCCGGCCGGTCTTGACAGGGTTTGAGGTCTAATAGACCTTAATCAAGGTGTTCTCATGTGAGAACACCCTGATTAAAGTTTGTTCGGCCTCAAGGGTTCAAAGTTGAGTCAGATTTGGGTCATTTTGATTTCAAACTTTATCGGTAAGTTTTCCTTTCCCTTTGTTTTAGTTCTAATTAAGTTGTCAACATGTTTCGTTGTGTTTGTTTGTTATTTTGGTATTTTTTATTCGAATTTCTTCCATCTCCGTCAAAGGCTTTTTATTTGGTCAGTTGATTTTCTGTGTGTTCTGAATGTATTATGTGGTATACATGATCGTCACTTAGATTATTTGTCAAATGAGTTAATTCATATAGGCTCCCAGTAATTGAACAAAAGTTGTCCGATGCCCTTTAGGTCCCTGTATGTATTTGTTTATATGAACAATTGATTGTTACCTGTTATAATTAGTATAGTCGACTCGATAAACATCGTCGATTAGTTCTCTATAACTAATGGATCAAATGAGCTAATAATTTCACATGACTAAATGAACCATGTCACTGACTGAATGCTCGACATTGCCTGAAATTAGCCTATAAACTGCATTACAAAACAACTGAAAGATTCAGTCTAGGGCAGCTTCGATTTTAAATTTTTCAAAAGTTCAAAATGACCCATTATTGCAGAGGATCAAGATAGTAATAACCAGGGATTAACAGGGGTAATTTGGCTGTTTAAAAAGAACAAAAATGATTAGTTTAAATGAGCTGACAAGTAGGGTACTAATTTGGGATTAAACTAATGCCAATGGGGAACAAGACAAAAGAGTATGGGGTTTAAAATGAATACTAAAATGAGCCCATAACTCTGGATTAAAGAATAATCCAGGCGTGGGGAACAAATGGCTGGCATCAAAAAGATGCTTAGGCATGGGATTTAAGAGGTGTGGGCAGTCTGCAAATTGGCAGAATCCAGGCAATCAAACTGCACTGGTTGTTTGGCTTATAAATAGGCCATTTCAGAACTTAAAAGGGGCTGGAAAATTTAGTCTTGAGAGAGGTCTTGTGAGTTTGAAGAAAACTGAAAAATATAAGGAAATTTCCAGAAACACTGTAACCAAACACTGTCTGAAAACTACAGAAGAATTCACATTGGTCAAGCTGTCTTGGCCAAGTTCTGTTTGTTTGCCCTGGTGGAGCTGCTTGTGATTGTTGAACTGCTGGTGTTGCTGCATTGAATACTCTGTTATTTCTGTTGCTTCACTACTCTTTTCTGGGATTGTTTGTTTGGGGCTCGACCATCTGTTGGTTCTCTTTGTTCTGGAAACTGTTGCTGTTTGTCTGTGGACTGTGGAGAACATTTGTGGTTGTTGGTTTGCTGCTGTGTTGTTGCTGTTTGGTTGTTGTTGTTGTTGCTTGTTGCATACTACTCAACTGATTACTCTCCTTCTTCCGTTCCTTTCCTTACCAGGTACACGATTAATACCACCAATGTAATTTGAAAGTTTGAGCATGAATGCAAAAGAGAAGACCTGCAGATTGTTTTTATATATACATGGACTGTTGTATTAAATGTCATGTAGTATATAATAGTTACATTTTCGTTTGGACAATAGAAGTAGCCTACATGCTTAGTATATCAATGTAGGTTAGTGAATGCTAGTTCATATATGTATGCTGTTAGATGAAAATATTCCCATTGCAATAAGTTGTATCTTAGACTTAGTTTGATTGTGTAGTATATTCTCTAATGTAGGCCAAGTATGAAAACTATCCACTATTAGTTAAATTCTTTCCCTTCTGTCAAATTATCGCATATAAATTGATAAATTCATTTTTAGAACAAAGAACGAGTTCAGGGCCTCAACCTCATGAAGGTCGAGCCCAGATCGAAACAGACCAAGCAGGCCCGTATCGGATAAACAGTGGCCCAAGTCTGGCCAATCTCGCATGAACTAGGTTTGGGCCCATAGTGTTCGATTAGTTGTCCATGGGCGTAATCACGTTTTTTTATTATTCTGTAAAAGCATTTTGAATCTTGCTATAAATAAGCCTGCAAGCATGTAATTAACTAGGGCTATCTACTGCTTTCAATTAGTAGAGACAAACGCGACAATAAACATAGTTGTTATAGGATATCCTTTTAAAATAAGGACGAGATGAGCCTCGACAAAAATAAAGAAAAAAACGCACAAGTTGCGGGGCCCTCATTAAATGTATATATATATTGAAGCACTCAGTCCCTAAGGTGGGTCGTTTAGCAAATCTCACGACCTCCCAGAATAATAACGTGATAGCCTCTTTAAGCGCGTATTTAATAATTTCACCTTCTTAAATTCGGGTGCGCATTTACGTGACCCAAATCCAATTCTCGGCGGATTCGAAATGTATTTCTAATCAGGGGCACATTGATTGTGACGTGGCTCGAGATGCATGTCCATGACGTCGCAAATTCCTTTTAAAAATAGAACGAGACGAGCCTCGACAGACAAAAAATGTATAAGCTGCGGGGCCCTCTGAATGCATATATATTAAAATACATAGAATCCGGGACAGGCCGCTTAGTAAATGTTACGTCCTTCCCCAAAATAACAATACGTTTAGTCGTTTTAGGCACGTATTTAATAATTGTATCTTCCTAAAGTCGGGTGCACATTTATGTGACCCAAATCTAAATATCAACGGAGTCAAAGTATGTCGACGATCACGGGTACATTGATTGTAACGCGGTCTGAGATACATTTTCACAACGTTGCAATCCTTGATAAAAATAATAGTAAATGATCAAAGCGGTTAAAAGATAAAAATTGCACATTGGTTCATAATTGTATATAATCAGATAATCAAGCCGAATATAACAGTTGAGCGACCGTGCTAGAACCACGGAACTCGGGAATGCCTAACACCTTCTCCCGGGTTAACAGTATTACTTATCCGGATTTTTGGTACGCAGACTGTAATATAGAGTCATTCTTTTCCTCGATCCGGGATTAAAATTGGTGACTTGGGACACCCTAAATCTCCCAAGTGGCGACTCTGAAATAAATAAACCAATCCCGTTTCGATTGTCCTTTAATTGGAAAAAACTCCCGTGCGCCCTCCCGGGTGCTGAAAAAGGAGGTGTGACAGCTCTGGCGACTCTGCTGGGGATCAAAACCCAGAATCTCTGGTTCAGGGTTAGAATTCGAGCTTAGATAAATTGTTATATTTGGTTCTATCTGATTTTACATATTTAAGCCTAATGTGCTAAATGTCGCTTTTACCGCTTTGATATTATTTGAACTGTATATAAACTGTGCCGAAACCTCTCTCTTCTTACCTCCGGGGAGAAGCTCGCTGGTCGAGGCTCCCTATTCTGTTAGTGTCAATACCCAAAATAAGAAAGAGGACGGATAAGTTACGAAGCCGGACGGCCTTTTGGTTCCCGGTAAGTTGCCCCTCCTCGACTTCGAGTTGTCCGCTCGGGTACACAGTCTAGAACATATACCCAGGTTATAAACCTAGTATAACGAAACTCCATGCCGGATCCCTAGTAGGAACGCTTATTTGCATCACGTTGCATTTGACTTAGGGGGCTCAACACAGGGGTTGGGTCCGTCTAGGACTAGCAACCTGATATGAAAGGACCATCCTAATGCATCCTATTTGTTTTCCGTGCATTTATTTGTCTCGCGCCCGCATGCTGACCGGTGTTTGAAAATTATGAATAATGTGAAATTGGAAACAAAAAAGAAGAAGAAATAGCGGTTAAGGAGCTAATTGTTTATTTTTGAAAAAAAAACCAATGCCAAAATACTGTCAAAACTCTGCCGAAATTTTGAGAAAATGAAAAAAAAAAACGTCTTATTAGTTTGTTTTATTAAAAGCAAAGGAAAAATAGAAAAAAAGAAAAAAAGGGGTCGTTGTTCTATTTTGTTTTTCAAAAAATATATAGTGTGTCTTGTCGTAAAAATGAAGATGAAAAAAGAGTCTTATTATTTTTTATTTTTATTTTTTAAAAAAATGTTTTTTTATTATTTTTTATGAAAATCCGAGTAATAATAATAAAATATATATATATATATATATATATATATATGTCTTTATTTGTTGCAAAAATATTTGTCTTGCCAAAAAGTCTTGAAAAGTTTTTAGACCCCTAATTTAAAAAAAAAAAAAGATCTAAATAAAGTTTTTTTTTATTTTATTCACTTGGCATAATCACCCTAATAAATGTGCAGGATGAGCACGATACAAAACGAACCTTTTTCAGTAATGACCAAGATCCCTTTTGAGTTGCGGTTATGGTGGAACGACTTAGGCAAAGAAGGGCAAGACAAAGTAAGGAAATATCTGAAAGGTCTCCCGGACCTACTAAACGTTCAGCCTCGGGGTGATATTATCAGATCATTGGTCACTTGTTGGGATTCTGCACACAATGTGTTCCATTTTTCGGACTTCGAGCTCACCCCGACGTTGGAAGAAATAGCAGGGTACATCGGAAGTGATGAAGCCCCTTTTAGGTTCAAATACTTGATTGCACCTAGAGCTGTCACGGTACATCGGTTTCTGGATTTCCTAAAAATACCTCGAACATTCCACCATCCAGATCTTGCCAAAGGGTTCTGCAGTCTCCACCTCATATATTCTAGATACGGCCACGTGGGCGGGTTCAATAAGCCGGATTTCAAACTATGCAGTAGAGGCAACCGACAAAAGTGGGACGAACACAGGCTAGTGGCTTTTATGACAGCCTTTCTGGGTCTTATAGTGTTCCCTAGGAAAGATGGAAACATTGATCTAAAGATAACCGGGGTCGTCAATACTTTGCTTACCCAAGATAAAAGTACTCTGGCGCCTATGATTATGGCTGACATTTTCCGGGCTCTCACTGCTTGTCGAGCCAGGGGCGACTTTTTCGAAGGATGTAACCTACTGTTGCAAATGTGGATGACCGATCATTTATGCCATCGCTCCTCACTTTTGGGTTATGGTTCGCCAGAAAAAACTTGTATTGGAGAATTCTACACGAGAATCAAAGGGCTCAATTTACCTGAGGGAGTCACATCATGGACCTCATTTCTCCGAACTCTCACTGCCAGCCAAATCCAGTGGACGCTCGGATGGTCACCTATTGAGGAAATCATATACATGCCGGCAACCCGGCCTCACTTTCTGTTGATGGGACTGAAAAGTATCCAACCCTATGCACCGTATCGGGTTTTGAGGCAACTTGGGAGGTACCAAGTGGTACCGAAAGATGAAGATTTGAGTACCCAAGTGATTGAAATCAGTCCGAACGGTCATTTCCCTGAAGAAGAAGTTCGCCAAATCTGGAGTGAGTGCCAACATCTGACAGCAAACACTTGTGTGATTGATACGGCAAAAGGGGAAGTCGCCCCAGGATATCACGCTTGGTTTAGAGGTAGCCTGTCCTACGAAAGACCGGCTAAGAGACCGCATCTCAAAGATTTCGTAGAATCATCCCAAGGGCAATGGAACTGGTTAGCAAAAGAGAAGGGTTATCGGACAGAGATTGGTGATTTGAAGCTACAAATGGACAGCCTGAAATTCGATAACAGCGTACAAATCGCGGCGGATCTAAGCGAAAAGAATAGATTGATCCAAGAGAATGAAGAACTTAAGGCCCAAATCCAAAAATTAAGATTGTCTCTTGAGGAGCAGCCCAGAAGTCGATCAGACCAGCAGTTGATAAAGGGTTTGAAAAGAGAAATCACGGAATGGCGAGTCGGGTTAGAAGAATCCGAAAAGGTCATGGCAGAGTTCAAGGCACAGTGGGGAACAAGAGTAGACAAGCATCGCCGATGCTTGAACCAATTGAAACGTGACCACGAGAAGACTGTTGCCAAAATAAAGAGAGAGATGGCTACACTTGAGTTTAAAGCAGTTAAGCAGGCCAGGGATTTCCAATTGGAGAGTAGATACTATTACGACTTGTTGGCCCAAATGAAGACAGAAGTGCGGCAGCTGAAGAATCAGCATATACAAGACTCACAGGTATTCAAGACGTGCAGTGATCAGATAAGACACCTACTCATAGAGAAGAAACAAACCAGAGATAAGATCAAGGCCATTGCCCACGCCATCATCAGACGGTGTCGGTGGTGTGAGAACATGACCAGCGTTACCGTTCTCTCAGCAGTGATGGGTTATGTCAAATAGACCATGCACGAGTTGGAGCAGCTCGAAAGGGATCTCGCACCTAGAACCGCGAAAAGGCCGAATGATGCCTCGCGGGTCCTTAAGTTGGAAAATTAACCTTTGGTCGAGTCTTGTTTGTTTAGGCTTTGATGTTTTCCCGTATGTTGTTTTCTATTTTTCCTTCAATCAAATAGGGTCAAAGAACCGTGGAGTCTGTATTGTTGCTATTCCTTGTTTGAAGTAATTTGTAATAGCAAAATTTTGAGAATGAATTTAATGATTTCATAAGAATTTTGTATTTCTTTACTTTAAGGCAGAACTACGCCTGGTCTGATTCGCGCGGGGACGTGATACGTAGGCAATCCCCATAAGATTCGACCGCTCTTAATAAAGAAAAGAAGATACAAAAATAAAATAAAATAACAGAAAAGGGGACAAATGAGCAAACCGGGATGACGCATGTTGTTCGAAGCAAAGCATGTAGAAACGGTTAACTACCTAGGAGCATTGCATCCTCTATGTGTTATGATCAAATCTGTTAAACTCTAACGCTAACAAAAGTTTGTTGTTGTCTGATTCAGACAAGTTAGTTGTTAAAGAACTCTGGCAACACACTCCTATCAAACCAGATCCAAAGGACCGATAGCAACAAGCATGACTACTTCAGAGAATAGTAATGAGGAAGAGAGGCCGATGAGCCAGTTGTTAAAAGAAGCGATGGAAAAGATTGAAAGGATGGGACTAGAGATGAATGCAATGCAGCTAGCCATAGCCAAAACACAAAAGAGCCCTGAAACACTGGGACACATGCCAGAATACCCTCACTCCGGCCCTTCCACAAGCCGCCCAAATCCCCTTTATCATCAAGAAAGAAGCCCTCATGATTCCCAAGCTCCACCACCCCATCAACCTCTCCCAACACCCAATATTCCCATTTTTGTGGGACCAACATCAGCCCCTTTGCAAAGAACGACCAGTGAGCCATTGTTTCAGGCTCACGATACACAATACTATCCCCCCGAGCCTACGTTTCATGCTCCCGAGCCACAGGCTTACAATCCACATTTGGAAGTGCCGGCGGAGATTGAGAAGCCGGTCAAGGCCCCTGAACAGGATGAGGTATTGAGAAAGTTCAAAAGCCTGGAACAGTCCTTCAGGAACTTACACGGGCTGGGCAACCAAGTCAGCGTAGCATACAAAGATCTGTGCCCTTTCCCAGACGTCCAACTCCCGGCTGGTTTCAAGATGCCTAAGTTTGATTTATATGAAGGGCACGGTGATCCCATGGCATATTTGCGGGGATTCTGTAACAAGATGAGAGGGGCAGGCGGCAAGGATGAGCTGCTGATAGCTTATTTCGGCCAAAGTCTGAGCGGATCTGCACTAGAATGGTATACCAGGCAGGATTCCAGTAGGTGGTATACTTGGGATGATCTGGCCCAGGCTTTCGCAGGTCATTTCCAGTACAATCTCGAGATAGTCCCTGACCGTCTCACATTATTAAGAACTGGGAAGAAACCCGGGGAACGTTTCCGCGAGTTCGGGTTCCGCTGGAGAGAACAAGCAGCTAGAGTCGATCCTCCCATGAGAGAGGGAGAGATGGTGGATTATTTCTTGCAAACATTGGATCCAACCTACTTTGGTCACTTGGTGACAACGGTTGGAAAATCTTTCAACGAGGTGGTCAAGATAGGGGTCATGATAGAAGAAGGTCTGAGGTCTGACAAAATCTTAAACTATTCAGCACTCAAGGCCACAACCCAGGCTATTCAAAGCGGCATGGGAGGTGCGCTGAGAAGAAAGAAAGAAGAGGTTGCCACGATCGAGGCAGTCAGTTGGTCCAGGGATAGCAGGCCGCACTACAACCAACCCAGACCTCACAGGTCAAACTACCCATACAACCCACCACAAAATTTCTATCCACCTCAAGAACCACATTGTTCCGTACACCAGGCCCAGGCATACACCCAGCCTCCGGTTCGCCCGCAATGGCGCGCGCCGGTTCCCCAGAACATATATACGCCACCACAAAACACCTACCTTCCACCAAGGGCGTATAGAAACCCTCCAGGGGCAGGCTTTCGGGGAAATCCAGATGCTAGGAATGACAGGTTGCGAAAACAGAGAACTTTCACGGAGTTGGGAGAAACCTACACCGCTTTGTTCCACAAGTTGAGGCAATTGGGTTTGGTTAGTCCTGTCCAGACTCGAGAACCAAATCCCCCACCTCAGAATTTGGATCGATCAATAAGTTGTGAATACTGCTCAGGGATGCTCGGGCACGATACCGAGAAGTGTTGGAAATTGAGGCATGCCATACAGGATCTTATTGACACCAATAAGATCGAGGTCCAGACACCGGAAGCTCCTAACATCAACCAAAACCCACTACCAGCGCACCACGAGACTCACATGATTGAGTTGGTGTATGAGGGAGGAGAGTTGAAAAAAACCTCACAAACAGTGATGATGATCCAAGCCGCCCTGAAGGAAGTCTCAACCAGTGGGGGAACGAGGGTACAGTCACAGGAAGAAAGCGTCAAGCCAGTAGTGATATTGGGAAAGAGCCCGTCCGCCATAACAAGCAAACCCGAGCCAAACAAGTTGGTAATATCAGGGGTTCCGCCCGCATCTGCAGTCGTGTTAAAAGGGGTATGTAGAGAACTGGTGACCATAAAGCCTGTGGTCCAGCTGCCGATGATTGACAGCAGGGCTGTGCCTTGGAAATATGAAAAGGCGGTGGTGATGTACAAAGGAAAACAGGTGGAAGAAGTCAGTTGTGAAGCGCAAGGGCTGACTCGATCAGGTCGATGTTTTGCTCCGGTGGAGCTAAGAAGAACCAACCCAGTTGCAACCAAGAAACCTGTGTCCGAAGAAGAGGCTGAGGAGTTCCTGAGGAAGATGAAAGTGCAGGACTACTCCGTGGTCGAACAGCTGAGAAAAACACCGGCCCAGATCTCGTTGCTGTCATTACTGATCCATTCTGAGGAGCATCGACGGGCTTTGATGAAGATATTGAACGAAGCTCATGTACCCAATGAGATTTCTGTAAACCACCTGGAAACCATTGCCAGCAAGATTTTCGAGGTGAACAGGGTAACATTCTCAGATGATGACCTGCCAATGGAAGGTACGGAGCATAATAAAGCTTTGTACCTAGCTGTCAAATGTAAAGACTCGGTGGTAACTCGAGTACTGGTGGATAACGGCTCAAGTGCCAATATTTGCCCACTATCTACCCTGAATCAACTAAAGATCGACCACGGAAGGATCCACAAGAACAGTATCTGTGTCCGAGGGTTTGACGGAAACGGAACAGCCACTGTGGGGGATGTTGTACTTGAACTGACCATCGGTCCAGTCCTGTTTACCATGGAATTCCAGGTGTTAGACGCCACAGTATCTTACAACCTGCTGTTAGGACGACCATGGATTCATGCAGCCAAAGCAGTGCCCTCCACCCTACATCAGATGGTGAAGTTCGAGTGGGAAAGACAAGAGGTCGTGTTACACGGCGAGGACACAACGTGCACCATGGGCGGAGCCATTGTACCTTTCATAGAGACCGCTGATGACAAAGGTCCTTGGGTCTACCAGATTTTCGATACAGGGTCGGCCAACAAAATTTCTGAAGGAGAAATCATCCCGCACCCTAGGGTAGCTGCCGCAACAGTCATGATGGTCTCAGAAATGCTGGGTAATGGATTTGTGCCAGGAAAAGGCCTGGGAGTCGAGCTTCAAGGGATTGTCCAACCTGTCTCCCTTCCTAAAAATCTGGAAACTTTCGGATTGGGGTTCAAACCAACCGCAGCAGATAGGAAACAAGCGCGAAAAATGAAGAAGAGGGTCTGGTTTCTGCCTAAGCCGGTGCCACGTTTCTCAAGGTCTTTCGTTAAAGCAAGTGCCAAGGGGTCACCGGTCCCAAAGATTCTAGGACCGTTGATCGGTATCAATGAGGACCTGAATCAGAGTTTTGAAAGGCTGTTCGCGGATGTCAGTATGGTGGAAGCTGGAGAAGGTTCCAGCGGAACAGAGATACAGTTTGTGGGGCCTGAGGCCAAGACCAACAATTGGACAGTTACTCCTCTTCCTGTCCGAGGGGAGTCTTGGTAGTAGGCTTTGATTTATGTTTTGTTTGTTTGTTTGTTCGGATTATTCAAGGGTGTAATCCAAATTTTACTTTCGTTTTTGTAAAAGTGTGAACCCTTTTATCCCGCAAGTTTAATAAAGTTCTTTTCTTTTGTCCCATTTTAATTTTGTTTTGTTCTTTTTCTTTCTGAACAGTTCTCTTTTTACTGGTTCTAATGACATGGCATGCACAGCGGATCTTCGACCTAGTCTAATAAATCAATCTGAATCCGACTCAATGATGCAAGAGGTCGTTTGTGATGATGAATCTGAATGTGACGAAGGTGAAGCCTTCGAAGAGATAAACCGAGAACTGTGCCAATTTGAAGAGAAACCCAAGCCTAACCTAAATGACACTGAGGCTGTGAATCTAGGAGACGCTGATAACGTCCAAGAGACCAAAATTAGCATCCACATTGAGCCGAATGTCAGAGAAGAATTGATCAAAACCCTCATGGAATTCAAAGATGTTTTTGCATGGTCATATGACGATATGCCTGGATTAAGCACCAATTTAGTGGTTCACAAATTGCCCACTGACCCGGCATACCCTCCGGTCAAAACTAAGGAAATTTAAAACAGAAATGAGTGTAAAGATCATAGAATAAGTGATTAAGCAGTTGCAGGCGAAGGTCATTCGGGTCACTCGATATCCCGAGTGGTTGGCCAATGTGGTACCAGTCCCGAAGAAGGATGGGAAAATCAGGGTGTGCGTCGACTACCGCAACCTCAACAAAGCAAGTCCCAAGGACAATTTTCCGTTACCCAACATTCATATCCTGATCGATAATTGCGCGGGGCGCGAGATCGGATCCTTTGTGGATTGCTATGCGGGTTATCATCAGATCCTAATGGGCAAGGAAGATGCGGAAAAGACAGCGTTTATTACGCCATGGGGAACCTACTGCTATCGGGTAATGCCGTTCGGATTGAAGAACGCCGGGGCAACATACATGCGAGCAATGACTGCTGTGTTTCATGACATGATACACAAAGAAATCGAGGTGTACGTCGATGATGTGATCATCAAATCTTGGCGTCAGGAGGACCATGTAGCAGACCTAAGGAGATTTTTCCAAAGACTCCGAAGGTATGATATCAAGCTCAACCCGGCCAAATGCGCATTCGGGGTTCCATCAGGAAAGCTGCTAGGATTCATCGTCAGTCGACGGGGGATTGAGTTAGACCCATCCAAAATTGAATCCATCCGAGATTTGCCACCGCCAAGGAACAAAACAGAGGTAATGAGTTTGCTGGGTAGACTCAATTACATCAGCAGGTTCATCGCCCAACTCACAGCAACTTGTGAGCCCATATTTCGGTTGCTGAGAAAGGATGTTGCGGTAGGTTGGACGGCAGAGTGTCAGGAGGCCTTCGACCAAATCAAAGGGTATCTGTCTAATCCACCCGTATTGGTCCCGCCGAAGCCTGGGAAGCCCTTAATTCTTTACCTGACGGTCTTGGAAAATTCATTTGGTTGTGTATTGGGGCAACATGATGACACAGGAAGGAAGGAGCAGGCCATCTACTATCTTAGCAAGAAATTCACAGTACATGAGGTCAAGTACACTCAACTCGAGAAAACATGTTGCGCCCTAACTTGGGTAGCTCAGAAGTTGAAGCACTACCTGTCTTCATATACTACTTATCTCATATCCCGTTTGGACCCATTGAAGTATATCTTTCAGAAACCTATGCCCACGGGAAGGTTAGCAAAATGGCAAATTCTGCTCACAGAGTTTGATATCGTCTATGTGACGAGGACGGCCATGAAAGCCCAGGTGCTAGCAGACCATTTGGCAGAGAATCCCGTTGATGAAAAATACGAGCCCTTAAGAACGTATTTTCCTGACGAAGAGGTAATGCATACAAATGAGTTGGAATTACCTGAGGAACCGGGTTGGAAGCTTTTCTTCGATGGAGCTGCAAACGCAAAAGGGGTTGGAATAGGAGCAGTACTCATTTCTGAAACAGGACGGCATTATCCTGTTACGGCTCAACTACGCTTCTATTGCACCAACAATATGGCCGAGTATGAGGCTTGCATTCTGGGTCTGCGCTTGGCTGCTGACATGGATGTCCAAGACGTCTTGGTCTTGGGAGACTCGGACCTCTTGGTACATCAAATTCAGGGTGAATGGGAAACACGAGATCTAAAACTCATACCATACCGACAATGCTTGCATGATCTGAGCAAGCAATTTCGATCGGTGAAGTTCAAACACATCCCGAGAGTTCACAATGAGGTTGCGGATGCCTTGGCCACCTTAGCATCAATGCTGCACCACCCTGACAAAATGTATGTTGATCCTCTGCACATCCAGGTCCGTGATCAGCACGCCTACTGCAATGCCATAGAAGAAGAAGCATATGGCGAACCCTGGTTTCATGATATCAAGGAATACCTCAGAATGGGGATATATCCAGAACATGCCTCTGGAGACCAAAAAAGAGCCCTTCGGCGTTTGTCGAATGGTTTCTTCCTCAGTGGAGGAGTATTGTACAAAAGAACCCCGGATTTGGGATTGTTGAGATGCATAGATGCCAGTCAAGCAACGACGGTTATGGCAGAGGTACATGCTGGAGTTTGTGGGCCACACATGAGCGGATATGTATTGGCAAGAAAGATCCTTCGAACAGGGTGTTATTGGCTCACCATGGAACACGACTGTATCACTTTCGTGAGGAAATGCCATCAGTGCCAGATACATGGAGATCTGATTCATTCTCCGCCAACAGAGTTACATACGATGTCAGCACCCTGGCCGTTTGTAGCATGGGGCATGGATGTCATTGGACCTATCGAACCAGCAGCATCCAACGGCCATAGATTCATTCTAGTGACCATTGATTACTTCACCAAATGGGTTGAGGCTAAAACCTTCAAATCAGTAACTAAAAAGGCAGTGGTGGATTTTGTGCATTCCCATATCATCTGCAGATTTGGGATCCCAAAAGTGATCATCACGGATAATGGTGCGAATCTTAATAGCAGCCTGATGAGAGAGGTATGCCAACAATTCAAGATTACACACCGCAATTCCACCCCATATCGTCCCAAGGCGAATGGAGCGGTCGAAGCAGCCAATAAGAATATCAAGAAGATACTGCGAAAGATGGTGGAAGGGTCCAGACAATGGCACGAGAGATTACCCTTTGCTTTGTTGGGTTACCGCACTACCGTCCGAACTTCCATAGGCACAACTCCTTATTTGTTGGTGTACGGAACTGAGGCCGTAATACCAGCGGAAGTCAAAATTCCGTCCCTCCGGATTGTCGCTGAAGCCGGGATTAATGATGATGAATGGGTCAAAGCTCGATTGGAACAGTTGAGCTTGATAGATGAGAAAAGATTGGCAGTAGTGTGCCATGGTCAGCTATACCAAAAGAGAATGGCGAGAACATATAATAAGAAGGTGCGCCCCAGGAAGTTTGAAGTAGGGCAGCAGGTATTGAAGAAGATCCTCCCACATCAGGTCGAGGCAAAAGGCAAATTCGCCCCAAATTGGCAAGGGCCTTATATCGTGACCAGAGTATTGTCCAACGGTGCTTTGTGTTTGACAGATGTCGAGGGTAGATGTGTCGACATGGCTATCAATTCAGATGCAGTCAAGAGATATTATGCGTAATTTCTTTAATTATGGCAATTTTTGGTTCATTTGTTTGTATTTGGCATTTATTGGATAATGAGATGACGGAGGCAATTCTTTCTTCTATCCAAACACTTTTAACCCTTGCTTCCCCCTTTGAGCCTTAAGTTATTCTTTCACACCCCTCTTTTGGAATCACTAATGGAAAAGACATGAAAAAAAAGAGAGAAAAGAAAAGAAAAAGAAAAATGAAAAGAAGGAAAAAGAAAAAAGGAAGATAAAATCATAAGAAATACAAAACCGTTGGGAACTACGTTTGACCTGATTCCTCAAAGAGGATACGTAGGCGCCTCACGGCTCGGTCATAAAATGCATCATAGTGAATATAGGATGCATAATGTGCATAGTGTGCATAATAAGCACAGTGTGCGTAACGCACGTAGCTCAACACAAGTATAAAAAATAAAATTCCCCAAGCAAGAAAACTAGGGCAGAGGTTATGTTTTAAGTTCCAACAAAGGTTTGATTCCAAAAGTTGTAGCAGATCACCCATCAAATTATTTCATTTTTTTGATAGCCTTTCTTTAACCCCACACCAAAACCAACATCGACGTCCAAAAGACCTCCCGATCAATATCCAAGAGATGCCAAGACAGGCAAATAAGGCCGAGAATAATACACCGATCCCCAGCAAGAAGAGAATCGTGAGACTGGGAATGAATTGATGGTCAAAGGAATCTCCAGGAGAGAGGGTCGTATCAACAACACCCCGATTCCTCGATGAAGAAATAAAATGAGAGCGTCTTATCGGTGAAAACCTTCACAGGCACCGAAAGGCGACGTAAGATGAGGGATATAGAATGAGAGAGTCTTATCGATGAAAACCTTCACAGGCACCGAAAGGCGACGTAAGATGAGAAATATGAAATGAGAGAGTCTTATTGGTGAAAACCTTTACAGGCACCATAAGGCGCCGGGAGATGAGAGGAGTCTCATTGGTGAAAACCCCTCGAAGGGCACTATGAGGCGACAAGACAGATCAACAAAAAAGCGACCACATTCGCAACGAAATGGACAGTCATTTATCATCCCCAGCAAGTCAGACCATCGGGCAAATCGATTGATACAAATAGACTGGGTCGGGGACGTCATGATCACGGGGACCAGTCATGTCCTCCAGATAAGTTCTTTTGAGTTTCTTCTCCCACCAAATATTGGTTCAGAAAGATTTTCTCCCTTTTCTATCTTTTATTTCTCTTCCTAAAAGTTGTCTTGAAAAGGATTTTTCAAAGCTTACTACCAGAGACCGAAGGGGAATTCATCCAATGCAGGATAACACAAACAGTCTTAAAAGCCGGTCCCAGGCAATGCAATGATCGTGCCTGGCAGTTTTGGAGGAAGTAAGCTCCTAAAGGGAGTGGTTTCGGGAGTAGAAGCAGACTCCCACAGCATGTACTTAAAGAGAAAGCAGAAAGGGGGATAAATTGAAAACCAGCCCCCAGCAGGCCAGAAACCCCCAGCAAGCAAGTTTGTCCACCCAACCAATTATGGGGACATAGAGCAAGAAAAAGGGGAAGAGAGGAAAAATCATCCGCCGGAAGGACACCTCCTCCCACCACGATTGAAACTAACTAACTCCTTTTGTTTGCTGCAGGAAAACAAAGGATTAATGTTGGCAGCAAGACGCGACGCCAGGGAAACCACCAAAAACCGGGGCAGAAAATTTTCTGCCGATTGTCAAAAATTTTCTCGGAAGAACGGGGAAACAATTTCAATACTTTTAAGTTCTAGGTCGCCCACTAGTATAATGCGGGAATACATTTAAGTTCTAGGTCGCCCACCAGTATAATGCGGGAATACATTTAAGTTCTAGGTCGCCCACCAGTATAATGCGGGAATACATTTAAGTTCTAGGTCGCCCACCAGTATAATGCGGGAATACATTTAAGTTCTAGGTCGCCCACCAGTATAATGCGGGAATACATTTAAGTTCTAGGTCGCCCACTAGTATAATGCAGGAATACATTTAAGTTCTAGGTCGCCCACCAGTATAATGCGGGAATACATTTAAGTTCTAGGTCGCCCACCAATATAATGCGGGAATACATTTAAGTTCTAGGTCGCCCACCAGTATAATGCGGGAATACATTTAAGTTCTAGGTCGCCCACCAGTATAATGCGGGAATACATTTAAGTTCTAGGTCGCCCACCAGTATAATGCGGGAATACATTTAAGTTCTAGGTCGCCCACCAGTATAATGCGGGAATACATTTAAGTTCTAGGTCGCCCACCAGTATAATGCGGGAATACATTTAAGTTCTAGGTTGCCCACCAGTATAATGCGGGAATACATTTAAGTTCTAGGTCGCCCACCAGTAAAATGCGGGAATACTTTTAAGTTCTAGGTCGCCCACCAGTATAATGCGGGAATACTTTTAAGTTCTAGGTCGCCCACCAGTAAAATGCGGGAATACATTTAAGTTCTAGGTCGCCCACCAGTATAATGCGGGAATACGTTTAAGTTCTAGGTCGCCCACCAGTATAATGCGGGAATACATTTAAGTTCTAGGTCGCCCACCAGTATAATGCGGGAATACATTTAAGTTCTAGGTCGCCCACCAGTATAATGCGGGAATACATTTAAGTTTTAGGTCGCCCACCAGTATAATGCGGGAATACGTTTAAGTTCTAGGTCGCCCACCAGTATAATGCGAGAATACGTTTAAGTTCTAGGTCGCCCACCAGTAAAATGCGGGAATACATTTAAGTTCTAGGTCGCCCACCAGTAAAATGCGGGAATACATTTAAGTTCTAGGTCGTCCACCAGTATAATGCGGGAATACATCTAAGTTCTAGGTCGCCCACCAGTAAAATGCGGGAATACTTTTCAGCTCTAAATTTTGGAATCAGTAACCCCACCTGAAGGCGGAAGGTTACAACAGAGATCCCCAAGCAGGAAATAATAAAATCCTCAGCACCAAGAAGCAGAAGGCTGCAAAGGCAAGCGCGCAATTCAAAAGGAAGAAGGAACGCGTTTCAAAAGAAGCAGTTTGGGAACGTTGTAGCATGCCCAATATAACAATTTTGATGAAGAAAATCATACCACTGAAGAAACCATTGAAAGGCTTGAAGAAGAGGGCCATGTTCCCAGTAGATTAAGCGAAGTGATGAAAACTGTCATTCAGAAAAGGCGAAGGACCAGTATCATCCCCCAAGTTCACAAAATAAAGGCATTGGAGGGAAGCGTTAGCCGACAAAAAGCAAGGCAACAAGAACAAGTTGAAGATAGACGAGATCTCATACTCTAGCTTAGCTTCTTGTTTTTCCTTTCAGAACAATGTAACAAAGAGATCAGTGAACGGTAGCATCCTACAGCAGCGTACAACCGCGCATAACAGCAGCAAGCACTACCATCGCACGGTAGTCCCAGCTACCAAAAAATTCCCGAACTACATTGACCTGATTCCTGTTCAGCCCAGGATATGTAGGAAACCTCTGAAGCAAAGGTTCGGTCAAACCTTTTTCAAAAATGCTTCACACGGAGTATTTGGACGGGCAAAAATCGCTCGCTTTATCTTTGCGCGAAAACCCTTCGTGTCTTCGTGCAAAGAGGGGCAGCTGTAAGCACGTGATTTTTGCTTCACGGACGATCACTCCCAAAGAAAATAAAAATAGGGACAAATGACTTCGCTGTACAATTTTTCGATTTTTCCGTGACATGTGTTGTTTGTGGGTCTGTCCATTTCGCATTTAATCATTATCAAACAAAATACAAAAAAATATATATATGTGTCATTAAAAGAAAATGCAAAAAATATATATGTGCATCGTCCGTTCTAGGTTGTGATTTAACTTACTTAAACATTTTAATTTGGTGTGATAATTATGTTGAAGTGCTACATTGTTGTTGTTTTAATTTCATTTGTTTTATTATTTATTTTGTTATTTTTTATTTTTTTAGAAAACAAAAAGAAAAGAGTTGAAAATCGGTTTGGGCCCAAAAATGAAACAAAAAACAGGCCCAAACCAAGCACTCAAGTCCAGTCCAAATCAGGCCTGCCCAGGCTCATCCCAAAACGGCGTCGTATAAGGCATCTGATCTGAGCCGTTCAACCACACTAATCCAACGGTCCACCTCAGCACCCGTAACCCGACCTGTTTAGCCGGTCCAACCCAACCCACCACTTAAACCCAAACGACCGCGTTTTAATATCAAACGACCGCGTCTCACCCCTCACCATCAGATCCAAGCCGTTGAGATCATCTGATCTAACGGCTCAGATCCAATCCCCTACTCCATATATAAACCCTCTATCACACCCCACGCCCCCTATCCGAACCCCCCTTCACTCGTCTCCTTCCCCAAGCTTTGAACCCCCAAACCCTAGTAGCCGCCCTGATATCCCATTCACCAGAACCCGGTGGCACGAACGCCGGTGACCACCCCCTTCACACCCCTGAAACATCCAACCACAACTTGCGGGGCCCTCGTTAAATGTATATATATATTGAAGCACTCAGTCCCTAAGGTGGGTCGTTTAGCAAATCTCACGACCTCCCGGAATAATAACGCGATAGCCTTTTTAAGCGCGTATTTATTAATTTCACCTTCTTAAATTCGGGTGCGCATTTACGTGACCCAAATCCAATTCTCGGCGGATTCGAAATGTATTTCTAATCACGGGCACATT
Organism: Nicotiana sylvestris; assembly: GCF_000393655.2. NCBI lineage: Eukaryota > Viridiplantae > Streptophyta > Magnoliopsida > Solanales > Solanaceae > Nicotiana > Nicotiana sylvestris. The sequence goes on from NC_091062.1 coordinate 7,717,734, forward strand.
GATTGTGACGTGGCTCGAGATGCATGTCCATGACGTCGCAAATTCCTTTTAAAAATAGAACGAGACGAGCCTCGACAAACAAAAAATGTATATGCTGCGGGGCCCTCTGAATGCATATATATTAAAATACCTAGAATCCGGGACAGGCCGCTTAGTAAATGTTACGTCCTTCCCCAAAATAACAATACGTTTAGTCGTTTTAGGCACGTATTTAATAATTGTATCTTCCTAAACTCGGGTGCACATTTATGTGACCCAAATCTAAATCTCAACGGAGTCAAAGTGTGTCGACGATCACGGGTACATTGATTGTAACGCGGTCTGAGATACATTTTCACAACGTTGCAATCCTTGATAAAAATAATAGTAAATGATCAAAGCGGTTAAAAGATAAAAATTGCACATTGGTTCATAATTGTATAAAATCAGATAATCAAGCCGAATATAACAGTTGAGCGACCGTGCTAGAACCACGGAACTCGGGAATGCCTAACACCTTCTCCCGGGTTAACAGAATTCCTTATCCGGATTTTTGGTACGCAGACTGTAATATAGAGTCATTCTTTTCCTCGATCCGGGATTAAAATTGGTGACTTGGGACACCCTAAATCTCCCAAGTGGCGACTCTGAAATAAATAAACCAATCCCGTTTCGATTGTCCTTTAATTGGAAAAAACTCCCGTGCGCCCTCCAGGGTGCGGAAAAAGGAGGTGTGACAAACGTGATGCAAATAAACATTTCCTACTAGGGATCCGGCATGAAGTCATGTTTTACTAAGTTTCAAAACTGGGTTTTGTTCTAGACCTGGCTTACCCGAGCGGACAACTCGAGTCGAGGAGGGGGCTACATACCGGGGACCCGCGGGATCGTCCGGCTTTGTAACTTATCCGAGCCTCTTTCTACTTGGGTATGACACTAACAGAATAGGGAGTTTCAAACCAGTGAGCAACATCCCCGAAGGTAAGAAGAGAAGGGTTCGGCACAGTTTATATATACAGTCAAATAATATCTAAGTGATAACACACATCATTTGCATATAAAGCACATATCTCATGACAATATCAGATAATAAACAGAGCCAAATAACAATTATTCTATGCTCGAATTTCTAACCCTGAACCAGTGGTTCTGGGTTTGTAGGTCCCCGGTAGAGTCGCCAGAGCTGTCACACCTCCTTTTTTCGCCCTCGTGAGGGGTGAAGGAGTTTTTTCCAATTAAAGAACAATCGAAACGGGATTTGTTTGTTTATTTCAGAGTCGCCACTTGGGAGATTTAGGGTGTCCCAAGTAACCAATTTAATCCCGAATCGAGGAAACGAAATGAGTCTGTATTACAGTCCACGAACCAGAAATCCGGATAAGGAATTCTGTTAACCCAGGAGAAGGTGTTAGGCATTCCTGAGTTTCGTGGTTCTAGCACGGTCGCTCAACTGTCATATTCGGCTTGATTATCTGATTTTATACAAATATGAACTAATGTGCAGATTTTAACTCTTTACCTCTTTCATTATTATTATTATTATTTTACAGGGAATTGCAACGTTGTGAAAATGTATCTCGAACCGCGTCATAATCAATGTACCCGTGGTCGTCGACACGCTTTGACTCCGTTGAGATTTGGATTTGGGTCACATAAATGTGCACCCGAGTTTAAGAAAATTAAATTATTAAAGGCGCGCCTAAAGCGACTAGCGTATCATTTACTTTGGGTAGGGCCGTGAAATTTTGCTAAACGGTCCATCCCGAAGTCTAAGCAATTTTAAAGCAAATATTTACTGAGGGCCCCGCAATTTTGTATTTTTATTCGGCGAGGCTCATCTCATTCTTATTTTTAAAAGGAATTTGCAACATCACGGACACGCATCTCGAACCACGTCACAATCAATGTACCCGTGATTAGAGACACATTTCGACTCCGCTGAGATTTGGATTTGGGTCACATAAATGTGCACCCGAGTTTAAGAAAGTAAGATTAATTAAGACGCGTCCTAAAGAAACTAGCGTGTTGTTATTTTGGGTAAGGCCGTGGAGTTCGCTAAGCGGTCTATCCCGAGTTCTAAGTACTTAACACATACATTTTTTGTGAGGGCCCCGCAATCTGTGCATTTTATCTGGCGAGGCTCGTCTCATTTTTATTTAAAAGGTCGTCCTACAGTGGCTATGTTTTCTATTGAGTTTGTCTCTAATAATGAAAAACAGAAGAACGGTCCAACTTTATTTACATGCTTACAAGTTAGTTATAGTCGGGTTCCGAATATGATTTGCAAAATCCGAACATGAACACGTATATGGGTAGTCGTTTAGATATTACGGGCTCAGGCCCAATGTGCATAACGTTAAACTCGTCCTGGGCCACCCTTATTCCAATTGGGCCTATTCAACTTATTTGATATATGTTTGACATTTATAAAGGGGGGGGGCTGAAATGCAATGTACTGCTTGTCTTAATCAAGCTATATTCCTACCAACTTAAAACATACCATTTGTTTAAGGAAGTAACTATTGGGTACCTAACATACTTCTTGACAAAACAATAATGAACTAATAGAAAATGGCTACTACAACATTAATCCCTTTTAATTATAAGCAACACATAGAGTTTTCCAACTAAATGATATGTATAAAGGTTCAGTTACATCACAGCTAACTACATAGTTCTATTAGAGAAAGTAAATTATCAGCAGACAACCAATTTTCAGTACATTTCTAAAGCTAATTCGAAATAACTTCAACTCTTCCAATTTTTCTTTGTATTCATGCTTCAAATTTCAGCTTACATTGACAGTGTATCAGTCGTGTACCTGGTATAGGAAAGCAAAAGAAGAAGAGGAATGATCAATGGAAGCAGTAGCATACACAACAACAGCAGCAACAGAAAAACAGCAACACAACCCCAGCAGTCAGATTTTTGTTATCAACAGCAAACCCAACCAAACAAAATCCAGGAATACTCAGTAGGAGAAACCAGCAACAGATTTAAACCAAACAGAGGTCCAGTGAACTCAGAAAACCCAAAACGCTCAACTGAAACAATGTTGAACTAGCGAAGAAACCAAGAAAGCTAAGCTGAAACCCCAGCAGTGTCCCAACAAATACAGGCTAAGCAGAGAAGGAAACAGATGCAGAAAACAATAGCCTCTGATTTGTTAAGTTCAAAAATCCAGCACACTCTTAACTCTCTATTACTCTGAATTTAGGCCAACCTATTCAAGGTTTGAAAGTCCAGCCTTGTTTTTGGCTTTTTCTTTTATCTCTCAACTGTCCAGCTTTCAACTTAACTGTCCAGCCCTCTTAAAAAAATAGTTTTGCCTTAAACTTTTGTCCAGCCCTTAAACTTAACTCTCTGGCCCCTTTAACTCTAAAAATCAGCCTATTTATAAGCCAGAAAATGGCAAGCCCCCAGGCTGCCTTGATCCCTTCAGCCTTTTTCTGCCCATACCCCTTAATTCCCCATGCCTAAATATCTTTTCTTGATCCCCACTATATTGTTCCCCATGCTTGTCCTATTTATTTTAATCAAGAGTCATGGGTGTATTATAATATTCACTTAATTCTCATGCTTGTTTTTTTGTTCCCCCTTGTCATTAAAATAAGTTTAACAAATGACCCCTAGGCAGTCCCCAGCTTTACAGCCTGTTAACATGTTACTAAACTCCCAAAATTACCCTTAAACCTTGCATATTACTGTATTACCCTGACTCTTAATAGTCAGTATATAAACCCCTCTAAATTCAACTAATCACTGACTATTAGCTAATCAGCTTAAGCCTAACACTGATTCTTGTTAGGTTTCTACAGCTATATCCAATTCCTAAACTAAGTTCAACTCAAAATTAGATCACCAAGGGGTGTCAATCAAACCCAGATGAGTTGGTCATAGTGGGAGCCAATCCTGACCAACTCAGAGCCAAAAATGCAAAAGACAACAGCCCACAGGCTAAGCTCGAAGCATTAATGAATAATGAACAGGCTTCTATGGAAATCATGAGGTTACTGAATGAATGAGTAGTCTAATTCACAGATAAAACTGAACATATTCCAAAGGTTCATTATAAGTTAGCATACAGATTTGGACGAGCTACTGTCCTGGCAAACATACATGGAGGGTATTAATGAGCTACTGTCCTGTTTTCCTCTAATTTCAAACAAAATAATTGACGACACTTATTTAAACAACTATACAAGCTATAATATACATCAGGCAATCAATAAAACACCAAGACAAACTAAACACTATCTCAGGGTTCACAAAATTGACAGAAAATCAGAAACAAAACAAACTAAACATGAAAAACGAATAGAATTCATAGGAGAACAAAAGAAAAGAGAAAATTTACCTCAGGGATTTGAAAATCAGAACTGACCCAGGCTCGAACTTGGAATCGACCATTTTTGGGGTCGAATGGACCTTAATCGAGTGTTCTCAACTGAGAACACTTTGACTAAGGTCGATTAGACCCCATATCGTCTTTTAATTCGGACAAACCTCCACTTTTGGTCTTTTTAGGGTTCTTGGTGGTCTGCTTTGGGATTCGTTCAGTTCTGGTCAGATTCAAATGGAACCAACAGCGTTTAGGGTGTGAGGGAGGTCAGGAGGTATTGTGGTATGAGTTTGGGGTCGGTGGGTGTAGATATGGTTTTTGCTCGAATCTTCGATTGAAGATTCGAGAAGCTGCAGGGTGATTCGAGGTAAATGGTTAACGGATTCGTGTTCAGGGTGGTTGGGTGCATCAGGGGTGTTATTTTGGTAGTCATCGAAGCCGTGGTTGCCGGGTTTACGGTGGGGGAATCCTAAGGCGGCTAGGGTTTGAGGGGGGGTTCTGGGACGAAGGTGAACAGTAGGCGAGTGGGGAGGGTCTGGTTTGGGGCGGGGGTGACGGATTGGGCTTTATATATGGGGTGGGTGGTTTAATCCTAGCCACTGGATCAATCAAGATCAATGGCCAGGATTAGGGGAGCTTAACAACACGGTGTCGTTTGGTTAAGTAGGGGGTCGGTTCGAACCAGGCAACGGGTCGGGTTCAGGGAATGGGCAAGGGAGATGAGATCATGGCCGTTGGATTGATTTAATCCAACGGCTCCGATTAAAAGGAACCACAACAACGACGTTCGAGGCGTCTGGAAGCTTGACCAAACTGGACCGGGTATGGGGTTGCTTTGGGCCTGGATTTGGGTCCACGTAGGGTGGCCCAATCCCTATTTCCTTCATTTTTCACCCATTTTCCTTCTTTTCTTTTAATTATCAAAATTAAACAAAAATCCTAAATAAATTATAAAATTACACACATATTATTTAACACCTATAATAATTAACACACAATATTAAAAAATAAAATCACACAATGACAAGAAACATACGTGCATATTTTTGTGACTTTCTCTTAACCAAATTATGGTTCATTAATTCGTAAATGCACCACTAATTCCTAAATGCATGTAACATGTATTTTTTGTATTTTTAACTATAGCAAAGCGAGCATTTACGGACAGAATAATTATCAAAACGTCACGCAAATTCTCAAAATTATACCCGAAGGTAACTTGTTTTATTTCTTCTTTCGATTTCTTTTGGAGTAGTTTCCGTGAAGCAAAAATCACGTGCTCACACTCATTATCATTGATTTTAGCCTCAACGACAATCCGAAGGGACGGGATTTCAACTTCCGCAGGTATCACTGCTTCAGTTCCATATACCAACAAATAAGGAGTCGAACCTACTGAAGTACGGACAGTAGTGCGATAGCCCAGCAACGCAAACGGTAATTTTTCATGCCATTGCCTGGAACTTTCTACCATTTTCCGAAGTATCTTCTTTATATTTTTGTTGGCGGCCTCAACTGCTCCATTCGCCTTGGGACGATATGGGGTAGAATTGTGATGTGTAATTTTAAATTGTTGGCATACCTCTTCCATCAATTTACTGTTAATATTAGCACCATTATCCGTGATGATCACCTTTGGGATGCCGAATCGACAGATGATATTTGAGTGGACAAAATTGACCACTGCTTTCTTGGTCACTAATTTGAAAGTTTTGGCCTCAACCCACTTGGTGAAATAATCAATGGCTACCAGAATGAATTTATGCCTGTTGGATGTTGCTGGCTCAATTGGTCCAATGATATCCATGCCCCAAGAAACGAAGGGCCATGGTGCCAACCTCGTGTGCAATTCCGATGGTGGAGAATGAATCAAATCTCCGTGTATTTGGCATTGATGACATTTACGCACAAAACTGATACAATCTCGCTCCATGGTGAGCCAATAATAACCTGCTCGGAGAATTTTCTTTGCCAGCACATACCCTCTCATATGTGGTCCGCAAACTCCTGAATGTACTTCGGACATGACAGTCGTAGCTTGTCTAGCATCTATGCATCTTAACAATCCAAGGTCTGATGTTCTTTTATACAAAACTCCTCCACTTAAGAAGAATCCACTTGTCAGTCGTCGAATTGTTCTCTTCTGATCCCCCTTGGCTTGCACTGGATATATCCCCATTTCGATGTACTCCAGGATATCATGAAACCACGGTTCGCCATCAAGTTCTTCTTCAATCATGTTGCAGTAAGCATGTTGATCTCGTACTTGAATATGCAGAGGATCGACATAAGCTTTGTCCGGATGGTGCAACATTGACGCCAGGGTAGCCAAAGCATCGGTGACCTCATTACGGACCCTCGGAATATGCCTGAACTCCACTGATCAAAGCCGTTGACAAAGATCATATAAACATTGTCGGTACGGTATGAGCTTCAAATCTCGTGTTTCCCATTCTCCTTGAATTTGGTGTACCAGAAGATCCGAGTCTCCCAAGACTTCCTGGATATCCATGTCTGCAGCTAGCCTTAAACCCAAAATGCATGCTTCGTACTCAGTCATATTGTTGGTACAATAGAAACGAAGTTAAGCTGTAACAGGATAGTGATACCCTGCTTCAGAAATAAGCACGGCTCCTATCCCCACTCCTTTAATATTAGCAGCCCCATCAAAGAAAAGTTTCCAACCTGGTTTTACGGCCTGTTCTAGTTCATCGACATGCATCACTTCTTCATCGGGAAAATAAGTTCTCAATAGCTCATAATCTTCATCAACCGAGTTTTCGGCCAAATGATCAGCCAATGCTTGGGCTTTCATCGCGGTCCAAGTCACATAGATGATGTCAAACTCTGTGAGCAATATCTGCCACTTCGCAAGTCTCCCTGTCGGCATAGGCTTCTGAAAGATATACTTCAATGGATCCAAGCGCGAAATGAGGTAAGTAGTGTAGGATGACAAATAATGTTTCAATTTCTGTGCCACCCAAGTTAGGGCGCAACATGTCCTTTCCAGGTGAGTTTACTTAACCTCATAAGTCGTGAACTTCTTACTAAGATAGTAGATGGCCTGTTCTTTCCTGACAGTGACGTCATGCTACCCCAGTACACAGCCAAATGAATTTACTAGGACAGTCAAGTAAAGAATCAAAGGTCTCCCTGGTTCTGGCGGTACCAGTACATGCGGGTTAGACAAGTATCCCTTTATCTCATTGAATGCTTTTTGACACTCATCAGTCCACTTGATCGCAGCATCCTTCTTCAGCAACTTGAAAATAGGCTCACAAGGTCGTGAGCTGAGTAATAAATCTGCTAATATTGTTCAACCTTCCTAACAGACTCATCACTTCAGTCTTGTTCCTCGGAGGGGGCAATTCTTGTATGGCTTTGATCTTCGATGGGTCTAACTCGATGCCTCGCCGACTGACTATGAATCCCAACAGTTTTCCGGATGGAACACCAAATGCACACTTGGCGGAGTTAAGCTTGAGGTTGTACCTGCGAAGCCTCTAGAAGAATTTCCTCAAATCCTCGACGTGGTAGGCCTGATGCTTTGATTTTATGATCACATCATCTACGTATACCTCAATCTCCTTGTGTATCATATCATGAAACACAGTCGTCATTGCCCTCATATAAGTTGCCCTAGCATTCTTTAAACCAAATGGCATTACCCGGTAGCAATAAGTTCCCTAAGGTGTGATGAATGCCGTATTTTCTGCATCTTCTTCATCCATTAGAATCTGATGATACCCGACATAACAATCCACAAAAGATCCAATCTCACGCTTGGCACAATTATCAATCAAAATGTGGATATTGGGTAGTGGGAAGTTATCTTTCGGACTTGCTTTGTTGAGATTGCGGTAATCGATGCATACTCTGATCTTGTCATCCTTCTTCGGTACATGCACGACATTAGCCAACCAAACAGGATATCGAGTGATCCGAATAACCTTTGCATCCAACTGCTTGGTAACTTCTTCTTTAATCTTCACACTCATATCAGTTTTGAATTTCCTCAACTTTTGTTTGACGGGAGGGAATGCTGGATCAGTGGGCAATTTGTGGACCACTAAATCAGTGCTTAAACCCATCATGTCGTCATATGACCACGCAAAAACATCTTTGTACTCGATGAGTGTTTTGATTAACTCCTCATGGATTTTCGACTCGAGGTGGACACTTATTTTAGTTTCTCGGACATTGTCTGTGTCCCCTAAATTGACGGCTTCTGTTTCATTCATGTTGGGTTTGGGTTTTTCTTCGAAGTGAATTAACTCCTTACTAATTTCTTCGAAGGCTTCATCCTCATCATCGTATTCTGATTCGTAATCACAATCTACTTCTTGAACTAACATTTTGGAATCAGATTGATTTTTAAGACTGAGCTGAGGATTCCTTATGCATACCACGTCATTAGAACCAGAGTAAAAAGAACTGTATAGAAAAGAAAGCAACACAAAAAGGAAAACCATCAGGAATGATGAAGAAAGGGAAATTGTATTTTATTGAATGATAAAAGATAACAAGGTTTGCACACTCAAACAGACTAAAAAATGAAATCCGGATTACAATCCTGGAATAATCCGTACAAACTTAAAGGAAAATCAAAGCAAACTACCAAGACTCCTTTTGAGTAGGGAGAGGAGTAGCCTTCCAATTATTAAGCTTTGGTGTTGGCCCGACAAATTGCACTTCCGCATTGCTAGAACCTTTTCCAATTTCCACCATGTTCACAGTGTCGAACAACTTCTCAAATCTTTCCATTAACTCCTTGTCTGGATCAATCACAGAACTAGGAATTGTTGTCACTGGGCAACTCCTCGTACCGGACTTGACAAATGATCTGGAAAGACGTGGGACCTGCTTTGGAAGGACCCATGTTCTCTGTTTCAATTTCTTGGCTCTTTTTATGTCTGCGGCTGTGGGCTTGAATCCCAGACCAAATGTTCCCAAGTTTTCAGGAAGAGACATGGGTTGTATGATGCCTTGCAGATCTAACCCCAAACCCTTTCCTGGTACAAAACCATTCTTCAGCATTTCATATGCTACCATGACTGATGCGGCAGTTATTTTCGGATTTGGGATACACTTCCCCTCTAGAACTTTCTCGACTGACATTGCGTCAGAAACTTGGTAGACCCATGGTCCCTTGTCATCTTCCACCTCAATGAATGGCACAATGGTGTTGTTGTGAGCGCACAAATTATCTTCGTCGTGCACAACTATTTCCTGTCTGTCCCATCCGAACTTGACCATCTGATGGAGTGTTGATGGTACTGCTTTAGCGGCAAGGATCCATGGTCGTCCTAATAGCAAATTGTAGGAAACAGCTATATCCAGCACTTGTAATTCCATTGTGAATTCTACTGTCAGCTCCAACATTATGTCCCCGAATGAGTCTTTGCCTCCGCCATCAAATCCTCACACACAGATACTGTTCTTATGGATCCTCTCATCTTCTACTTTCAGCTTGCTTAGAGTGGAGAGTGGACAGATGTTCGCACTTGAATCATTGTCAACCAATACCCGGGTAACCACGGAATCCTCGCATTTTACTGTCAGGTAAAGGGCTTTGATGTGCTCAGTACCCTCTATGGGCAATTCATCATCGAAAAAAGTGACTCTGTTTACTTTAAAAATCTTGCTGGCTATCTTTTCCAGATGGTTCACCGAGATCTTGTCGGGAACATGGGCCTCATTCAAGATTTTCATCAATGATCGGCGGTGCTCATCTGAATGGATTAGCAATGAGAGCAATGAGATCTGAGCGAGCGTTTTCCTCAACTGCTCTACAACAGAATGGTCATGCACTTTCATTTTCCTCAAAAATTCCTCTGCCTCTTCTTTAGTTACAGCTTTCTTCACCGGTGTTGGATCATCCTTAGTTCTTCTTAACTCATCGGGAGTAAAACACCTTCCTGAGCGAGTCAAACCTTGTGCTTCACAAACTTCTTCCTTGATTTCTTTTCCTTTGTAAATCACCGTCACCCATTCATAATTCCAAGGAACAGATTTGATATTAATCACTAGAAGCTGAGTTACTGGTTTTATAATAACAGGCTCTGTGCGAGCCCCCTTCACGACCACAACAGGTTCACTTACAACCCCTGGTACTACCACTTTAGCTTTCTCGAGTTTCACTGCAACAATGCTTGACGACCCTTTCTCGGCTACCACAGCTGGCTTATTGTCTACCACTTTCAACTGGACCATTGATTTCCCATTAATTACCTTTTCTTTTGAGTTGGTTTCACTGGAACGGACCATCATTATCATCTGCGAGGGCTTCTTAGGATCCCTTCCTTTGATTGATATTTGGTGCTTCTGGGGCCTGAACCTCGATCCGATGAGTATCAATAAGCTCTTGCACAACTGTTTTCAGTTTCCAACATTTCTCTGTATCATGCCCCGGGGCTCCTGAACAGTACTCACAACTCACCGAGTGGTCAAGATTTCTAGGAGGAGGATTTGGCATTTTAGGCTCTATTGGATTCAGCATGCCCAACTGCCTCAACCTGTGGAAAAGACTGGTATATGATTCCCCCAGTGGAGTGAAAGTCTTTTGCTTCTGTAACCTCTCATTCTTGAAGGCTTGGTTTGGTCGGAAACCCGTTCCGGGGGGATTTCTATAGGCTCTTGGGGGTGGATATGTATTTTGTGGATCTGGGTATGGATTTGGTGGAGCCGGCACATGCCATTATGCGTGTGCCAGAGTTTGGGTATAGATTTATGCATGATGGACGGAAAAAGGGGATCTGGTGGTGGGTAGTAATGTTGTGGAGGGCTATATGGAGTGTGGGGGTAATTTTGGTGGTAGGGTCATGGTTGGCTATAGTAGGGTGACGGGCCTCTAGATCCGAACCAGGCACCAAATTCAACAGTCGTGACATCTTCTTTCTTCTTCTTCCCTAGTACACCCCCAGTGCCGTTTTGAATGGCCTGAGTGGTTGCCTTGATCGCTGAATAACTCATGATTTTGTTGGACTTAAGCCCATCCATGACCATGACTCCCATTTTTACAACCTTATTAAAAGACTTGCCAATTGCGGACACCAAATGACCAAAGTAAGTTGGCTCCAAAGCCTGCAAAAAGTAATCAACCATCTCGCTCTCTTTCATTGGGGGATCTACCCTTGCTGCTTGCTCCCTCCACCGGAAACCATATTCTCTAAAGCTTTCACTGTGCTTCTTCTCTTGCTTAGTCAAAGATAGTCGATTTGGAATGATCTCAAGATTATACTGAAAGTGACAAGCAAATGCTTGTGCCAGGTCATCCCATGTGTACCATCTTCCGTGATCTTGGCGGGTGTACCACTCCAATGCTGCTCCGCTCAAACTCTGACTGAAGTAAGCCATTAGAAATTCATCCTTTCCTCCGGCTCCCCTCATCTTACTATAAAAACCTCTCAAATGAGCCACCGGATCACCGTGTCCGCTGTACAAGTCGAATTTGGGCATTTTGAACCCTGCCAGTAGTTGTACATTTGGGAATAAACACAGGTCTTTGTAAGCCACGCTTACCTGACCTCCTAGCCCTCTCATATCCCTGAAGGATTGTTCTATGCTTTTCATTTTTCTGAACATCTCCTCATGTTCGGGATTTTTGGCAGGTCTCTCAGCTTCTCTCGGGAGATCAGAACGTGGATCGTAGGGGTCTGTTTCGGGAGCTTTGAAGGTGGGTTCCGGGGGATAATACTGGTTATCCTGAGCTTGGAACACTGGTTCACTCAGGGATCTATGGCGTGCAGCTGGTGGAGATGCCACAAAGACAGGGGTGACTGGAGGAGGAAGGCATGGAATCGATTTTGGTGGTGGAGCTTGCGGCATATGAGAAGTAGTGCCATGGTAGTGTTGATAAATGGGAAAACCTGGGTTGGTGGTGGGATGATCCTGAGACTGAGCTAATGGTGGGGTAAAAGCCGGGTTGGCTGGGTAAGATGGTGGTGATTACCCTTGGGACCAGACCTGGTACATTTCGGTCATCTGTTGCTTAAGCTTGAACATCTCCTCTTTCATTTTATTGACGTCCAACTCCTCTACCTCAACACTAGTGTCGACCTCCGGGATAGACATGATTTCTGGTATTGGTCCCTTTGATCTGGTTTGGTAATGATAATGTGCCAGTATCCTCTAAATAAACAAACTGCTTGAACTCTCTGGAAAACAACAAACTTGTTAGTTCTTAGAGTTTAACACATATGTAATTATATGTTGGGATGCAATGCACCTAGGCAATTAACCATTTTCTATCATGCATTTGATTCGGTTGTGTGCGTCATCCCGGCCTCTTATAATTGTGCTCCTTATTTTAAGCTTCTTTTATTCTATCCTTCTTTATTTCCCTTTTTTTCTTTTTAGTGGTGGTCGAATCCTATAGAGATTGCCTACGTATCATGTCCCCGCATGAATCATACCGTGCGTAGTTCTATCAAAATAAGTGCAAAAAGCAAAGAGACAATTTTTGGAAATTTTTGATTTTTCATTAATAAATATTCTATTACAAACTAGACGCTTTCGGAAAGGAAAATAACAGACTCGAAACCAAACCAAGTACAAACTCAAGAACTTCTGACAGACTTTGATGCGAAAGGAAAAACAGACTCTAACAGACAACAGACTCTAAGGAAAAAGAAAATACAGACTCGAACTACGAATACATTAAAGTTTTAAATTTGGGTGCCCGCGGGGCGTCATTCGGCCTTGCCGCGGGCTTAGGTGTAAGGCCCCTTTCCAGCTGTTTCAATTCATACATGATTTGCTTCACAAATATCATCACTGCCAAGAAGAAAGTAGTGCGGGTCATGTTTTCGCACACCCGACATTTCCTGGTAATAGCATGAGCAATAGTCAAAATCTTGTCCCTGGTTCGGTCTTTATCTAGGAGTAGGCATTCTATCTGATCCCCTCTAGCCTTCAAAACCCGAGAATCATGCAGATGTTGTTTCTGTAACTGCTGTATTTCATCTTCCATCAAGGCCATTAGATCATAGCAGTGTTCACTTTCGGTTTCAAAAGCCTTGGCTTGTTTAGCCGCCTCGCTCTCTAGGGTGGTCACCTTCCTTTTTAGACTGGCAATGGTCTTTTCATAATCCTTCCTCGCCTGCTGTATGTACTGTGTGCGCTCTTTTGTTCTTTTTGCCCATTGTGCCTGGAGTTGTGCTATGGTACCCTTAGATTTCTTCAAATCATCCCGGCACTCACTGATTTCCTTTTTTAACCCTTTTATTAACCGCTCATCCGACAGACTCCTTTGTTGGTTGTCAGCATCTATCCTCATTTGTCGGATTTGGGCTTTCAGTGCCTCATTTTCTTGGGCCAATTTGTTCTTTTCTCCCTGATCGGCATCAACTTGCAGACTTTTTTCAAATTCCAGGTCTCTAATCTGTTGCTTCAGCTTGCCTATTTCTGCCCTGTAACTCTCTTCTTTTGCTAACCAACCCCATTGCTCTTGTGAATCATTAGTAAACTGTTGGACATGGGCTCTTTTGACGGCCCTTTGGAGAATCTGGAACCTTTTCCCAAACTATGCACTATATTTCGAGTCCACCTCACCTTCAGCCAGATCTCGGACCATAGTCTTAGGCTCGAGGAACCAGCATTCGTTCCACAATTTGCGAATTTTATCTTTCAGGAATGTGGCTCTCGTCCTTAACTCAATGACGTGCTTGCTCAAGTCTTCATCTTTGGGGATGACTTGAAACCTTCCCAGTTGGCGTAGTACCCGATGGGAAGCATACGGTTGGATACTCCGAACACCCATTAAAAGAATAAGACACTCTCCTGCTGACGTATATAGCACCTCGGTAACGGGCAACCACCCAAATGCCCATTCAATTTGATCGACAGTCAATGACCTCAGTCGTATGAGCCAAGCTTCGGTACCCTCAGGAAATGCAATACCCCTTACCCACTTTTCAAATTCTTCGATATAGCTTAACCCAGTCAACCCATAGTTCATGTACCCCACCCGGTGGCATAGATGTTCTTACATCCACAACTGAAGTAATAAATTGCAACCTTGGAAAAAATGTCCTCCCTCCTTGCAAACAGTCAATGCTTGGTAAATTTCTGACAAAATCAGGGGAACTATAGTGTTATCTGCCCTTTTAATTGCAACATCAACCATACCCACGAGACCTGTCTCTATTTTCTTATCTACTCGTGGACAAATCACGATTCCCAAGAATGCCGTTATGAACGCCAAGGTTCGTCTTGCTTCCCATTTACTTCTGTTCCCAGCATGGATTAGTCCCAGATTTGGTTCTTCGAAACCCCGAGGATTACCATAATGCTGATACATGAACTGAAGAGTGCAACATCCTCCCGACAAATCATCATTCTGAACACTCCGGCTGATGTTTAGCAAATCCAAAAATTTGTGCGGAGATACCGGTCTTGGTGACAGCAAATATTGACCCCTCATATTTCCATTCAGACCGGCATAACCCGCGACTTCCTCCAGCGTGGGCATAAGCTCAAAACCCCCAAAGCAAAACACATTGCGGGTCGGGTCCCAAAATGGTATTAAGGCCTCGATGACATCCGACTTTGGCTTGACATTTAGTAGACCGACAAGACCTCCCAGGATTCTAGCCACTATTTCTTTGTTGCCTTCTCCCAGATCATTCCACCACATGTGGAGCTGGAGGGGGACCTCATTAAGTATGGTGAAAGATTCATTTGCATTTGTGCTCATCCTGCACATTTATTAAGGTGATTAAGAAAAAGGTAAATTTATTTGATTCAAAACAAAACAACTATTTTTTTATTTTTTTTTCAAACTAAAATGAAAGACCCGGTTTTTCAAACACGGCCTTTCAACACTTCGGAGATGAAGATTTTAAGGCTGTGTGGATTAACAGATCGAAATCTTAAAAATGACCAAAGGTGGCTATTTATGCAAAATCGGCCTTCCGGCGTCCCTTTTGGGGACAATCGGCTATTTTTGACAAAAACGGCATCACCCGACTGATGAGGGTTGCTTACGTATCTCACATCCGGTGAGAATCAAACCTGCGTAGTTCGGACAGAAAAACTAGCCATTTTTGAAAACAAGATTCTTTTTCCTTTGTTCCTTTTATAACAAACGAACAAACTATTTTTCTTCTCCGTTTTTGAAAACAAGACAAACTAAAATAAAAGACTCTTTTTCACGCATTTTTGTTTTTTGAGTAAAACAAACAATTTTAAAAACATAAAATAGGTAATTAACTCTCTACATTGTTATTTCCTCTCTCTCCTTTTTCTTTTTCTCAAATTTCTGATATTCCCGAGAGTCAGAAGCCGGTCAGCATACAAGTCCGAACAAATAAATGCACAGAAAACAAGTAGGATGCATCATGATGGTCTTTTTCTTTTCAGGTTGTTTGTCCTAGACGGACCCAACCCATGTGTTGAGTCCCCTAACTCAAATGCACATGATGCAAATAAGCGTTCCTACTAGGGATACGGCATGAAGTTGAGTTATTCTAAGTTCAGAACTTCGGTGTTTGTTCTAGACCTGGCTTACCCGAGCGGACAGCTCGGGTCGAGGGGGGGCAGCGTACCGGGAATATAGAAGTTTCTCCGGCTTTGCAACTTGTCCAAACCTCGTTCTAAATTTGGGATATGACTCTAATAGAAAAGAAGTCACACGAAGTGCACACTTCTTCATGATTTAGAAGACTCAGAGAGAGAAGAGGGATTTCGCAACAGTTTATATACAGTTCACGGAATATCAAAGCGGTAAAAGCAATTAATTAGCACATTAGGCCCAAATCATGTAACAAAATCAGATAATGGATAAAGCCAACTATAACAATTATTCTAAGCTCGAATTCTTGAACCCTGAACCAAAGATTCTGGGTTCTGTCCCCAGCAGAGTCATCAGAGCTGTCACACCTCCTTTTTCACCTACACCCCGGAAAAGGGTATATGTAAAGGGAGTTTTTCTAATTAAAGGACAATCGAAACGGGACTTATTTTAAGAAATTTAGAGTCACACATTTATGGTGTCCCAAGTCACCGATTGAATCCCGAATCGAGGAAAATATGACTCTGTTTAACAGTCTGCGAACCAGAAATCCGAGTAAGGAATTCTGTTAACTCGGGAGAAGGTGTTAGGCATTCCCGGATTGGATTACGTCACATTAAATGCACCCGCAATCTTGAACACATTTTATTCAAAATTTTTGGGATTTGATTTGGGTCACATGAAATGCACACCCGAGTTTAAGAAGGTAAATTATTAAAAGCGCACCTAAAGTGACTAATGCATTATTATCTTTGGGGAGGGCTGTGAAATTCGCTAAACGGCCCATCTCGAATTCTAAGTATTTTATTATAGACATTTAAGAGGACCCCGCAATTTATACATTTTTGTTTAGCAGGGCTCGCCTCATTTATTATTTAAAGGTCAACCTAAAGCAAACTACAATTTTCTACTTAGTTTGTCTCTAATAATAACAGAAAAATCCCTAATTAATTAGTATTGTTCAAGAACTAATATACTTACGTCCTTGACTTTTATTCAAAATTTCAGTAATTCCCTTGGGCTTCAAGCTCAGCCCAGTAAGAATAAGACACAGTCAAAACTCAAGTTGGGCTTCGGACAGACTTTATTTAGGCCCACCCTTGACATTCATGCTTATTAACTTGCAAATGATGGAGCTATTTCACATTTATTCAAATCAACACTTGACATACTCATATGCTCATCTCAATAAAATTCAAAACAGCTAGACGTCTAAACCGACTGGATTGGATTTATATTCTAAAATTCAGATTTTTCTTATCTATTTACCTACTAGTGAACTTCTGGATATTACTAAAGGCAAAACAAACTGGGAAACGTGAATTGAATTTTAACAAAAATAGTCATGAATATAAACCTCAGATGAGCAGGCTAAGCAACTTAATTACGAGATTTTACTTACACTAACACGAACAGGTTAATAGTCTAACTTCACACTTTATTCACATCTAATCATCATACAACTAAACTAAACTACTTAATGAAACGCAGATGTTGATATGAGTAACTAATCTACTGATCTTAGCTACTGCAATACAAAGTTGTTTGAGACGTCTCTTCAACTTGAAATTAAAATTAATGTGGATATCATACGCTGATCTCAAAATCAATTGCAACACCCAAACTATTTCTGATTTTTTTTATTTTTTAAAACAAAACCGTTAAACTAAAGCAAGTTCTAAGCTATACTAAGGCTACAACTGGATAACCACAAATTAACAGTCCCAAACAGTCCAATTAGGTACAAATTACGCAGTCCGAGTTTCATGTGAATATAAATCCAATTAGACTACACTACACAGTTACATATCATTAATATCTACTTAACTACAGATGTATAGTCGTCCAAACATGCATCATCCAGTAAACAAATGTCTGAGTACTTTCATTTCATGTTCATCTCAAAGCTACATCAATTTGAGTTCAAGTGTGCACCTGGAAATGAAAGAAGGAAGCAGAAAAATGAGGTATCAGCAGTAACCAACATCAGCAGCAGTATTCAACACCTGAAAATGAACCAGCAGACTAATTTTGAAACCAAGGGATGTGATACGATAGTCAGACCGTAATTTCAATCTTAGTCAATCAGCAGACCTCAAACCCGACTCGACTTAAACCCTTTTTATTATCAGCTAACCAGGAATTACTTCCATACTAGAAGAAAACTTCAGAAAATACCATATGACTCAATGAAACAGTGTATTTTTCTGAAATTCTGCAATCGTTTTTGATTTTTTTTCTGTAACTATTTCTGTGTATCTCTCTTCCTATATCTCTCTTAGAATCCCTTCCAAGTTTTCTTAGCTCTCTGCCCCTGTATATCCAGTGTATCCATAGTGTATATCCAGTGTATACCGCTCTCTCCGCCCCCTTTTTTTTTCCTCTTCGAATTTCCTATCCTTCTACCCTCTTTGAATGTTCTCCCTATCTCATAATCTCTTCCAAGTTTTCTTAGCTCTCTGCCCCTGTATATCCAGTGTATCTAGAGTGTATATCGAGTGTATACCGCTCTCTCCGCCCCCCCCCCCCCCCCTTTTTCTCTAATATGATTTTCAGCTCCCTTAAATGGGCATTCAATTAGTGCATTTTCCACTACCAATTCAACTTTTCATTTCTTTAATCATCCACTTAATTGTCCACTCAATTGTCCACTCAATTAGTGTTTTAAGTTAATTTGATAATGCAAATACTACTCTACCACTATTAGAAGCTTCTCAATTAGTAAATTGACCCAACCAGATTTTTCTCTACTTATTCTCAATGGGTTTGGCTGAGTTTTGGTTTTGGGCTGGCTAAATTGGCCCAACCAGATTTTCCTCTTCTTATTCTCTTTTCCTTTTCAATTTTCTTTTCCTTTTACTTTTCAATAATTAAAACTAAAATCCTAATTAATTATAAAACACCAAATTAACTTAAAAATAATAATTAATTCTAACTAATAATTATCACAAATAATTAAATGCCAAATTAAAAGAAAATCACACAATTTGACTAAAATTACAAAAATATGTTATATTTTTTTTTGAATTTTCATTTTTGTAAAACATCTAATTATTAATTAATTCCAAAAAATGTAAAAATCAAATCTCAAATGAAAATGCTATATTTTTGTATTTTTAATGCATTAACAAAATTAAACATGCACACAAATATATGTGAACAATCAGGGAAATCACACAATAATTCCTAAAAATAACACATAATTAAAGAAAAGACCTAATTTAGGGAATTCTTTTGGAGTAATTCGTATGAGGCAAAAATCGCGTGCTCACACTTCTGGTATTTCCGCACCTGCGGATTGGGGACCGCAAGTGCGATAAAGGAGGTCGCAGAAGTGGAAATTCCTAGGAAGGCAGGGACCACATAGGCGGTTGATTGACCGCACATGCGAAGGCGCAGGTGCGGAGGATGGATCGTAGATGCGAATTTTGGCCGGGTAAGTGATTTCCACAGAAGCGGATGAATGACCGCAAATGCGATACCACAGAAGAGGGTATTGGGCCGCAGATGCGAAAATGTCTGAGCAGAAGGTATAAATTGTGGCCTTCGCGAATTTTAGCTAATTTCACAATTTTTATCTCGGCTTTGGAGCTTTTTGGAGGATTTGAAAGAGGGTTTTCGAGGGAACTTCATTGAGGTAAGGAATTTTGACCTAAAACTCGTTCCTATGCTATTATTTCACGGATTAAAGCGATGATTAATGGAATTTAAGGGCTAAAATTGGGGAATTAGGGCTTGAATTTGGAGAGTGTAAATTGGGAATTTAAAGAGGCCATTTGAGGTCCGATTTTGATGTTCTTGGTATGTATAGACTCGTGAGAGGATAAGGAACCTATTGATGTAAAATTTATCGGAATCCGAGACGTGGGCTCGGGGGCCGGGTTTGAGCAATTTCGGGAATTTTTATGTAAATTGGGTATTTTTGAGTGGACTTTATTCTCTTAGCATATTTTAATGATTATGTACTGATTGTGGCTAGATTTGGAGCATCTGGAAGTCGATTCGTGAGGGCAAAGGCATCGCGGGCTAGAGTTTGGACCGGATCGAGGTAAGTAATGATTGTAAATACTGTCCTGAGGGTTTGATACCCCAGATTTCACATCATTGTGCTATTTTAAGGTGACACACACGCTAGATGACAATCGTGGAGTCATGTACCGTTGGAGATTGTGACTTGGTACATCCCGTATGACTGTTAAGTCACGTATTTGATTTGAAATCTTATGATATTCCATATTTTAGAGATTGCTATTATATTTTAGGTTGTATGCCATGTTTAAGGCCTTGTACCGACCTGTTGAGACCCTTAGGGGCATTTTTACTATTATTCCTCACTCTATTTGTTTTGAAAACATATTCTCAGTCATGTTTTACCTGTTTATTGTTTAAATCTAGTTTTATCACTTTACTTCTAAAAATGTAAAAACTGTTTGGGATGAGTTCCCTATTTTACTGATGGTCCGAGTGATTGTGAGGTTGATGACTGAGATAGACCGAGGGTCTGATTGTGAGGGTATCGACTGAGATAGACCGATGGTCTGATAGTGAGGTTAATGACTGAGAGAGGCCGAGGGTCTGGTTGTGAGGATTATATATTTATGGATCGAGCTGCACACCGCAGCATATATATATATATATATATATATATATATATATATATATATATATATATATATATGTGTGTGTGTGTGTGTGTGTGTGTGTGTGTGTGGATCAGGCTGCACGCCGCAGCGATATGTTGGATCGGGTTGCACGTCGCAGCGCTATGTTGGATCTGGCTGCACGCCGCAGCAATATAGCGCTTGGGCTGTAGGATCCCCTCCGGAGTTTGCACACCCCCAGTGAGCGCAGTCGATTATATATACGGATCGGGCTATACGTCGCAGCGATATATGGATCGGGCTGCACGCTGCAGCGGTTACTATATGGTACTTATTGAGTGTGAGTGCGGAGTGAGAGCACTGATTGGTAAGAGTTGAGTCACGAGTGACTGAGAGGCTTGCCCGAGGGGCTATAGATATACGTGTACATGAGTGATGCTTTGCCTGAGGGGCCTGTTTATGAATTTACTGTTTTTCACTCTTCCTTAAAGTGAGTTTTTATCGAATATGTTAATTTAATTACTGCTTTCACTCATCTTTAGATCGAGCCTCTATTAAAAATGTTGAGCAAACGCTTTAAACAACTTTCATTCAAACTGAAGTTTTAAAGTTATGAAATGGGTATAAATTTCTGTTTTGCCTGAGGGGCTGTATACGAACTATGTTTTTGCCCGAGGGGCCGATTGTAGTTTTCATTTGTTTTATTATAAATGGTATTGAACCCCTAGTGAAACTGTTGGAAAGCATTTTCAAATGATTTTTACCAAAAGCTGGATTTTAAATGAGATGGTAGACTCGTATTCTGATTTGAAAGTTTGTTGTGCTTAATGAGTTTATCCTAAATGTGGATTCACCGTTTCCTACCGCTCAGTCTTTATTTATTCTTATTACTTTCTTGGTTGGAGTACTCACATTACTCCCTGCACCTTGTGTGCAGATTCAAGTATTTCGGAACCCGGTAGCGGTTGTTGATTGCTCAGACGTGGAGTCATCGGAGTTAGCAAGATGCAGCCGTTCGCAACACTGCTTCCTTCCTCTCATTTTCATTACTGTATTTAGTACATTTTTTTCTTGACTCTTGTTTTATTCGGAACTTGGTAGATGCTCATGACTAGTGACACCCCGATGTTGGGCTTGTATAATTATTCCGCACTTTTCTTTTAAATTTTCATTATGAGATTATTGATTTATAATAGTATAAAAACAACTTTTATTGAATAATGATTGATTCGGGAGTTGTGTCGGCTGGCCTAGTTTCACGATCGGCGCCATCACGACTGGGTCGCTTTTGGGTCGTGACACTATATATATGTAAGCATGTATTGCCGACGGGAAACTGATACTTATTTAGTTGAATTGGGTTTTCTTTAAATTTATCACATCTGTTTAATTAGAAAACTAGCTTTTATTGTTACCTTCTCAAAAAATAAAAATAGTCACTAGCTTTTCACCTCGTGGTTAATAAAAGAGAATACTGAACAGGAAAATGGACCATTTCTTCTTTTAAGTATTATGTTATCTGAATTCTTTGCAAAGTTATTTTAGTGAAAAAGAAGCTCTTGTGGCAGAAAGTTGAGAAGATTTTTATATTTTAGTACCTTTTATGTGTTGCACTTTTGATGTTCATGATTTTTTTTTTTTAAAAGCACATTTTAATGCATTCTTTATAAATAGACTACTTGTTTAGCTCTTTATAGGCATTACTATTTGTGCTCTCTATTTTCATTGGAATTTTTTATTCTTTATCCGGCTGTTATATACCAATCTGAATTCTGCATCTTAAATCATTTGCTATGTCACTTTACGGCATGACTGACTTTAAGCATAACAAAAGGGGATATATTACCCTTTAAACTCTCTCTATAATCTATGTAACTCTCTCTATATGTAAAAACTTTGGACTTGTATTTGCTTCTAGACCTGATGGGTACTAGCATTATTAATTTAAGCTCATATTCAGATTTTTAGTTTGAAAAACCATATGCATGTTGAAGTTGAATGACAATATAATGTACTTAGATTAAATTTTATCTTGCACACAGCATATTTAATTTAAGCTCAACTAATCTTTCCCAGATTTTTACTTTAAAAGTTTATGTGCATGTTGAAGTTGAATGACTATATGCTTAGATTAAATTTCATCTTACTTTTCAATTCTTTGTTTCTTTTTGCATTATGAATTTTCTTCGTAGTCTTTGCAGTACATAGTCAATTATAGTAATTGTTAGGTCAACTGACTTCTTACATATTGATACTTGTTATGAATAGTTTGTACATTGGATATTACTTTGGATACTACATTGGATGCTATATTGGATGCTCATGTTGTGAATAACTTAAAGATTAAATTTCCTATTTTATGTCCATCATCTTTACTTTTTATGTCTATAAAAGGCCATGTAATTGCAATGAAAAATTACACCAAAGTGAAAGAAGAAAACACTTCTACATTCTCTCTATCTCTTCTTGTTTACATTTTACTGCATTGCTTTTATTTTATAACACGTTATCAGCACGAAGCTCTAATTTTATTCTTAACTCCCGCTAAGTTGAGCCATATTTTATTAAGGTATGTATCATTATAATCATTTTATTTATGGCAGTACATATCATATGCTCATTGTTTGCAGATTACTTGTGCGCTTGGGCATCTTAAATAGTTTAAGTACATTGCAGTGATAAAATAACTATTTCCTTTCGTGCTCAACTCTTAGAGGACCTCAAAGTCATCAAACTAGCGATGCACTAATGTCATACTTATAATATTCATGGACTCCCTAGATCAAAACATATCTTTAAGGCATTTTAAAGAACTGTGAGAAATAAATTGACAAACAATAATTTTATAGTTTAATTACTTTATATTTATTGGAACATATAAATAATGTTAGTCACGTTCAGTTCTATTAACACATATATATCAATAATATAAAGTGAAATGAAACAAGTATGTAATTTCTACTTTATGGCAAGAATAAAATGAAATAGTAGATTGTTAACATGATATAGCTCTATTTTCATTTCTTTTACCTTAATCGTTTTGTTTTCATTAATTGTTTATTATTATAATTATTTCTCTAACTTATTCATCTTTTATGATAGTTTTCACTATGTCAAATTTATCAAAACTTGAATTTGTGGCACTTGACATCACCGGGAGGAACTATTTATCATGGGTTCTTGATGCTGAAATTCACCTTGACGCTAAAGGTCTTGGAAATACTATTATACAAGGAAATGAAGCATCAAATCAGGATAAAGCGAAGGCCATGATTTTCCTTCGTCATCATCTACATGAAGGGTTAAAAACTGAATATTTAACCGTAAAAGATCCACTTGAATTATGGATTAATTTGAAGGATCGATATGACCACCTAAAACTTACGGTATTACCGAAAGCTCGGTATGAGTGGATACATTTAAGGTTGCAAGACTTTAAAACCGTAAGTGAGTATAATTCTGCTATCTTTAAAGTAAGTTCTCTATTAAAATTATGTGGAGACACTATCACAGATGAGGACTTATTGGAAAAAATATTTTCTACTTTTCACGCTTCAAATGTGGTGCTACAACAACAATACCGTGAAAAAGGTTTTAAGAAATATTCTGAGTTAATCACATGCCTACTTGTGGCTGAGCAGAATAATACTCTATTAATGAAAAATCATGAAGCCCGTCCCACTGGGTCAGCTCCATTTCCGGAAGTGAATGTTGTAGCAACATATGATAAGTTTGAAAGAAAACAAAATAATTACCGTGGTCGTGGACATGGTCGTAAACGTGGACGTGGCAGGGGGCGAAACAATTATCGTCATTATGGTGGAAATAAATTGGAGAACAATAAGGGTTCTCAAATTAATCATTCAAAAGGTAAAGCTAGTATGTGTCACCGATGTGGTATGAGAGGTCATTGGGCACGCATTTGTCGTACGCCAGAACATTTTGTCAAACTTTATCAAGCCTCCCTCAAGAAAAAAGAAAATAATGTGGAGGCACACTTGACCTTTCAAAATAATGATGATGAAGCAGGTCCCTCAAATAAATATGATTCTAAGGCACATCTTGCATATAAAGATGATGATTTTGAAGGCCTAACAAATATTACTCATTTAGAAGTTGGGGACTTCTTTGAGGATATTGACTGAAGAACTAATCATCTTACTGGGGAATGAAGCTATAAAAGTTGTTATGTTTATGTTTGCAACTAGTTTATTTTTCTTGAGTGTATTTTCCTAATGCATCATGTGTTGCTAGTTTCTACATTTCTAATGTATTTCTTAATGTTTTTTTCCTGCTTGTCTTTCATATTTCTTATGATGTATTATTTGTCTTTTTTATGAAGAATATGAAAATTCCCCAGTCTTCAGTTGGACTCAAGATTAATAAAGATGATATATGTCTTCTGGATAGTGCTACAACACACACTATTTTAAAAGATAAGAGATATTTCTCTTATTTGGTAATGAAAGAAGCGAATGTTAATACAATATCCGGTAGTACAAGATTAATTGAAGGTTCTGGAAGAGCCAATTTATTACTACCAGGAGGAACAAATTTGGCTATTGATGAAGCACTATATTGTAGTAAATCTCAAAGAAACTTATTAAGTTTCAAAGATATTCGCCAAAATGGCTATCATATTGAGACTACAAATGATGAAAAGATTGAATATCTTTATATTACTACAATAATGTCCGGTAAGAAATATGTGCTTGAAATGTTACCTGCTCTTTCCTCCGGCTTATACTACACAAGTATTAGCAGGATTGAAACACATGCCATAGTAAACGAGAAGTTTACTAATCAAGATAATTTTATTATTTGGCATGACCGGTTGGGCCATCATGGTTCTAATATGATGCGTAAAATAATTGAGAATTCACATGGACATGTAATGAAGAATCAGAAGATTCTTCAATTTAAGGAATTCTCTTGTGCTGCGTGTTCTCAAGGAAAATTAATTATTAGACCATCAACTATTAAAGTTAGGATAGAATCCCCTGCATTTCTGGAACGTATACAGGGTGATATATGTGGGCCCATTCACCCTCCATGTGGACCATTCAAATATTATATGGTTTTGGTAGATGCATCTACAAGATGGTCACATGTGTGCTTACTATCAACTCGCAATATGGCATTTGCGAGATTGTTGGCTCAAATAATAAAGCTAAGAGCACAATTTCCAGATTATGCAATTAAGACAATTCGTCTTGATAATGCCGGTGAGTTTACATCACAAGCCTTTAGTGATTATTGTATTTCAACTAGGATAACAATTGAGCATCCGGTTGCTCATGTTCATACACAAAATGGTCTAGCAGAATCATTGATCAAACGCCTCCAATTAATTGCTAGACCAATGCTTATGAGAACAAAACTTCCCATTTCAGTATGGGGTCATGCTATTTTGCACGCAGCAGCACTTGTGCGGATAAGGCCCACAAGTTATCATAAAGTCTCCCCATTGCAATTGGCTTTTGGTCAGGAGCCAAATATTTCCCATCTTAGGATCTTTGGTTGTGCGATATATGTTCCAATTGCTCCACCACAACGCACAAAGATGGGTCCTCAAAGAAGGTTGGGGATATATGTTGGATATGAATCTCCTTCTATTATAAAATATCTAGAGCCGATGACTGGAGATTTATTTACGGCAAGATTTTCTGATTGCCATTTTGATGAATCAGTATATCCAACATTAGGGGGAGAAAATAAGCAGCTGAAAAAGAAGATAGATTGGAATGCATTATCACTGTCTCATTTAGATCCTCGAACAAATCAATGTGAACAAGAGGTTCAAAAGATTATTCATTTACAAAATATTGCAAATCAATTGCCAGATGCATTCACTAACCTACCAAGGGTGACTAAGTCACATATTCCAGCTGCTAATGCTCCAATTCGAGTTGATATCCTGACAGAACAATTAATTAAAGCAAATGAGTCTAAGCCATGCTTGAAACGTGGTAGACCAATCGGTTCTAAATATAAAAATCCTCGAAGAAGAAAAGGAGCAAGTGATCAAAGTGAACATAACACGGAGGTAGTGGCTCAAGAAGATCCCCAAGACATAACAAATGATAAGACCTTAGGGGAGGTCCAGGTACCTAAAAATAATGAAAATGAAGAGACATCAATAAGTTATGTCTCAACTGGGAAAAGATGGAACCGAAATAATATTGTTATCGATAACATTTTTGCTTATAATGTTGTTGTTGAAATAATCCAACAAGATGAGGATCTTGAACCAAAATCTGTCAATGAATGTAGACAGAGAAATGATTGGCCAAAATGGAAAGACGCTATCCAGGTAGAGTTAACTTCACTTGGAAAACGTGAAGTCTTCGGACCCATAGTTCGAACACCTGAAGGCATATAAATGGGTTTTTGTGCGAAAACGAAATGATAAAAATGAAGTCGTTAGATATAAAGCACGACTTGTGGCACAAAGGTTTTCTCAAAGGCCTGGAATTGATTATATGGAGACATATTCTCCTGTAGTGGATGCTATCACCTTCTGGTATCTCATAAATATGGCAGTACAAGAAAAACTTGATATGTATCTAATGGATGTTGTTACAGCCTATTTGTATGGATCATTAGACAATGAAATTTTTATGAAAGTATCTGAGGGATTTAAAGTGCCAGAAGCATATAAAATTTTTTGAGAAACTTGTTCAATAAAGCTTCAAAAATCTTTATACGGATTGAAACAATCAGGACGTATGTGGTACAATCGCCTGAGTGAATACCTGTTAAAAGAAGGGTACAAGAATGATCCAATTTGTCCCTGTGTCTTTATAAAAAGGTCTGGATCTGAATTTGTTATAATCGTCGTGTATGTTGATGCTTTAAATATCATTGGAACTCCTAGGGAGCTTCCAAAAACAGTAGACTGTTTGAAGAAAGAATTTGAAATGAAAGATCTTGGAAAGACAAAATTTTGTCTTGGTCTACAAATTGAGTATATGAAAGATGGAATATTTGTTCATCAATCGACATACACCGAAAATATTTTAAAGCGATTCTATATGGATAAAGTACATCCATTGAGTACCCCGATGGTTGTGAGATCACTTGATATAAAGAAAGATCCATTCCGACCTCATGAAAATGATGAAGAGCTTCTTGGTGCCGAAGTACCATATCTTAGTACAATTGGGGCATTAATGTATCTTGCCAATAATTCCCGACCAGATATAACTTTCTCAGTAAGCTTATTGGCAAGATTTAGTACTTCGCCAACACAAAGACACTGGAATGGTATTAAACATATATTCAGATACCTCCAAGGGACCATTGATATGGGTTTATTTTATTCAAATGAATCCAAGCCATCATTGATTGGTTATGCAGATGCAGGATATTTGTCTGATCCACACAAAGGTCGATCTCAGACAGGCTATTTATTTACAAGTGGAGGTACAACCATATCATGGCGTTCGACAAAACAAACTATGGTTGCTACTTCTTCAAATCATGCAGAGATAATAGCCATTCACGAAGCAAGACGAGAATGCGTTTGGTTAAGATCTATAACTCAACACATTCAGCAAACATGTGGTGTTTCTTCGAAAGAGAATATTCCAACAATATTGTATGAAGACAATGTTGCATGCATAGCTCAATTGAAAGGAGGATATATCAAAGGAGATATAACAAAACACATTTCACCGAAATTCTTTTTCACTCATGATCTTCAGAAGAATGGTGAAATAGATGTATAACAAGTTCGTTCAAGTGATAAGTTGGCTGATCTGTTCACTAAGGCATTACCAACCTCAATATTTGAAAAGCTGATATATAAGATTGGAATGCGTCGTCTTCGAGATATTAAGTGATTTTTCATCAGGGGGAGTAACTACACGCTGCACTCTTTTCCTTAACCACGGTTTTGTCCCACTAGGTTTTCCTGGTAAGGTTTTTAATGAGGCAGCAAGCAATGCATATTATAAATAACTATGTACATCCCAATATTTTTTTTGTAAGTTTTTAATGAGGCACATTATCTTACATGGACATCCAAGGGGGAGTGTTATGAATAGTTTGTACATTGGATACTACTTTGGATACTACATTGGATGCTACATTGGATGCCCATGTTGTGAATAACTTAAAGATTAAATTTCCTATTTTGTGAATAACTTAAAGATTAAATTTCCTATTTTATGTTCATCATCTTTACTTTTTATGCCTATAAAAGGTCATGTAATTACAATGAAAAATTACACCAAAGTGAAAGAAGAAAACACTTTTCCATTCTCTCTATCTCTTCTTGTTTACATTTTACTGCATTGCTTTTATTTTATAACAATACTAATTTTTAGAACGGGCAACACTTTTTAGTAACTATAGTAATATGTTACTTGGATGTACATCTCTTTTATATCGATGACCCAACCATTATTTAAGCGATAGTAGTTAAAATGAACTTCTCATATAAGCATGACAATGTAATCACTTTGTTGTTGTTTTTCAAAGAGATAAAGCATTTGAAAAACTAAAAGTGCTTATTATTTAATAAAGTACTTATTTTGAAGAGTCAGCTTGATTGGTCAAACTTTTGAAGAAAATGATTTCGAGTTGAAATTATTTTTATTAGCGGAAAAAAAGTCGAAAAAGTACTTTGTTCAACGGGAATACCCTTATCAAAATATTGCATTTACGAAACCATTGCCACATCACGAGCAAAAACTAATAAGTTTCATACGAGAAGAATTTTGTATTCGATCAAATAGACTGAGCAAATAAACTCTCCATATATTATAATCTGCAATTTATATTTTTGTATAGACTTGATAATCAATTTAACTTACAGAGAAGAAAATAAATTAGATTTTGTTAGCAAGAAAAAGGAATTATTGGAGGTGAGGATTAAATATGTCACGACCCAAAATTCAACATGTCGTGATGACACCTATTATGGTACTAGGCAAACCGACATATCACACAGATCAATATTTTTTTTAAATTCCAAATATACGGAAATAAATTTCATTAAGCAAGAACCTCGCAAAAACTGGATATAGACATCGAAACTCAGTACAAAATTCTCCCAAATGGTCCGGGTATCACAGAGTACATGAGCATAACAACACGATCTAACCAATAGAACATTGTCTAGGAAAGTAAAACACAGAATAAACAAGACTAAAATATATAGGAGGAGAGTCAAGATCTACGAATGCCAAGGCAGCTACCTCGATGATCTTCGAACTGAGAAAATGTTAGGAATCCGCAACCGCCGTACCCGAAAATACATGGACCTACTTGTACACGAAATGCAGGGTATAGTGTGAGTACACCAACTAAATAAGTAACAAGTCTAACATGTGGTCCAAAATCAGTGACGAGCTCAAACAATATAGTAAAAATACAGAGTTTAACAATGCAGAAAAGTAGACATGCTTCTAGGTTTAACAGTTAAGTTCAGCACAGAAAAAATAGGCCAAGTATGACTGATAAGAATAGTATGACATCTCTATATCTACATGCCAAGGTGAATACCGTATGTAAAGCAACCCAGTGAAATACCAAGTACTCACACTCTCAAAGCACTTAATCTGCTCGTCTCAATTCTCGCTCGCCACGCTATGTCACTTAGCACTGTTCAATACATCTTGCAGTATGCAGCCCGATCCACATATAGCCATAAGGTCGGTTGCGGCGTACAACCCAATCCACATATATATAGCCATAAGGCTTCTTGCAGCTTGCAACCCGATCCATATAGATATAGCCATAAGGCTCATTGCGGCGTGCAACCCGATCCACATATATATAGATATCACTCACAGCACGGCACTCAGGCCCCAACTTAATCACCAAACTCTCCAGTCTCTCGGGCTCACAACACTCATGCTAAGCAGACCTAATCAATGATACGAGATGTGAAAATATACGATAACAGAGACTGAGATATGACACGTAATGATGAATTTGACTGAGTAAGCAACTGCAACTAAACAAATAATTTAACAATAAAGAACGATCAGTGTGGGTCCTAATAGTACCATCATATAGCCTAAACGTGATTTCTAGCATGAATCACAGCTCAAGTTCTCTAACGCATAGAGTCCAACAAAAATGTTCAGATAAAATAGCTATGCAGTTCCAGGGAATCGACTAAATCACAATTTCTACGGTGCGCGCTCACACGCCCGTCACCTAGCATGTGTGTCACCTCAACATAAATTACATAAATTTGGGGTTTCATGCTCTCAGATTCAAGCTTAGAAGTGTTATTTACCTCAACCTGTGCAAATCTCTACTTCAACACGCTTTTGCCTCGCGAAACGACCTACGAATGCCACGAATCTAGTCACAAACAATTCGATTCAATCAACACGAGCTAAGAGAATCAATTCCATATGAAATTTACTAAGTTCTTAATTAAAAGCAACTCAAAAAAAACTGGCCCCGGGCCCACATTTCGAAATCTAATAAAAGTCATAAAATCCGAACACTCATTCAACCACGAATCTACCAAAATTACTCAAATCCGATACCAAAATCTCGATCAAATCCCCAATATTCGACCTAAGAACTTTCCTCCATTTCCCCCAATTTTCCAACCCAAATTACCAATTAAATGATGGAATCAAAGACATAAACATGGAATTTAACCAAAACTAAGTAAGAATATCACTTATCCAATCACTCCCTTGAAAATCTCTCCAAGAATTGCCTCCAACCGAGCTCCCAAAATCAAATTTGTGATATGAACTCAAACCCTCATTTTGAAATATTTAAGTTTCTGCCCAGACGTCCCTTCATCATGATCACGTGAAATCCTTCGCGATCGAGAAGAACAAATCTTAAGCTGCCAAACTTAGTCCATACGCGAACACGGACAAGCCCACGCGAACGCAATGCATTGCCTCTCCAGACCCACGCGATTGCACCAACAACCACGCGTTCACATAGAGAAATACGCGTGACCAACTCTTCTTCCTTTCCTCTTCGCGAATGCAGCTCCTCCCATGTGTTTGCTATGCATC
This sequence comes from Nicotiana sylvestris, assembly GCF_000393655.2. NCBI lineage: Eukaryota > Viridiplantae > Streptophyta > Magnoliopsida > Solanales > Solanaceae > Nicotiana > Nicotiana sylvestris. Next base: position 7,749,171 of record NC_091062.1, read on the forward strand.
GACTACTCTAGCTACGCGGTCGCGTACTCCTGCTCGCGAACTTATAGAGAAAAATTCCATCAGTGGCCAACACCACCTTCGCGATCGCGGACCTGCACTCATGATCGCATAGAAGGAAACCAGAAACAGACACCAACAAACTTCAGCCATAACACTAAGTCCAAAATTGATCTGTTAAGCATTCGAAACTTACCCGAGGCCTCCGGGACCTCAACCAAACATACAAACAAGTCCCAAAACATCATACGAACTTAGTCGAGCCTTCAAATCACATCAAACAACACTAAAATCATGAATTGTGCATCGATTTAAGCCTAATGAACTTATGAACTTCCAAAATCTACATTCGATGCCGAAATCTATCAAATCACGTCCGATTGACCTCAAATTTCGCACACAAGTCATAAATAACATAATCGACCTACTCCAACTCTCAGAATCCTAATCCTAGCTCGGTAATCATAAAACCAACTCTCAGTCAAACTTCAAAATTTCTAAAGCTTCAAATTTTTCAATTTTTGCCATTTCAAGCCTTGTAAGCACGTGATTTTTGCCCAATATGAGAATTACTCCCAAAAAATTCAAAAATAAAATGATTTTTCTTTGATGTGCAATTTTGTGATATTTTGTGATATTTTGAATAATTATTTGTATTTGTCTGTGCATGTTTATTTGCTAAATTAATAAAAAATACAAAAATATGTCGCATTTTGCATATAGGATTTAATTCTACAATTGTTAGTAATTAAATTTGTTTTACAAAAATTAAAAATTACAAAAATAGGCATCGTTTGCATTTTTAGCATTTAATGTCCAAATATACAATTTTATGCTTAATTAATACTTAATTGTGCGTTAATTGTTATTGAGAGTTAATTTGCGCTTTTATAACTTAATTTAGTTCTTAATAATAGTTTAAGTATTTTTATAATTTAGTTTTAGAGAAATAAAAGAAGAAAAGAGAGCGAAAATATAAAGAAAGTCGGAATTGGGCCTCTTCTTCGATTTCAAGCCATAGGCCCAAAAAATGGCCCAATCTTCCCTACGACCCAGTCCATTTCGAACTGGGTCGACCCAGTCCATAACCCAACATCCTATTATCTTACAAACAACACAAAACAAAAAAAAAGAGAAAAAACCCTAAAAAGACCTAACCAATCCGCCCCCCCCCCCCTTTCTTCTCTTTCTCTCTTTTCATCATCTTCCCCAAGCTAAAAAAAACACAACCATGGCTGCTCCCCCCCTTACACCCCAACCATGGCTTCCCCTCCATCTTCACGTCTTCATCTTTTCCGTCGACGTCGTCCATGGTGAGAATCAAATGATTTAAATCAAATGATTTAAATCAAATGATTTAAATCTAGTTTCAAATGATTGTGAATAATTAATCTCAATAATATTGTTTTTAAAAAAAAAAATAATAACAATGCTGAGTTTTAATCTAGCTATATTTGTTTATTTTGAATATTAGTTGTTGAATTTTTATTTTATTTAAAATTTCGAAATTAAGAGTAAAATTTTTTTTCATCAATATTTGTATTAACCAAGCAATTAGCATGTCATGTTTTCTTAAAATTATAAAAGCTAGTAATTAATTAGGATTTTTCTTTCTTTATTTTAGAGACTAATTTTTATAGAAAAAATGTAGTCGCTTTAAGATTTGTCCATTTAAAATAAATGAGATGAGCCTCGCTTAATGAAATGTATAGATTTCGGGGCCCTCAATAAATGTACAGTTAATTGCTTAGAATTAGGGAGGAGCCGTTTTAGCAAATTTCACGGCCCTACCCAAAATAATGACACGCTAGTCGCTCTAGGCGCGTATTTAATAATGTTATTTCCTTAAATACGGGTGTGCATTTATGTAACCCAAATCTAAATCTCAACAGAGTCGAAATGTGTCGATAACCACGGGTGCAATTGATTGCGACGTGATTTGAAATACGTTTTCACAATGTTGCAATTTTTCGTAAAATAATAACAATAAATAAAAAGAATAATAAAAGCGGCTAAGGGATAAAATTTGCACATAAGTTTATAATACGTATTATATTAGATAATAAAGCCGAATATAACAGTTAAGCGACCGTGCTAGAACCACGGAACTCAGGAATGCCTAACACCTTCTCCCGGGTTAACAGAATTCCTTATCCGAATTTCTGGTGCGCAGACTGTAATACATAGTCATTCTTTTCCTCAATTCGGGATTAAAATAGGTGACTTGGGACACCCTAAATCTCCCAAGTGGCGACTCTGAAATAAATAAACCAATCCCGTTTTGATTGTCCTTTAATTGGAAAAAACTCCCCTGCACCCTGCGGGTGCGGAAAAAGGAGGTGTGACAAGCCTAATCCAACTATGGACCTCCAAATCACTATCTGGATATACTCCTAAGTCCAAAATATCTAAAGGAACTAATGAGACCATCAAAACTCCATTCAAAAGTCATTTACACATAAGTCAACACCCGGTCAATCTTTTCAACTTCAACATCCAATCTTGAGACCAAGTATCTCATCTCATCCCGAAACCTCTCCGGACCTGAACAAACTACTCCGGCAAATCATATAGCAACTAATAAGCATAAAATGAGTAGTAAATGGGGGAACGGGGCTACACCCTCAAAACAACCGGCCGGGTCGTTACATCCTTCCTCTCTTAAACAAATATTTGTCCTCGAACGGGTCTAGAAACGTACCTAGAGTCTAAAATAGGTGTGTATATCTACTTCTCATATCCCGCTCAGTCTCTCAAGTAGCCTTTTTAACTGAACCGTGCTAAAATCCAAAACATGAGATGGATCGCCGACATACTTCCGGAGCATAGATACATGAAGCGTTGGATGAACACTAAACAAAGTAGGTGGCAAGACAAGCTTGTAATCCATCTCTCCAATCTCTGAAGCACCTCAAACGACCAATATACCTAGGGCTCAACTTGCCCTTCTTCCCGAACCTCATAACACCCTTCATAGGTAAAACCATGAGCAGTGCCTTATCCCCAACCATGTAGGCAACATCACGAACCTTCAGATTGATGTAGATCTTTTGTGTAGATTGTGTCGTGCGAAGCTAATCTCGAATCAATTTAACCTTGTCCAAAGCATCCTAAACCAAGTGAGTACCCAATAGCCTAGCCTTACCCGCCTCAAATTATCCCACAGGAGACCAACACCGTCTCTCATACAAAGCCTCATACGGAACCATCTGACTGTTCGATTGATAACCGTTGTTGTAGGCAAACTATGCGAGCAACAGAATCTGATCCCAAGAACCCCTAAAATCTAGGACACAAGTGCGTAGCATATCCTCCAATATCTGAATAGTGTGCTCGGACTGTCCATTTGTCTGAGGGTGAAATGTTATACTCAGCTCAATTTGGGTGCCCAACTCTAGCTGCACGACTCTTTAAAACTATGATGTAAACTGTGTGCTCCGATCTGAAATGATGGACACCAACACGCCATGAAGGCAAACAATCTCGCAGATGTAAATCTCAGCTAGCCGCTCCGAGGAATAAGTAGTCCCGACTGGAATAAAGTGCACAGACTTGATCAGCTGATCCACAATCACCTAAAGAGCATCAAACTTCCTCGAAGTCCGTGGGAGCCCAACTACAAAATCCATAGTGATACGCTCCCATTTCAACTCCGGAATCTCAAACCTCTTAAGCAATCTGCCCGGTCTCTGATGCTCATACTTCACCTGCTGACAGTTTAGGCACCGAGCTACAAACCCCAATATATCCTTCTTCATTCTCCCTACCAATAATGTTGCCTTAAGTCCTGGTACATCTTCGCGGCACCTTGATGGATGGAATACCGTGAGATGTGGGCCTCCTCAAGAATCAACTCACGTAGCCCACCTACATTAGGCACACAAATCCGACCTTGAATCCTCAGTACCCCATCATCCCTAATAGTAACATCCTTGGCATCACCGTGTTAAACCGTGTCCTTAAGGACAAGTAAATGGGGATCATCATACTGGCACTCTCTGATGAGATCATATAAGGAAGACCGAGAAACCACACAAGCTAAAACCTGGTTGGGCTCCGAAACATCTAATCTCATGAATTGGTTGGCCAAGCCTTGAACAAAACTCTGCACCCTCTCTGCGTTAGTAGGAAGTATCATAAGTGCATATCAAGATAACTCAGAAAACCTCTCCTTATAATCGTTCACTGACATCTGACCCTACTCAAACTGCTCAGACTGATACCGCAATTCTTCCCTCTTGGAGGGTGGAATATCCCTATCCAAGAAAAGCTGTGTGAACTGGACCAAAGTCACGAGAGGAGAACTCGCTGGTCTACCAAGAAGATAAAACTACAACCATATACGGGCCCTGCCCTCCAACTGGAAAGTAGTGAAGTCTACCCCATGAGACTCCAATATCCTTATGTTGTGCAGTTTATCCCTGCACCTATCATTGAAGTCCTGGGCGTCCTCATGATCGCCTCCGAAGACATAAGGGTATAATCTAGTCCATCTGTCCAATAAATTCTGCGACTCGCCGTCCGCAGCTAGTCTAGGCTCAAGCACAACCGCTGCAACTGGCTGGGCCCCATCTGCGGGTAGTGTACCCGGGTTCTGATCCACTGCAGTTGCATGCTAGGAGCCTGAGCAATAGGAGTCTATGTTCCTCCTCCCACCTGAGATGTGGCTGGGTCATCTGGAAATAAACCAACTTGGGTCGAAGAATCCATGAACCGCAGCATACGACCCATGACTTCCTGAAAGGCTGGTGTTGTCGTGAAATCTTTCGGTCCTGGCTCTGTTGCGGTCACCTCGACCTGCTCCTCGACGATGGGATCCTCCACTGGATCCACTAGTGGTGCTACTGAGGCAACTCTGGGGCGCCCTTGTACCTTACCTCGGACCGATGCCCTCCCCCGGCCTCTACCTCGGTCTCCAACAATGGGAAGAGCAACTCTTCCCGGGTCTGGAATGTCCGCAGCACGCGTCCTCACCATCTGTGAGAGAATAGAAGAAGGAAACTTAGTATACCATCAACTACACGATAGAAGATGAATAAAGAGTAGTTTCCTAACACCCTGTAGCCTCTCGAAGATAAGTACGAACGTCTTCGCACCGATCCGTAAGACTCTAGTAGGCCTGACCTTCACTTGTGAGACCTACATGAACCTAGTGCTCTAATACCATATTGTCACGACCCAACTCCATGTTAAGCCGTGATGGCTTCCAGCGCCGTTGCTAGACAAGCCAACAATGAACAACTTAGTGATTTTCCATTTTTATTAAGCAATCCCAAACACTACCTTTAATTAAATTTGAAGCATTTGATAAATAACGGATTTTTAGGGCAAACAAAAGCAGAAACAACTAAAAGAAATCATAACTATAGAAATACAACCCGAAAATCAAAAGTCTACTGATATATGCAAAGCTCTAGTATCACAAGTGTGTGGGCAACTATTAGAATATACAAAAGATGATTATCCTACTGCCTGAAATAGAATAGACAGTAATAGACAAAAGAGAGACTCAACATGCTGCTGAACAGCTTAGAAGGGGGCAACTCATCATGAAATCTCGGTCCACTATCAGGAATTCGTGTCAGATGGGTAACTAGATGCACCCGCCTCAGATCCTGTACAATTAAGTACAGAAGTGTTGTATGAGTATATAAACAACATGTACCCAGTAAGTATCCAGTCTAACCTCAAAGAAGTAGTGACGAGGGGTCGGCTTGATACTCACTAGAGCTATCAATAATATATGAAAAGGTTATACTAAGCATGGATTTCATGAATAATACTAAAAACTCAAAACAGAAAATAATAAGTCCTTCTTTCACAAATATAAATTCCAAATTCGGTGTATTATCATTTAACAGTTCACATTTCAAAGCATTTAAGCAATATAAATCACGAAAGATTTCAACTTATTTTCATGCGCAAATTATGTCGAGGTCGTATGACCCGGTCCAACATAATATTAAATTGTGCACTGCCAGAGGGTCGAACGGCGCGAACCATAGATGCATCTATTTACTATCGAGGCGCTCTACCCGATCCACAAATAGCAATTATTTTTAAGGAAACACAAATTTCTCATTTACAATCAAGTATTCCAATAAATTCTTCAATTATGTGAACTTAACCTTTTACGAATTCTTTTATCAATTTCTAACATGATTCAAGTAATTACAGTAGCAAGTAAGAGCACAAGCATTTCAAATAAAGCATGATACAGGTCCTAAACTACCCGGACAATAGCATAATAGTAGCTATGTACGGACACTCATCACCTTATACATACATAGCCCCCACAATTAGGTACACACATTTATTTAATTCACCTATGGGGTTAATTCCCTCTTACAAGGTTAGAAAGAACACTTACTTCGTCTCAAAGCCTACTTCCCAATTCAAGAATGTGCTCAAACCTCCAAATTTGATGCAAAACGACCCGAAACTAGTCAAACATTACATAAACTAATCAATCTATCTTAAAAGTTCATATCCCCACTAATAGAGTGATTACCCAACCCAAATTGCAAGATTTCTAAAATTTACCCTCGGGCCCACATGCTCGGGTTTCAGAAATTTGCAAATAAAGTTGTTACCCATAACCTTAGGAACATAAATATATAATTATTACTAAATTCCATAACAAATTTCATGGTTAAATCTCATTTTTATCAAAAATCTAGGTTTTCCATCTAACCCATGAATTCCACAAATTTATATGTTAAAATCTACCCATAATATATGTATTAAACATACAATTAGGTAGGAATTACTTACCTTCAATAGTTGGGTTGAAATCTCCCTTTCTGAAGCTCCAAAATCGCACAAGTGTGTGAAAAATGGGAGAACAATGCCTAAGTCTTGATTTAAAACAAGCTTCTGCCCAGCTGTGACGCCCTTCTTCGCGAACGAGGAAGAAGCCTCGCGTTAGTGAAGGCATACACTAATTGAGCATCACAAACGCGACAACTCTTTCACGAACGCGAAGATCAAAGTTCACTGGCCCACCCCGACCCCATTTCCCCTACGCGAACGCGAGTGTGGTTCGCGAATGCGAAGGCCTAGGCTCGCATGGCTTCGTGAACGTGTGATCCTGACCGCGAACGCGAAGGGAAATTTGCCCACTGCCCCAAATCCTTCTTCGCGAACGCGATGGCCCTCCCGCGTTCGCGAATAAGGAAACCAGAATTGGAAAAATCTAGTTTCTCAAATTTAGCTTCGGGCAGTCCGTAACTCACCCGATCCCCTCGGGACCCCGTCCAACTACACCAACAAGTCTGTAAGCATAATACGGACCTACTCGAACTCTCGAAACAAGTAAAACAACAACAAATCCAAGAATCACACCCCAAAATCAAATTGGATCAAACTTTGAACTTCAAGTTTCAAAATCGCTCTGAATGCGTTGAATCATACTTAGACTACTTGGATTGACACTAAATTTTGCGTGCAAGTCTTAAATGGTATTATGGAACTATTCCGATCTCGAAATTCCATTTGGACCTCGATATCACTAAACCTACTCCAAACCAAATTTAAAGAACTTCAAAATCCTTAAGAGAACCAACTTTTACTATTAGGCGCCGAAACGCTCCCGGGTCATCCAAAACCCGATGCGAATATATGCCCAAGTCCGAAATTATCAGACAAACCTATTGGAACCAACAAACACCGATTCCGGTCATTTACTCAAAATATTGACCGAAGTCAAACTTGATCTTTTAAGCCAACCTTAAGAAACTAAGTGTTCCGATTTCAACCCAAACTCTTCCAAATCCCAAACCAACTATCCCCGTCATAAATCAGTAAAAGCAAGTATGGAAAGTCTCATATAGAGGAACGAGGTTCTCGAAAGCAAAATGACCGATCGGGTCGTTACATAAATCTTGTGTAAAAGCGGTTGTTCTTATTGAGTTCTTACTTGCTTTCCTTTATTTGGTTTCATCGGACTTAAACTGTGTTCAACTTACTCGACGGCATATTACCTGTTTGTTCCTTGTTGCTAATCGTTGTCTCTAGTTTCTTATTGTGAGTATTGTTTTGTTACTTCTACCATGCTTAACCTTATAATGATATTATTTCCCTATTAGTTTCACATTCATACTTGTACAGGTTATTAAGTCCAGTATGTGTCTTGACTGTCCCTCGTCACTATTCTATCGAGGTTAGTCTTGATACTTACGGGGTACCGCTGTGGTATACTTATGCTACGCTTTCTGCATATTTTTGTGCAGATCCAGGTACCTCGGACTTGTTGATCATTTGCTAGCTGATCGGGCATTGCTATGGAGACTCAATGTGTACCTACTGTCGCGTTCGCAGGCCTTGAAGTCACCTTATGAAATTTTACCTTGTACTGTTTAATTCTATTCTGGAACAATTGTATTTAGAATGTTTTTAGTAAATTAGAAGAGCTTATGACTTGTACTACCGGTTTTGGGGATTGTTGGCTTGTATAAATAAATTTTTGTTTCATATTTAATAATTGTTGGTTGAATTTGCCATTAATTCAGTAAGTATTACACTTACCTAGTCCCTAAAACTAGATGTCATCGCAACATTCTACGGAGGGAAATTGGCGTCATGACAAAGAGTCAGTGGGAAGTGTTTGCTTTTCCAAAACAATGCCAGAGCAAAATCAATATTTACCATGTGACTGCAACTACAAGGGAGACTGCTGACTGCAGATAGGTTGATGCAATGGGGATTAACTGTGGACACCAGGTGTTCTTTATACCATGATCATGATGAGAACAAGGTACACCTGTTTGTTAAATGCAAATTTACTAGGGGACCTTGGCGAAAAATCGTGCAATGGGAACATAGATAATGCACAGAGGCAGACACTTGGGAGCAACATGTGCGATGGGCTATCAATGTGCTAAGGTTAAATCACAATAAGTGCAAGTCTTCAGAATGGTGTATGCTGAGATAGTTCACTCCATTTGGATAGAAAGGAATCCGAGGCTGTTTGAAAAGAGAAGCAGTGGATCTGATAGTATTGCATGACAGATAACCTACATATGCAATTTACGAGCTACCACTCGAATTAGTAGAATGGTGCAAAATTTTATGTTGTGATATAGATAATTTAGAGTAGGCTTTATTAATTTTTAGATAGGCCCCTGAGTTTGTAAGCGGGCAATCGTTATGTACAGTTACCGGTGATTAATATAAAAATGGTTAGTTACCAATATATATATATATATATATATATATTATCACACAAAAGTAGGAGTAGGTATCAGCAAATGTCAAGTTTCGCATGGCTAGCGGTAATAACTTTGAAGTTTGAAGTAAGTTTTGCTTTTAAGTATTATATCCTATAATATGAATGTAGTAAAACTTCTTCTAAACAAATACTTAAAAACGTATATCATTTAAATATAAATGACCATCAAAGGTAGTAATGGAGCAATAAGTATTCTTTTATTTTTAATAAAAGATTTTAGATTTAAATTGAGTATGAAATCAGCTTAGGTATGACATTTTCCATCTCGAATTCTAGTGAAACTTATTTTGTTTCGTGGGGTTCATGCGCCATGCATCGAGACCAACACAAGTCGTCCTTTCCTAAGAGGACAAAAGAACCCTCACAGGTTTCACTTTCTTAAGCTTTTGTTTTCTTTGACTCTGATTCATAGATATCAGCAAACAAGTGTTGTCCTTTTACCATAAAAAATAGAGATATCTTTTGCCTCTTCTAGTCTTCTTTGGTCCACCCCCTCTTCACATGCACCATCAATTCTCAATCCCAACACCGTGTATTTTACTTGTATATATTTCGTTCGTTTCAATTTAGTTATTTAGATGAGTAGTTTGACTCAGTACAAAATTTAAAAATAAAAAATTAAAATTTATTATTTTAAAAATTTAAAAGGTAAAAGTTTTGGTACTTATAATATTTTTGTAGTTATAAAAGCTTTTAATTATATATAAAATGAGTAAAATAAAGAATTTAAAGTTGAATTATTTCTAATTGTAAAAATGTATCATTTTTTTGGAACGGACTAATAAGGAAAGTCTGTTATCTAAATTAAAACAAAGGGAATATTATAGTATAAATTCTTTTAACATTATTTGTATTTTAACATGTTATAGCAAGTTGTCTGTTATTTTTCAAATTACTATCTTTACTTTTGTATGATATGATATGATGAGATTCTTTTTTTTTTCACTCGGTGTTTGGTACCGTATTGGAGTTTGACCAAAACCGAATTCACTTTATACTCAGGGCTCGAACTTGAAACTTTTAGTTAAAGATGAATGAGTATTTACCACTTCACCACAATACCTTTATTTGTGATATGATGAGATTCTTTTTTGCACTGTCAATGCATATAAAATCAAAACTCTCAAAAAAGGAAAAGTAAATACATGATGTTTGCTTTCCTTGAACAGATCAAAGAATGCCTCCTAAACAACTCTCTATATTAGAGTAAGTAAGTACATAGAGACAACTCGGCGTGGCCTAGGTCTAAGTGCACACATTGTCACGCCTTCAAACTTTCCAAGTCTAATAGTCTAATATTACTCTTTATCTCTACCGCCTTTTTAGCATCCCTATTATATTAAGGGGTCGTTTGGCACAATATATAAAAATAATGGTGAATAGAGTGTATTAGAAATACTGATATTAATTATGCGGACATTCGTTATGTTAACATGTCTCTTATCCATTGTTTGATTTAATGTATTAAAATATTACAATTTCTAAAAGAATTATTTGTTTACAAAAATACTTTCATTAATATAATGACATATTTTAGTCGAGCTTAAGTTTTGAAGGACAATTTTATCTTTAACTAAGCAAATGCATATATTAAAACTCATTGCATTGGTAATACCATGATTTCTTATGCATTAATTATGCATAAGATAATACCAAATAGTGTGTATAACTAATGCTTGCATAACTAATGCATATGCTCAAAAATTGTACCAAACATGACATTATTAATATACAAAGCTAATGCATGCATTATTTCATCTAATACCTCCTATCAAACGAGTCCTAAGGGATATCACTTTTATCTTGCGTCAGAAACTATTTATATTCAGTAAACAAAAAAATATATAAAATTTATATAATTTTTATATATAACATACGGAATATATATATTATTTCGAGAGTGGCTATTCAGTGTCATTTTTTCTTACATGAACAACAAGGACTAAACAAACTGAGCTAATTTAACCTACATTAATGCAGCTCTAAATAAAACCGAAAAAAACACTAAAACAAAACAATAACTAGAAAATTTTAAGTACATAATTTTTTGCAAATTTCACCAAGAAGGAGAAGTACAAGGAGATCCAGAGGAAAAAGAAGAATTGTTACTATTAGAATTACTTTCTGAAGTAATAATTGATCTAACATCTCTAAGTGAAACTGAACATGCCTCAGCTGGAAGTTTCTTCATTGGAGTTAATTGAACTGAAGAAGATGGACTAGTTGATGATGAAGATGATATTCCACAATTTTCGTCGTCTTTCTCTGAAGAATTATCAATTGTTTCGAGATAAGAGGGCGATGAATTGGGTGTTTCAAAAGGCGTATCAACCATACTTGGCCTGGGTTTTTCATTATCGTAAATTGGATTTGATATGTAAACAAATTGCTCCATAGTTGTACATGTACTAGTGCTACATTGTAGTGGTACTTCATGTACTAATTTAGGGGATTGAATTTGAATAAAGGAAGGATAAGGTGAAGAAGAATTTCGATTTTGCATTTCAAAATCGAAATTTTCTTTAGGGTTAAGGTCTGTGTACGCCTCACACTCCACAGACCTCACTTGTGAGATTACACTGGGTAAGCTGCTGTTGTTGTCGTCGTCTTTAGGGAAGAGGAAATTTCTAGGAGCGTGAAGAACCCCTTGTGCGTAGAAGCTACTAAGAGTTGTTGGAGCAATTGATTGATCTTGGCGACGTGGTGGTGGTGGTTGTGCGATGGAAGCTGACGTGGAATTTATAGCCGTTTTTGACTGTTGTCGACGACGAAGTAAGAGGGAGCAGAAGAACTCAGCAAGTAGAACTAATATTAGGCCTAGAACCATTGCAAGACTCACCACCATTATCAATATTGCTGCCATTTTTATCTTGGAAGTACCCTTCATTTGTGTGTGTATATTTTTTGAGAAAGAGGGAATGTTGTAAATATATGGGATTTTGGAGGGATGAGGTAATTTTGGCGGGAAATTAACTTTGTTTCTAATAATGGTAGTGTTTCGGTTGGACTGTACGCACCTCAATTATTTTATCGGATACTTACTATCACAGCTAAATGAGGTGGAAGAAAATTACCGAACATTTGTCTCTGCTTAAATTTGAAGTCTGATATTTTATAGTTTTCACATATTTTATAGACCATTGGACTGCACACTTACTACTAAAATTAACATCTTTACTGTTGTAAGCTGCACAAATATCAACATCTTTACTATTGAAATAGCCTCTGCTTACATAAAATAACGGTAAGATTTACGTACGCTTTGTCAGAACTCAATCGTAAAATTATACTTGGTTTATTGTTGTTATTGTTATTGTTGACGAAATATGATAGAATGAAATCTAGAAAGCTATTTAACACTGATAAAAACAAGCCTTTTCTGACAGTTAGAAGCCAAAATTCCCCAACTTTATAAAAACCATTAATTTTTCTTCATTGCTTTGGAGTTGAACAAGTAGCAGCATCAAGCTGGTGTCTTTCTGAAGCTGACAAAAGAACCTTGTTTAAGCTGTCAGTGTCACCTAACAATGATACCAACGAAATGTTTTTTTTTTTTTTGGGTTTTTCCTCATTTTAAATAGAAGACAAATTTCCCTTGATTTTAATCTTATCCAAGAAATTAAAGAAACCATTCAAAGTTAGAAAATTGTTTTTTTCTTGAAAGATCGATCATGTATCATATGTACTGTTATGCAACGCCTTCCTGATGTTTTTTGGAAGGGCAACGTAAGGCTAAGCAACCGATGTCATTGCGGTTGCTGTCCGCCAATGAGGTCTCCTCCGCACGCTAGACTAGATTGTTAGTGTCGTGCGGGAAAACCAATGTCACGGACAATTGCGGAAGCTGAGAGAGAATTGGGTTTTGAATGATGATGATGATTTTATTGATAACTGAAATGCTGATTACAAAAGATGCGGTGTCGAGGGGGAGAGACACCAGTACATAAAATTGCTTGCTTGAAAATGTTTGATTGTTTGTTCTACCCTAATAATGCTTAAAAAAATAAACCAACATTACATGACTAGTCCTAATAAAGCTGTAGAAGCACACTGAATGAAAATGATGTAAACTAGCCTATAATTACAATGAAAAGGACTTAGTTTATTACAAGGTAGAACTAAGTCCGATGGCAGCAACTTTGTCTTGCGGGTCAGGGTCTGCGCGCGCGTTGCTGTGGGCGCGCGCGACACTTGCTATGTTGGCCTGAGGCTGGGCGTTGGTGCTTGGCATCAGGGTCTGTGCGCGAGGCGCTGCTGGAATGGGCCTGCAGATGGGCGCTGGCGAGGCATCAGGATTTGCGCGCGCGGCATTGTCAGGGCGCGCGACGGTTGTCATTGGCCAGCCCTTGGGCGCTGGCGAGAGGAATCGGTGGGGCGACAGAGGCGCATGCGCACTTGTCACTTGGCGCAGCCAAAACCACGGGGCCGACCATGGCGCTAGGCATTGTGAGGCTTGCTAGGCCGCCATGGGGCACGGCCAAGGGGTCATGGGGCATGTCTGGGAAGCAGCCCATGACATTCTCCCCCACCTGAGTTGGCGCCGTCCTCGGAGCCTTATGATGATGATGATGATGATGATGCTTCTGGTGGTTGTTGGATGGGAGGTCTGTGCCCCTCTGTTCTGTGAGCTTGCTGTTATAGCGATGCAATGATTTCATGCGGCTGACATGGAAGATTGGATGGATCTTCTACCAGGATGGAGTTTTCACCTGGTATGTGGACTTCCCAATGCGTTTTTCGATGTGCAGGGGCCCGATGTATTTTTGTTGCAGGCGAGGGTCATGGGTCCTCTCTGCAAACAAGTATCGCTTTGGGATGCATAGCATTACTTTGTCCCCTGTTTGATGTTGGGCAAAGCAAAGATTTTGTTCGGTGAATCTTTTTGCTCGCTCTTGGGCTTTGACGAGATAGCTCCACACTATCCCCATGTTACGCTCCCATTCGCACGAGAAGTTGGCATCTCGAGGAGATTTCGGCATGGTTGATGCATTCACCGTTTTGCGGGAGAAGCGGTTGTTGTCCGATAACAATTTCAAAAGGGCTTTTGTTTGTATGATGGCTCTTTTGAGAATTGAAACACAGTTGAGCAGCATCCAGGAGCTTCACCCAATGCTTCTGTGATCCGGTTGCAAAGTTGCGGAGATATTCCTCCAGCATGTCATCGAACCGGTCTGTCTGGCCATCCGATGGTGGATAGATGTCTGAGTTGTGACTCAATGTTGACCCAAAGCACCTGAAAAGATGGGTCCAAAAGTTGCTAGTGAAGCTTGAGTCGCGCCTACTAACAATGTCTTTGGGCAGGCCCCAATGTTTGACAATGTGCGAGAAGACGAGTCGAGCTGTATCTTCTGCTGAGATGTTCTGCGGGGCTGCTATGAAGGTTGCATAGTTTGAAAACTGATCTATGACAACCATGATGGATGCAAGATTACCGACTTGGGGCAATCCCGTGATGAATCTGAGGGAAACACTTTCCCATGGTCTCTGTGGGACATGTAATGGCTGCAAGGGTCCCGTCTGTGATGAGTGATCCGACTTGTCCTTGTGGCATGGCTGACAAGTCTTCACACGCTGAGGAGCGTCACCAGTCTTTTGAGGCCGATGACATGTGGCTGATTGTTGACGCGAAGGGTAGCCGGAACTAGGGGTTCATGTCTATTGACTACCTTCTCCAACTGCGTGGCCGAGATGTTTTCAGCGGCCATCTTTATGGGAAAGCATGGTATGGTACAGGGCTTGGCCCCGTTTTCTCCCATCATCAGGAGCATGTTGGCATATGGTACTGGTATGGTGTTGGTTTTCCTTATGAACTCCAAACCCACAATGATGTCGAAGTCATCTATGATTGTGATGCGCAGGTCGATGCTTCCTTTGTATGGGCCAAGTTTCACCAGGACATTTGTAGTTGTTCCACCCAATGTCTGGGGTGGTGAGTTGATAGCCTTGACGCGGCCTTTGCTCTTTTGCACGACAAGACCCAGACGCTCTACTTGAGTTGAAGCCAAGTAGTTGTGGGTAGCACCCGTGTCTATCAATGCGTGAAGGGGCTTGCCATTCACTTTCAATTCGACGAACATTAGGGTCCTCGCTTGTTTAGGAAGCCTCTCGTCCATCTTTTCCTTCTCTTTCTTGGTGATTGGGACTGATGTTTTCTTAGGAGGACATGCACTGGTCCCCACTAAGGCATGGGGGATAGAGCCAACAATTGCTTTGAAGGCGCCTACCTGGTCTTCTTCTGATGTGTCTAATGCGTCTGACTCATCCTCGACAGTCTGATGAGCATTGACTTTTATGTTTGGGCATTCATTGTTACAATGTGCCCCGCCGCAATGACTACATTCTGAGGGAGGCTTTCTCCCCTGATTGTTGTTGATGGATGCAACACTGTTGCGGTTGGAAGGAGGAGTCTTAGTTTTGGATGCACTCCGATCTCCCCCACTTTTGCTTGGGCCACCATTGCTGGGATGGTTCCCATTGAATCCCCCTCGGACAGACGGCTGGGGCCTGTCGTTCTGAGTTCCCAAATGATAATCGCTAAGGCATTCTGCAGCTTGAATGGCCTTGGGCAGGGTGTCTACCTATTGTCTCTGTAGTTCCATACGGGCATGAGGTTTCAAACCTTCTATGAATGCGAAGAATTTGTCTTTGTCCCCCATGTCGCGTATGTTTAGCATGAGTGCGGAGAATTCGCACACGTACTCCCGCACTGATCTGGTATGGCGGAGCTCCCGTAGCTTTCTCCTTGCATTGTATTCCACATTTTTGGGGAAGAACTGCAGGTGTATGGCTGCCTTCAATTCATTACATGTCTGAAGAGTATCTTCAGCGGCCTTGATGGCTTCGTATTTGACCCGCCACCAAAGTTTAGCATCGCCCTGAAAATACATGGCAGCAGTCGCTACCTTTTTGGATTCTTCCAAATGGCCCACGGCATCGAAGTATTGTTCGATGTCGAAGATGAAGTTTTCCACTTCTTTAGCATGCCGGGATCCGTCGTATGGCTTTGGCTCTGGTATCTTAAGCTTTTGTGGAATGGGGGTGAGGTTTGCTACACCCCTGATGTGGTTGTCGCCTCCTCGAAGTAGGCTCTGTAGGGCAGCATTGACAACATTGAGCTTGCCTGTCAAGTCGTCTATGGTTTGTTGCATGGCAGTTAGTCTGTCTGCTTCTTGTTGCTGATGGGCTAAATCGTCGGCACGCTCCTATTGGAGGTCCTCAAATTTGCCATGAATATTGGCAGTTTCGATGGCT
Organism: Nicotiana sylvestris; assembly: GCF_000393655.2. Classification (NCBI taxonomy): domain Eukaryota; kingdom Viridiplantae; phylum Streptophyta; class Magnoliopsida; order Solanales; family Solanaceae; genus Nicotiana; species Nicotiana sylvestris. The sequence continues at coordinate 7,765,648 of NC_091062.1, forward strand.
GCCATTTGTCGGTCATCGTCAGAGTCACGACTGATTTTGCAACGTCATTTTCTGCTTGCCGCATTCGGCGGTCCAGGTTGTCCAACCTTTGCACTAGGTTGTTGTTTTGATCAAGCATTGTATCCACGGTGGGTCGTAATTGGTCAACCGTCTCTTCTAGGGATGCCAAACGCTCCCCATGAATCAACATGGTCAGAAATGGCGATGATGGCAAATGTGTTCCCTCATCCGATGTCGAGCCTAGCCTCTGATACCAACTGTTACGCAATGCCTTCATGATGTTCTTTGGAAGGGCAACTTAAGGCTAAGCAACTGATGTCAGTGCGGTTGTTGTCCGCCAATGAGGTCCCCTCCGCACGCTAGACTAGATTGTTAGTGCCATGCGGGAAAACCAATGTCACGAGCAATTGCGGAAGCTGGGAGAGAATTGGTTTTTGAATGATGATGATGATTTTATTGATGACTGAAATGCTGATTACAAAAGATGCGGTGTCGAGGGGGAGAGACACCAGTACAGAAAATTGCTTGCTTGAAAATGTTTGATTGTTTGATCCCCCCTTATAATGCTTAAAAAAATAAACCAACATTACATGACTAGTCCTAATAAAGCTATAGAAGCACACTGAATGAAAATGATGTAAACTAGCCTATAATTACAATGAAAATGACTTAGTTTATTACAAGGTAGAACTAAGTCCGGTGGCAGCAACTTTGTCTTGCGGGTCAGGGTCTGCGCGCGCGTTGCTGTGGGCGCACGCGACACTTACTGTGTTGGCCTGAGGCTGGGCGTTGGTGCTTGGCATCAAGGTCTGTGCGCGAGGCGCTGCTGGAATGGGCCTGCAGCTGGGCACTGGCAAGGCATCAGGATCTGCGCGCACGGCATTGTCAGGGCGCGCGACACTGTTGTCATTGGCCAGCCCTTGGGTGCTGGCGAGAGGCATCGGTGGGGCGACAGAGGCGCTTGCGCGCTTGTCACTTGGCGCAGCCAAGACCACGGGGCCGACCATGACGCTAGGCATTGTGAGGCTTGCTAGGCCACCATGGGGCGCGGCCAAGGGGTCATGGGGCGTGTCTGGAAAGCAGCCCATGACAGTACACATGCCTCGTAAATATACACAAAATATCAGTGTCACGCATTGTTACCAATGCCAACGCTACAAATTCAAAGCAAGCCCGGACTAGGCACAGGTTATCCAACCTAGGATAAAGGCATACAACCACAACTGCCGCAAGGATCCAATATGACCACATAAGTTTATGTTGCCACGATATTAATGTTCTATGGAGCGGGCGGTTTAGAAGTTCAGCACGGTTTTTTTTGGTGTCGCAGGGGAGGAATTGACCTACCTAACGCATATTCAATCGTACCGGCATGGCCCCACTGATTTATTTTCGATCGGAGCATCATGCGCTCCCATGCGTACATCACCTAGTGGCACTACATATGCACAATGCAACAACTTCCCCTGCCAACATATTATTGACTCAAGCACAAATTTGTTGAATGAAGATAGCTTGCATACTCTCAGGCACTAGTTAGACTTATGCCCTTATTTATGCAGTAAAGAAAGCAAGTAGCTAGGACGGGCTACAAGAAATGCCACCAAAAATATAGTATTACTCAACCCCATATACTGAACGTAAAATAATGCAATTGGATTTCTCAAAGAAACTCAAATCTCATCTATATATGTAGCCTAAAAGTCAAGATTATGGATCATGAAATGGTAAAAGCTCTTCTTCACATGATCCACAAATGACTAGCTAGTAGAAATGGTAGAAAAAATCAAGGTTTATATGATAATGGAGACCATAAAAAACAAGGTAAAAAAAGTTAATGGGAGATTGACCGATGATTACAAAGGCGTGTATTGGGAAAAATTGAATTTATATATGTTGAGACACGTGGACTGGTCAAATAGTCAAAGAATTATAATTAGTCAAGAGTCACGGGCAGCAATAGAAACGAGCAAAGGTAAAGGAAAAGGCACGGGAGGACATTTGAAGGATTCAGCGCCTTCTGAGGTCTGTGTTGCGGTGTCCTCAACTGCCTTCTGTGATTGCTATTTGCCTTCACTTCTCGTGCTTGTATCTGCAACAGAGTTAATAGCCCTGGATGTATGTTAATCTTCGCGAATTTGACAAATTCCCCATAGCGATGGGAATTTGATAACTTGATGCAAGGTTGAAGGAACAACATCCATTTCATGGATCCATGGTCTCCCTAGAATCATGTTGTAAGCCATCTCCATGTCTACTACCTGGAACTTTGTATCTTTGATGACCCCTTCAGCAAAAGTGGTGAGTGTTACTTCTCCTTTTGTGACGACACTGGAATTATCGAATCCGGATAGAGTATGCGCCTTTGGTATTACTCCATCTTCAGCTTGCATCTCACGTAGCACTCTTAGCAAAATAATGTTCACGGAACTACCTGGATCAATCAAAACTCGTTTCACATTAGTATCATGCACAATTAAAGATATTACCAGTGCATCGTTATGAGGGATTAGTCTGTATCTGCATCATTGAATGTAATATTGCCTTCTTATAGAACATGCCGCACCCGTTTCCCTTGGGTAATAGTTATTTTGGAAGTTTTGTTAGCCGCAGTATATGACACACCATTAATGTCTTCACCCCCACTTATAACGTTAACAGTTCTTTTGGGAGAAGGTGGCTTTAGAGGCTCCTGCTTGTTCTTCATGTAAGATTGCTTGCCTTTCTCGCTGAACAACTTTGTAAGATATCCTTGTTTTAATAAATGATCAACTTCACTTTGTAAAAATCTGCAATCTGATGTTTTATGTTCGTGATCATTATGGAACTTGCACCAATGGTCAGGGTTGCACCTGTTTGGATTCGATCTCATTTCCTTTGGCCATCGAACCTTATCTCCCATGCTTTTCAAAACAGCTACGAGCTCGGAGGTGCTGACGTTGAAGTTGTAACCTCCGAATCTCGCTTTTAAATTTCTATCATCATCCCGTGACTCATAGTTGTTTCGCTCGTTCCTAAATCTTGATGAAGAACCTGATTCTCTGTTTCTTGATCTGTGATCGTGCCTTTGATTATCATGTTTTGACCGTGAGTCTTTCCCCGCAGGTCCCATATAAGGCTCGTACCTGTTTTTACCGGATCTATTTTCGTTCTCTGCACGTCTTGAGCGTATATTTTCTTCTTTTTGAGATCGAGGAACAGTATCTTCCTCAATCCTCAACTTCGTGCTATACCTGTTATAAACATCGTTCCACGTTGTAGCTGGGAATTCTCGAAGGCTTTCCTTTAGTCTCCTCGTAGCTTCCGAGCTTTTTTCATTCAAATTGCTTGTGAAAGCTATAGCTGCCCAGTTATTGTGAGCACGTGTTTTTTGCCTTATATATATATTACTCCCAAAAATTCAAAATAAAACATTTTTTTTATTGTTTGCAATTGTTGTGAATTTGGTGTTATTTTCCATGTATTATTTGCATTTTTTTTATTTTTTTTCGTATGTGCATGTCCATTTGTTAAATTAATAAAAAAAATACAAAAATATGTCGCATTTTGTATTTAGGATTCAAGTTTACTATTATGGGTAATTAAGTTTGTTTTACAAAAATGTAAATCACAAAAATAGGAATCTTTTGCATTGTTAGCATTTAATGTCAAATTGTGCAATTTTGTTTTAATTGGTATTTAATTGTGTATGATAATTGTTGTTAGGAGTTTAATAAGTATTTTTGGAGTTAATTTAGTTTATAACTCAATTTAGAATTTTAGTTTTATCAATTAAAAGAAAAGAGAAACAAAAAATAAGAAGAACAAACTCGGATTGGGCCAATTTTTGGAATTAAAAATAGGCCCAAAACACTTCTACCCAACCCAAAACAATACCAGGCCCACACCCATGACCCATACCCTACTTGGTCCACAATCCAAATACCCAAACCCTACACTTATGCATCATCCGTATCTTTTTCTTCAAGAAGCTTCACCTTCTTCTTCTTCTTCTTCAAGAAGAAGAAACCAACAATAACAACAACAACAACCCAGTGTAATCCCACAAGTGGGGTCTGGGGAGGGTAATATATACGCAGACCTTACCTCTACCCCGAGGGCAGAGAGGCTGTTTCCAGGAGACCCTCGGCTCAAAGAGGCAACAAGAGACACTATATTAGTACTATCAATAGACTCATAATAAAACACCATAAAATACCATAAAATCCATAACATAACATAAATAGCATAAAAACAAAGTAACAGCAATATAAGAGATATAGGAAATACGAGAATATGTAGGGTATTAATACACAGAAGATAAAGCCCATCATCAGTAGTTGATCAATAGCATCCTAAGACTAATTCCTAACTAGCTAGTCTCGCTCTAGTGCGCTGTAAAAAAGACATCACAATTTTCCCTAACCTACAACCTTAATGCTCGATCTCCACAATTCTCTGTTTAGGGCCATGTCCTCAGTAACCCTAAGTCGCGCCATATCCTGCCTGATCACCTCTCCCCAATACTTCTTAGGTCTCCCTCTACCTCTCCTCGTACCCACCACCACCAGACGTTCACACCTTCTCACCGGTGCATCAGTGTTCCTCCTCTGAATGTGCCCGAACCATCTGAGTCTTGCTTCCCGCATCTTGTCCTCCATGGGGGCCACACCCACCTTATCTCGAATATCTTCATTTCTAATCTTATCCTTCCTTGTATGCCCACACATCCACCTCAACATCCTCATCTCTGCAACTTTCATCCTTTGGATGTGTGAGATCTTCACCGGCCAACACTCGGTTCCATACAACATAGCAGGCCTAACCACTGCCCTATAAAATTTACCTTTCAGTAACAGAGGCACTTTCTTGTCACACAGGACTCCCGTCGCTAACCTCCATTTCATCCACCCCACCCCTATACGGTGTGTGACATCCTCGTCGATCTCCCCGGACCCCTGAATAAACGACCCCAGGTACTTGAAACTACCCCTCTTAGGGATGACTTGAGAATCAAGCCTCACTTCCACTCCCGCTTCCGTCGGCTCTGCCCCAAATTTGCACTCAAGGTATTCCGTCTTCGTCCTGCTCAACCTGAAACCTTTGGACTCAAGGGTATGTCTCCAAACCTCTAACCTCTCGCTGACGCCGCGTCGTGTCTCGTCGATTAGGACTATGTCATCAGCAAATAGCATGCACCATGGCACCTCCCCCTGAATATGATGCGTCATAGCATCCATCACCAGGGCAAATAGGAAAGGGCTGAATGCAGACCCTTGGTGCAACCCCGTAATAACCGGAAAATAATCTGAATCGCCTCCTGCTGTCCTAACCCGAGTCTTAGCTCCATCATACATGTCCTTAATCGCCCTAATGTAGGCAACCGGGACCCCTTTAGCCTCTAAGCATCTCCATAAGACCTCCCTAGGAACCCTGTCGTACGCTTTCTCTAGATCGATAAACACCATGTGGAGATCCTTCTTCTTATCCCTGTATTGTTCCACCATCCTCCTAATAAGGTGGATAGCTTCTGTGGTAGATCGCCCCGGCATGAACCCGAACTGGTTGTCTGAAATAGACACCGTCCTTCGCACTCTCATTTCTACCACTCTCTCCCAAACTTTCATGGTATGACTTAGTAATTTGATGCCCCTATAGTTGTTACAGCTCTGGACATCACCTTTGTTCTTATACAACGGGACCATTGTACTCCACCTCCACTCTTCAGGCATTCTATTAGTCTCCCTCACGTCGAGCCTTCCCCGTCGACCACTGCTTCACGTCGACCACCACGACACTGCCCAAACCAGCCCACGACGCCATCAACAGCAGTGAATCCACCGACACGACAAGAATACCACCGGAGGTGATGACTCATAAACTAAATGAAGATCCGTCATATCCTCCTGTGAAGCAAAAGAAAAGAAAGTAGGGAACTTTCAAGAATCAGGTGATTCAAGAAGAAGTCCAAAAATTGCTAAAAATTGGTTTCATTCAAGAGGTAAAGTATCCTAACTGGTTAGCTAATACTGTTGTGGTTCCAAAGAAAAATGGTAAGTGGTGGGTTTGTGTAGATTATACAGATCTTAACAAAGCCTGCCCTAAAGATTCTTTTTCACTACCACACATAGATCAATTGATTGATGCAACTGCAGGTCATTAATTGTTAAGTTTTTTAGATGCATATTCAGGATATAATCAGATTAAAATGGATCCGGCAAATGAAGAAAAAACTTCATTCATAACAGACAGGGGGACTTATTGTTATAAAGTAATGCCCTTTGGTCTAAAGAATGCAGGTGCAACGTACCAGAGGTTAGTTACCAAAATGTTTCAGGAATATTTAGGAAAGACAATGGAGGTATATATAGATGATATGCTTGTTAAAACTCAGCACTCAAAAAATCACATATCACACTTGTCTGACACATTTTAAAACTCAACACTCAAAAAATCACATATCACACTTGTCTGACACATTTTCAATTCTGCATAAATGTAATATGAAGTTAAATCCCGAAAAATGTGCATTTGGCGTTGCATCAGGCAAGTTTTTGGGTTTTCTTGTTTCTAACTGTGGAATTGAAGTAAATCCTGCACAGATTAAAGCCATTGAAGAAATCTCTAACATACTTTCAAACAAGAAAGAAGTTCAAAGATTAACAGGGAGAATTGCGGCCTTGGGAAGATTCATCTCTAAATCATCAGAGAAGTGTTTTAAATTCTTCTCAGCTCTTAAAAAGCAGGATCATTTTGAATGGAATGAGGAATGTCAACAAGCACTTAGGAATTTGAAAACGTACTTATCAAATCCGCCTCTGTTTGCAAAACCAAAGGCTGGGGAAAAGCTACTCCTATGCCTTGCTGTTTCGGAGGTGGCGGTAAGTACTATTCTGGTCCGAGAAGAGCAAGGTAAACAATCACCTATCTATTACGTAAGTAAATCTTTGTTAGATGCAAAAACGAGGTATCCTCAGTTAGAAAAACTTGCACTTGCGTTAATCATGGCATCTAGGAAGTTAAGACCTTACTTTCAATGTCATCCTATCGTTGTGGTAACTACCTACCCTTTACGTAACATACTACATAAGTATGAGTTAACAGGTAGGTTAGCTAAGTGGGCAATAGAGTTAAGTGAATACGAAATTGCATACCAACCTAGAACTGCTATAAAATCGCAAGTATTAGCTGATTTCGTGGCTGATTTTAGTCAGGGAATACAGTTAGAAGCAGAAAAAGAATTACAGGTGTTCAATGGAGCCAACCTAGGAACTTGGACTTTATTCACTGATGGCTCATCTAACGTGAGAGGAGCAGGTTTTGGGGATAGTACTGATACCACCTACGGGTGAAACCATTCGGCAAGCTATTAAATGTCATTCCATAACTAATAATGATGCAGAATATGAGGCTATGATTGCAGGTTTAGAACTGACATGGGAACTTGGCATAAATCAGATTATAATCAAGAGTGATTCACAACTCGTAGTTAATCAAATGCTGGGGACTTATACAGCCGGGGAAGCAAGGATGCAGCAGTATTTAGAAAAGGTACGGGAATTGGTAAAACAATTTCAAGATTGGAAGATTAGACAAATACTCAGGGACGAAAATCTTGAAGTAGACGCCCTAGCTAATCTCGCACCTGCGGGTGACGTGGAAAATGATGCAAATGCCTCAGTGATACATTTATTTCATTCAGTTCTTGATCCTGATGCGAATGAGGTAAATTTTAATAACTTAAACTGGGATTGGAGGAACGAAATTGTTGCTTTTTGCAGTATGGAACCGTCCCTGATGACAAGAAAAAGGCCTATGCGCTTCGAAGGCAGGTCGCTCGGTACTGCTTAAAACAAGGCAATTTATATCGTAAAATGTTTGGTGGACCCTTAGCAAGATGCCTTGGACCTTCGCAAACAGAGTATGTAATGAGAGAAATACACGAGGGTCATTGCGGGAATCACGCGGGTGGAAGATCACTAGTAAGAACCTTAATTAGGGCAAGTTATTACTGGCCTAAAATGGAAGATGAGGCAAAAGGTTTCGTAGCCAAATGTGATAAATGCTAGAGGTACTGTAACAATATGCATAGACCTACAGAATTATTACATCCAGTCATTTTGCCGTGGCCATTTATGAAATGGGGAATGGATATCGTAGGACCATTACCGCAAGCAAAAAGACAGGTAAAATTTTTGCTTGTTCTCACTGATTATTTTACTAAATGGGTAGAGGCAGGTGCATTCAAACAGGTGCGAGAAAAGGAAGTCAGAGATTTTATTTGGCGGAATATCATATGTCGATTCGGCATACCAAAGGAGATCGTATGTGATAATGGTCCTTAGTTTATTGGAGCTCAGATCACGGAATATTTTCAAACCTGGAAAATTAAAAGGATTACGTCAACACCTTACCATCCGGTAGGTAATGGGCAAGCAGAATCAACGAACAAAGTCATTATCAACAACTTAAATAAACAGCTAGAGGAATCAAAAGGAATCTAGCCTGAAGTATTACCTGGAGTTTTATGGGCTTATCGCACAACTGCAAAAACAAGTACAGGTGAAACACCATTTTCATTGGTTTATGGAGCTGAGACTTTAATTCTAGTTGAGATAGGGGAACCAAGTACACGGCTCACACAGGCGACACAAGAGTCTAATGACGAGGAGATGCGGGTCAATCTAGATTTACTCGAGGGGTGGAGAGAAGCTGCTTTAATAAGAATGGCAGCACACAAGCAAGTCATAGAACAATACTACAATAGAAAAGCACGCCTCAGGTTCTTCAAAATTGGGGACTTCATGCTTAAAAAGGTTTTTCAGTCTACAAAGGTAGCTAACACATGGAAATTAAGTCCAACATGGGAAGGACCCTACAGAGTGCGTGATGTTGCAGGAAAAGGAGCATATGAACTGGAGACAATGGATGACAAGATAGTACCTTCGCATTGGAATGCTGTTCATTTAAAGAGATACTATTTCTAAAGAAAATCCACGGTCAGGTATAACCATTTTAAATCTCATTTTTGAATTGTTAAGATTTTACTAACGATTTTAGATGATAGGAAAAACGCTAACCCGTACTAAATGATGAGTCACGACCTGCAAGGCACATGGAGTAACCTAAAATTCCTGGCCTAGGGTTACAATTATTGTGATAGAAATACAAATGGGTTATGCAGTCTTCATCTATAATCATCCCTCCGAGTCTCATATGTTTTTCCTTTTCAGGGAAAGGACCAAATGTGAGAAACTATCAAGTGCTCGAGGCTTCATACTTCAACACTCAAACACTTGGGGGACTACATAATATACACGGACATGTGTATAAAGAAGGCAAAGAAGATTAAGGAAAAATCAAGCCTGAAAGATTCAAGTCAAGTGCAGAGTAAAAGTCATAAAGCCACAAGCTAAAGCCAGTCAAGTGTAGAGTAAAAGTCATAAAGCCACGAGCTAAGGCCAAAGAAAAACCTCACTAGGGATAAAGGCTTTATACTAAAATGGGTTATAAGGAAAAACCCCGTGTCTATTATTTATTATTTTTTAAATCGGTTACAAGAAAAACAGTTACGATAAAGTTATGGATGTAATTCAAATACATGTAAAGTTTTATTCAGAACTAGACAAGGTTCAAAAATAAAAACTTGTCCAAGTTATTTCAGAAAAACATGTGTATTCCTGTTTCTTTTGTCGTATGATAATACCATTATGAAGTTGAGACGTCTTCTTCATTAAGTATTGGAATATAAAAGGGCCCTCTTTTATAAAACTCATGTTTAAATTAATCAAGAGGTTAACAGAAGCATTTTTCAGAAAATGAAAATGCAAATTATTCTGTAAGTCCTTAAAAATAAAAGCGAGAATAAAGCAAGCAGAAGTTTAAGATAAAAAACTTCTTAATATGTAAAAAAAAACATCTAAGACTAAGTTCCAACTTAGTCATCAAACTACGAAATTGTTTAGATTACCCCATTAAAAGACTTGGGGACTGACGTTCCTAAAATCAACCCTCAAATGAAGTTAAGGGTTTGATTACTATCTTCCAAAGTCAAAACAAAAATAAAATCATTTGAATGATTAAAACTGGTCACTGAGAAGTTTGTAGTATTGAGGCAGGAACATCGATAGCATCAGGCTCAATTTGGGCAGGTGCATCAGCAGGCGCGGCTTCAACTTGACTTGCAGCAATGGGCTCGATCGGGTTTGAAAAAGTCATGAAACCCGTATCAGCTTCAACATTCATAAAAGCTTCAGCCACGGGAACTTCATCCACAGGAGAAGGGAAGTCCTGAGTGTGTTGAGCCTTTTCAATAGTTTCATTGATTTTATCTAACTCTAACTCCAGGTTGAAGTTTTCTTGGCTAGCTTCAAGTAGGGTATCACGACGGGAATTCAAAAAAGCCCAACTTGCCTCAACAACAGATTTTTCTTCAAGGATCTCATAATCCTTTTCCCAAGCAGTGATCTCATTTTTTAGCTCTTCATTTTCAGCCAAGGCAGAGCTGTGGGAAGCTTGAAGAGAGGCATGGGAGCATTCTAAAGCACGCACTTTATCAGCAGATATTCTGAGGTCTTCTTGTGCTTGAGTCAAATTCTGCACAAGATCCCCAGAGTAAACTTCCTTTTGATTTAAAAGAGCCTTTAACTCTCTGATCTCTTCACTAGCTTTAGATAGCTGCTCTGAAAAGGAGGACTCGAGACGCTCTTTGTCTTTCTCTGCTTGGTGTGAAGAAGCTTTTGTAACCGCCAATTCTGAGGTTAAGGCCCGTACTCGCTGCTCTAAGGTATTCTTGTTCTCTTGCAAGCTCTCTATGTCAAGCTGAGCACTTTCAAATTGCCCCTTCCAATTGGTTGCTTCCAATTGAGAGTCACGTGTTGTCTTCTCCAAAAGAGCAATTCTTTTCATCAACTCTGTACCGATGAGATTAGCCTAAAAAGAAAAGAGAAGAAATAAGAATCTCAAAGATGAAAAATTTTGCAAAGTGGGAGAGAAGGAAAATACATTCAGAGTGGCATGCACGATGTCATTCATTAAAGTCAGGGAACTATGGCTTTCCAGCTTTGCTTTTTCAATTGGGCCAATAAGAGGCTCTAGCCATATATCCGCCTGACCTGATTTTCTCAAAAGGCTATTCTCAGCAGGAATTTCAATAGTTACCCGCCTCATAGCGGCACTCTTACTTAAAGAGCCCGTTTCAGTATGATGAACAATAGGGGGGAATAGCCAAAGGAGGAGAAGGAGAAGAGGTAAGAGCAGTAGAAGAAGGAACGGAAATAGCTGGGGCCGGTAAAGAAGGAATCACAGGCACGGGTAATGAGAAAGATGATAAAGGTACTTCGTCTAAAACAGGCCCAACATCTTCACGACCAAATCCACTAACAAAAAGTTGGTCGATAGACTCATGAGTGTCGTAGGGAGTGATGTCATCATCGGGAATTATTATTGGGGTTTCAACAAGTTCGGTAAAAGACACCAAGACTTCAGCTTCGTCATCGGAAATAATGTGTCTCCTAACTCATGGTCTGGTTACCAACGGGCTCTCATTTTCCTCTTCTTCAGAATTTTCCTCTTCAGCAGCCTTCCTTTTCGTAGAAGAGGAACCCAAGACTATTTCTCGGGCTCTCTCTAGAGAGATACGGGTTCCCGAAGGAGTACGGGTCCCCGAAGAGATACAAGAGGCTGCAACTGCTTCCGCAGTAACCCCTCGAATAGCACATCCTGACAAAAAGAAGGATAAAAGTTAAAACAATAAAGGAGAATATAGGCATAAAAAAAACAAAATATGAACTCTTACCGTGAGTCTTAACATTCCATCCAAAGCGGTTAGAAAGTGTTTTCCAAGATCTACCGTCCATTGGCGCGATCTTCAGCAATTTATCTACCTAACCACGGAAATTGGGAACATCCCCCACAACTCCCATGGTTGCTAAAAGAAAAACAATGGGAGGGGGGTAAAATTAGTAAAGTTGGTAAATTTGAAAGAAGAAGGTACGAGAGGGATAAAAGACCTACGTGCAAAATTTCACTTCTCAGGAAAGGGGACATTATCTTCACCCACTAAACCAACAGTGGGGGCAGCAACAAATCGGGCATACCAGCCACGATCCTTGTCATCTTCAGGGCTCACCAAAACCCTCTTACTCCTGGCCACTAGTGTAAAAACACCATTACGAAAAAGCCTAGGTGAGTAAAGATGAATCAAGTGAGGGAAAGTAAAAGAAGCTTCAGCTCTAGTGGCTAAATGCCTTAAACAGGAAACTGCCCTCCATATGATTGGGCCAATTTGACCCAAGCAGACATTGAAAAAACGGCAAAATTCGAGAATGGCTGGGTCAATTGCTGGTCTAAACCCTAAAGTAAAAGGGTAAGTGTAAACAAAAGAGAACCCCGTTAAATAGGAAGTAATTCTCTGATTCGGATTAGGGATAATAATGGGAAAATCATTACTCCAATGGCAGTCCTTACGAACTACAGGAGCCAAAACCTCTGTAATTTGAGTAGGGTAAGTATCGACACGATTTAATGCGGAAACTTGGTTTCTAAGAGATTCCCTGTCACGGTAAAAAGACAATTCTGAAGGAACTATTTCATCTACTAACGGTTCGCGTAAAGGTTCAGAATGATCTTTACTCCTAGAAGAAGATTTTTGAGAAAGGGAACTTCTGGTTCTAGAGGAAGGACCAGAACTAGAAGAAGGCATAGACGAACCACCTCCTCGAGTAGATCCTAAACTACGAAGTCTACCTCCCTTTATATGCCTAACAGGGGCATTAGGGAAGGAGTCAGTAATGGAAACTCTCTCAGGGTTAGGGCTTGGAGAAGACATATCGAAGAGGAATGGTCTAAGGAAGAAGTTAACAAAGATTTGGAGAAATAAGTGTTCAATAAGCTTTATGTGATAAAGACAAAGGAAAAAATTATATTTATACCGATAAGCAACCGCCAAAGGTAAAAGTGCAGAGGTGGAAATACCATAATTATGATAACTGACACTTCGTTAATTGTGGCACCGTAAAAACCTTGAAAAAAGGCTGCAAAAACTGCAGAGCCAATGAAAAATCGACACGTGTATGAAGTTTTTGTCATAGCATTAATGGTGACAAAAATTCTCGTTTTAATGAAATCCACTTCCCAAATATTCAATTGATGAATAAATGGAAAGTGGGGGACTATCTGTACTGGGAAAAATTGAATTTATATATGTTGAGACACGTGGACTGGTCAAATAGTCAAAGAATTATAATTAGTCAAGAGTCACGGGCAACAATAGAAACGAGCAAAGGTAAAGGAAAAGGCACGGGAGGATATTTGAAGGATTCAGCGCCCGTACCTATTTAGATCATTTATCAAAAGGAACGGATCTGACCATAATAAAGAGCGCAGATACGGAATTCGATAGACATTAAATACCGGATACGTTAGAGAATTTGTATTGATGACAATGATTGTGTAACGTAGCATTTAATGTCTTTAATTATTCATAATAGCCTCATTATGATTTGAAGGAAACGCATACCTTCAAGACACCTATAAAAGGGAGGTATCTAGTCACTTGTAAGGACAGACACAATTGAAATATACTCTGATTCACTTGTTTTTCTCCTGATTACATTCTGGTTACTCCAAATTATTCTCTTCTACATATTCTTTTGATTATCAGTAACCCGCGTTCTTCTAAATTTTATCTTTGACTAAAATTCTATTTTTTGGTTAAACAGGGCGGATCTAGAGGTTCTGTTAAGCGTCCACGTGAATCCAATAGCTTTTATATTCTGGCCTTGTATGTACATATATATATATATATATATATTAAGAAATCATGTATACATCACACCCTGTAATGTACATGTCATGGATTCGAGTCGTGGAAACAACCGCTAATGCTTGTATTAGGATAGATTATCTACATCACACCTCTAGAGGTGCGGCACTTTCCTCGACCTTGCGTGAATGCGGGATACTTTATGCTAAGAAATCCACTAACCATCTATAAGTTTACTCTGAATTCGGCCAGTTATTATTATACTATTAACTTGAGATTGTCGTACAAACTCATAAATTTCAAACCTTGAATGTGCCTATAATGATTAACTCATTTTTTACTTGAACGACTTTAAGATACATATCTATAATTAAGCTACAAAACAGCTCAAGAGGAAAATGAGTAAATGTAACAGATAATTGTCTTGGTCATTAAGAACTAATTCATGTCGAATCAATCTCTGTAGCACTGTACTCTGAGGAAGAAGCTCACTGTAAAAGAGAATAGTAGTGACTGAAGTTGCTGGTTCACTTGCTATAGATGTTACAAATCTGACCAAAACTCGAAGCATCATGGGAACAAAAGACTGCATGTAAACTAACAATGAGATTAATAACAACAATAATAATATATCCCAAAGTATTTTTACAAGTGGGATCTGAAAAGGGTAGTTTATGCACAGACCTTATCCCTACTTGTGTAGGTAGGAGGCCGTTTTCGATAGACTTTCGGCTCAAGGATGACTCTAGTATTATAGATAATAAGGCTTGTGCCTCAGCCCCAAATTTGAGAGGCCCCTTTTATTTTTTAGAAATAACAGTTTTATAGGTATTTCAAATAAAAATATTTATTTAGAAAATTCTTACCTTTTATTAAATATTTTTAGTACAAAAGTAAATTTTTTTATATAAAAGGTAAGAATTTTTTATTGATATATAAGAATTTTAGGCCTAACTTTGGCCATATATGAGCTTACGCCGCCTCTACCTCGGCTCAAGAAAAGCATTTCTAAGTAGGATTGAAATAGAAGCCATGTTGAAAAATAGTGAGTAACAAAATAATAAAGCAGTTTCATTTTACTTGTTTTATTCAGCAAATAGCTAATCCTAATCATTGGATTGTTATCTCATAATACATATGGTATAAAACAATACTCCCTCCGGTCTAAAATAAGTAATTTTTTTGTTGTTTTCACACAGATTAAAGAAACTCACCTTTTAACATTAATTAGCAATAAAATTGACCATATTAACCTTTACTATCTCTTCATATAAACACTCCTAACACATACTCCAACATTAATTACTCAAAAGGCAATGTAGGAAAAAAATAATTAATTCATTCTTGAAATCTGGAAAAATCACTTATTTTGGACCACAAGAACAAAGCCAAAAAATCACTTATTTTGGACCGAAGGGAGTACCAAGATTCTGATATAAAATTATACAATTATTATTACTTTCAAAAATACAATCAATTGAAGTACTCCTATAGAATAATACCAAATTTATACCGGAATTATTTTCATAATCCCAATAACCAAAAGGACCCTAAAAGGATGAGACGTGTAATTAAAAAGTGATAGCTAGACAAAATGGAAATATACTTATAATTAATTCTCTCTATATATATATTTATAAAAAGACGTACCATTTGTAGGTGGCAGGTAATTGAGTCGTCAAAGAAATGAAGATGTATACAGCATATTATTTTTCTTGGTTTTTTCGTGCTAAGACCAAAGGATTTTACGATCAACTTTAATTTAATTTGTGGTGTTTCTTGAAGAGAAAGGAGGAGGAAATTAAAAGCCAAATATTGAGTTTCAATAGTTGTGTAACGACCAATCTTTAGCTGACTTTCAGACCTACCTTTCAAGTGCACGAGTAAGTTTCATGCTAGCATTCATGTGTTAAGACATTTTTTCTTTTGGTAAGCCTAGTTTCATCCGTTAGTCAATAATCAATATAAATAAACTATAAATATACTATACACATGCCAGTTATTTTTTTGGCTGGACGGCTATACAATTAAAAAATTTCTTTTTTCTCATCCGATTTCAGTATTTATAATAGAACCTCGCACAGGGGCGGATCTATTAAGGCCTGAGGGGTGTTATGCCTCCCGCAAGCTTCGATAGAAATTACAAATATATATCTATAGTATATTCAAGAAAGATGATAAATAAAATAGTCGTTACTCAAAATAACAGAAGGTACCAATGTGTTAGTGGTAGAGGCACATAGTGTTTGCCTTTCAGGGCGTGGGATCGAACCTTGCTTGCTATGTTATTTATTTGTTTTCGCTTGCTACATCAGATAGACAGCATAGCCACAACAGGTTTGATTTCTAGGAGTTTTTCTATTTTTTTAAGTTTGAAAGATAATATATATATTAACTAAGTAATGCGTACAGAGGGTTGGTGCATCGCTTGCTCCCTGTTACAAAATATCGTACCATTACAAGGTACTAGATATTACTACTAATATTTATGTTTGTCATGGCATTCCTAGTGGAACTATCATGATCACAACAACTGATCATATTCGGAGGTGGCTGATCAAGATTGCCACTTCGATTTTTGCCAAGCATTCCCTTGGCATGTTGGAGGAGCTGCCAAACATTCCCTGTCTTTTTCAAAAATTTGTGCAACAAAAGTTGGAATATCTTCAAAAACACTTGGGATATAATTGTTTCTAAAATTGTGGCCTGTCTTTGCTAGTTTATCTGCTACCCTGTTTTTTTCTCTGTATGCATATTGCATTACAGGATTACCTAGCTGGTCCAGGAAGTACCTGCAATCATTTATCATGTTAGAGAATGGAATATTATTAGATTGTAATAGTGTGATAACTTCTGTTGCATCCACCTCCACTTCTAGTGGCTTTATGTTGTTTTCATATGCCAATTTTAGTCCATGAGTCAATGCATAAAATTCTGCAGAAATGGATGTGTCCCCTGAGGCAGTTCCTGAGAAGCCCAATTTCCATTCAGCGGTGGAATTTCTAATTAGCCCTCCAATCCCAGCAGTTGTAGCTGAATATGCTCCATTTGTATTTAGCTTGTAAACTCTTTGGAGGATTCCATTTTACATTTTTGATAGCTTTATTTTTTCTTTTGTGAGAAGAAGCACCCAAGTATGAGAATTCAGCTGCTTGCTGAGTTGTGTGTTTAACATGAATGTTATCTCGAGTCATGTTGTAACTATTTTTGTTTCGTGTTATCCAAATATTCTATAAGCTTATTGGTAAGTAAGTGTATGGATTTATATTATAAGGGAGTTTGAAATCTTTATAGCCCATTAGCTCATATAACCAACTTTGTGTGACTGATAAGTGCCTGATTTTATTAATATGGTGCATGATTCCTAATTCCTGCCAATATTTCTTAGCATTTGCACAGTCAAGGAAATTGTATTTTATAGATTCTTCCTCCCATTGGCAGTAAAAGCAACTTGCATCCTGTATTATATTAATATTCCTTAAGAAATATCTTCCCTTTGCAGCAGTGGAAGTGTATCTGTCTATCTTTAATAGTTGCCCCAACTTCGACCCAACTCTTTGTAGTATTTTCAAATCGTAGAATCAGTTGGAAGTTCAGGAAGTCTAACCTAAATACTCGAGTATGTAAGCTGTGTAGATGATGTTATGAATTTGGGTTCCCATCTTCGAACAGACAAAAAATAGTTCAGTATGAACTATGGTCCCCCATGAAGAGCCTTAATCATATTCTCTTCTTTTAGATATTTGATAAGAAAAAAGTCAGATCCCAAATCAATAATAGGGAGGTCTTCAGTTGATTTCCATAGATCTAGGACCTTGTTTCTTAGAATATGATGTGCAATCCTCCTTCCAAACAGCTTTATTATGACCGAGTAATTTCAGGGTTCGTACAAACGTGATTTATCAATAGCACTAATTGGAATAAAATTGTCTTCATCTTCAGCATGTTGGATTATTTCATCAGATAGATCAGCGGTAGGTATTGTATTTTGTTGATTGACTAGTGTTGGTGATAGATGTTTATTGTATAGAAGAGTTTGTAGAAAAATTACTGGTTTTGTAGGTATGTTAGTATCATCTATTTGCATAGAACTTATGTCCGGTGGATCAGTAATTTCTTGTTGAATTTGCAATTGGTGGGGAGTAGAATTCATGTTTCAGTTTAGATCGTATATGTGTGGAAGAGATGAGAAGCTAATGGTATGAATAAGAATAGTTGAAAAGCAACATAAAGAGAGTTTTTACATCCTTTGAAAATTTCTGATGGACTTTTTCTATTGATGTCAAGCATTTAAAATCAATTACATAAGTTTCCTGTAGCACATGAAATTTGCTCAAACCTAAAATTCAAAGTCAGTTTTTTGTAATTTGACTACAACTATGAAAGTATCTTAAAACTATAATTTCTTTCTTATTTTAAAATTTGATTTGGGTTAATCAAATTATTAGCAGGAGTATCACTGTAACTGGTAGTTCATGATTTTTCATTATTGTCAATTCATTATATTCTCTTAGAATTATAACATAAATATTAGGGAAATTAACATGCAAAATATTATAGCTATGTTACATAGTTTAAGTAAGAAAATAATTTATGTAAGCTTATTGAAATTCAAAGTCCTAAATATTAGGATTTTCTACATACCTCAAATAAATAAATAAAAAAGAGTTAATAATCATACTTTTAGTTAATTTTAAAGTTCTAACTATTGAAAAGAAATTAATGACTATTTTATCCAGTATAAAATTTATTTTTAAAAGATAAAAAAAATCGACTAGCATATATATATATATATATATATATATATATATATATATATATATATATATTAGTTTCCTTCTTCCAAAGATCTTCTCAGTTCTCCCTCCCATCAGAACAAAAACCCTCATCGCGACAAGTTGTCATAATTAGTTTTTTCGCTTAATTGAAAGACAAATAATTCGTGCGGAAGTCAAAAATTGATCAAACCGACTAAATACTTACTCTATTTGGACCGTATAAATAACAATATGTCTATGTTCAAAGTAATATGGCACCCGCAATCTCTAAATCCCGAATCCACCTCTGACCTCACCTAATTTAGATTCGCATCGTGTTAAAGAGGAAGGACGCGAGACATCGTCAAGAAATTAGGGACAAAAAGCTCCATGCTGAAGTAATATAGTTTATTTCGAATGAATAATACAGAAATTTCATTATTTTTTAATTAATATCAGAAGCAGGAAGATATATATATATATATATATATATATATATATATATACTTACCTACTACATGACTGTAGTAGGTTAGCATTGTATACAAGTAGAAAACTTTTTACCAATTTTGTTGTAGTGATCGAAGAAAAACTAAAGCTAATCCAAAATTAAATGAAATAAGAATGGTGGTTTCTATCGAATAAAATAAGATAAACTAATTGCTGGGTATAAACAAATAAATAAAAAACTTACAAAAAATGTACACCATGATTCTGATCACTGAATGAAGAGAAATTAGAATACTAAACTCATATATTCATTGCAGTATTAATCAAGGTGCAACCAAAATAGATAAAAAAAAAAAAAAAAAAAAAACCTTCTAGAATCTGAGAAGAGCATTGACTGAAGAAGAAAAATAGAGGGGGAAATGTTTCCCGCCTGATAGTTGTAGAATGGAAAAGGTTAATGAAATGTGGAATTTTGTGAAAAGACAAAAAAAAGTCCTCGCTATTAATGAGATGGTAGCAAATAATAAGGACATTTTGGAGATATCAAATGTGTATACAATGCTACAATCATGTAGTAGGTTAGCAAAATATATATATATCTAGATGGAAAAAGGAGGAAAAGTAAATTGTTGAGAGTGGGATTTGAACCCACGCCCTTTCGGACCAGAACCTTAATCTGGCGCCTTAGACCAACTCGGCCATCTCAACATTGATTACATATTTGAAATATTACTTATTTCTATTAAATACTATCTAATAATTCTCCGGGCCTACAATAGATTTTATCTTTTGTTGTACAAAAAACAAAAGCAGATTAATAAATACATAATCCATAAGAACATGCAATTAAAATCTATTTATTAAATAAGGTATATATATATATATATATATATATATATATATATATATATATAGTAGTAACAAGTAAGTATATTAAGGATTGAGATATCTGCAACATTGTTTTGTGTGGATAACAGTGTAGAACTTAACTTATAATAGGCCCATGATATAAAATCCAGTACTGATATCCAAACCTCTTTTGTTTTTTTGGGAAGAAATTCAAAAATAGTCATATTTACATGTGGTCATTCAAAAATAGTCTCAGTTTTAAAAGTAATTGAAATTTAGTCACTTTTCATATAAAGATAAATCTTAACGAAAACACTGTTCAAAATTCGAAAAATACTCCAGTATAATAATACTAGAACTCCAGTATATTATATTGGAGTTTCAACATAAGTATACTGGAATCCAGTATATTATATTGGAGTTCCGGTATAATTTACTAGAGTTCCAATATAATATACCGGTCTAGCAAATATACTGGAACTTTTCACATGTTGGAGTTCCACCAAAATATGCTGGAAGTTCATACACAGGTGCACCAATCTCTAGTATATTATGCTAGAACTTTCCGTGTTGCAGTAAAATAGTGGCTATTTTTCAATGACTTTGCAAACGCTGGCTATTTTTTAATGACCAATCTGAAAACTGGTTAGCTCATGCTATTTTTACCTTTTTTGGGGGTAGGATTATCCTAACAGTTGGGTTTTAGCTAACTCTTCTCTATATAGTCCTATAAGGGTGTACAAAAGAAACCGAGAAACCGCACCAACCCGATAATCCGAGTCAAAGCGAGAAAAAAAAACCGGCTATGGTTTGGTTTAGTTTGGTTTGGTATTGGGGAAAAAAATTCGACCATAATTGGTTTGGTTTGGTTTTAACTAAAGAAAGTCAAACCGAAACCAAACCAACCCGACATTACATATATATAGAAATTTTAGATATATTTTATGTATAAATATACTTACTGTGATGTAATTTATAAATATTTATTAAAAGATTTTATAATTTTATCTTTTGAGGTATTATTTCAAGGTTGGACTTAGAACTTTTGAATGTTCCAATAAGTTTATAGCTATTAACATTAGTAAATTAAATAGTACTAACAAAAGCCCAAACCAAAATCAAATCAATATTAATGCTAACAAAATACATTCAATTCAATACTAAAAACGGGAATGTATTAAATATCTATTTTTGTTTTGCAATAATTTAGATAAAAATGTTTAACCTATTTTTATTTTTTCTTTAGCGTTTAGTTATATAATTAATACTCCCTTATTAGTTTACTTATTTTAGCATGACTTTGTACTTTTAGATTATGTTTACTTTTATTATGACTTTTTAATTAGCAATATTTATATTACATAATTTTATTGTCTTTATTATTGAATATTTTAGGATAATGCCATGACTTATCTCATATTTTGTATTATTTTCTTGGAAAATACTTTATATAGTTGTATCTTACTAGGACTAAGAAAATATTTTGAGCACAATTTATATGTTTTGTTTTACGACGATTTTACCGGAAAAAAGCCCGAAAAAACCCGAAAATCCGAGAAAACCCGAAAGTGAAAAACCCGAGTTTTATTGGTTTGGTTTAGTCTTTTGATTTAATAACCCGACACAATTGATTTAGTTTGGTAATTATAAAATCTAAATCAACCCGACCTATGTACACCCCTGTGGTCCTATATAAAAATGAAGAAATGTCTAATTATGTATTTATTGTGCTATTACAGTTGATGCATAATCAATTCTTACAAGGAAATGTTTGTGCTTAAAGCATTATCAAAAGCAATGATTTCAAATGCATATAATCAATATAACTTTTACATGGAAATGTTTGTGGTTAGCAGCTTGTTTGGATATTTGTTATCCATTATTTCGTAATATATTATTTTAATCAATCCTAAATGGTAAATATTGTTTATGTTTGTTTAACCCTTTAGTATTTGATACTCACTGTTCTCACTAATCCGTATTCACGTCGTAGGAGACCTATTAAAGGAGAAATAATACTCCCTACTAATCCTTTGCTATTTGATACTCACTGTTCTCACTAATTCAGATCTTTAATTAAGGGTGAAAGTATCCTGTTCATCTTACCTCATCCCCTTGGTATAGGAGTGTTTAAACCGAACCGGAAAACTGCATCAAACCGAAAAATTAAATCAAACCGATTAAAAAATCCGACTAGGTTTGGTTTGACTTGGTTTGGTATTGCTAGCCGAAGTAAGATTGGTTTTACGAAACATATATTCATTTATCAAAGCTTTATCTATAATTTTAACAAAGTAAAATTAAAATAATATTCATATTACAAAAAAACCCAAAATTCCAAAAAAACCCGACAAAACCGAACCAATCCAAACCGATATAGTTGATTTGGTTTGATTTGATAAAAATCGAACCAATCCTGTTCATGTACACCCCTAATTTGATATATTCTATCATTGAAGATCTAGAGAATAGGAAATTTCTAATATTACAATGCCTCTAATATTTCTAATCTTATCTTTAGGATATCGTAATCTTTTGCTCACCTTTTGGTCATAGGACACAAAGTGCTGAAACTAACAAATTATACTGTCAAACATATACTCCCTCCGTTCACATTTAGTTGTCAAGTTCTAAAAATAAATTTTTATTTTTATCTGTCAGTTTTTGCATATTAAGAGAAAAATAATTTATTTTTCCTGTTTTGCCCTTAGAATTAATTACTCATTCCAAGACATTTTTCAAATCCATTAAAACTAGGGAATCTTACAGAAATGTCCCAAAAAAGTGCTAACTTACCAACTTCTAGCCAGTAATTATATACTTACCAAAACTAGTCAAGCACATATAAAAATTAAAAACCCAAATAACTAAGACACTAAGGTTTTTTCTCTCTAAGAATCATATGCACAGATCTTCTTCCATATTTTTAAGCGTGATTAACAACATTAGATGTAAGACAGAAAGAAAATTTTATGGATGAGTAGCAAATAAGGTGATGAAATACAAACATATATATATATATATACATACATACATACATACATACATACATACATACATACATACATACATACATACATACATACATACATACATACATACATACATACATACATACATACATACATACATACATACATACATACATACATACATACATACAAGATTTCAAAAATCTAAGCAAAAAAGGACCTTTTTCAATGGGTATCGTTGAAATTCATTGAAAACATATAGATTGGTCAATATACAAAATTTGAGGAAGATAGGAGGTGATTTGGACTGATTTGGTATTAAAATTCGTAGTTAAAATCGAGATAAAATAAATTCTTCTGCGACACATGTATCAAACATGTATCACGCATGTATCTCACACACAGATACACATAGATATACATGTGACACAAATATGATACATATGTGATACATAAATGATACGTGTTGTGATACACATCATTTTTTCATGTTCATCTTCTATTTCAAATTTTCACTTCAAACCACCTCAAAACTCCACCAAATCATCCCAAAACTGAGATTCAAGCTCCTTAAGATGTACCTAATCTATTCTAATAACACCCACTCAAAAGAAAGCAAAAAGTTGACTCTTTTTGGCTACAAATAACTAATTGGCTAATATTAGTAATATTTTATGAATTGGCCAATTTTTATAATAAACTATTTATAAATATATAGTTTCACCTTAAAACTATACACCAATTAATATAAATATCATAATAAATTATGCATTTTATTTATTATTTCTTAAGGAGTATGCAAAGTCTAAAGTACATAAGTAAAAATGAACAGAGAGAGTAGTAATTTTATGGATTAGAGATGTACTTTCTGAAGAAAGACTCGAGTTAACCAAAAAACAATCTCTCTGGCTCCTATTTTTTAAATAACTATATCATGATCTGGGTTGACCGAGCCAGATTAATAAATAAGAAATGTCTGAATTTGTGACGACTCGGCCGATTGTCTTAAGAATTAACGCCTCGATCCCCTATTAACTGCTTTTCCCAAGTTTATTTCTGCTATTTTGATTTGCCGGGATGTTCGATTTTAAGTTTCGGAGAGTATTGGGACACCTAGTCCCTAAATAAGAGCTTAAGTGTTGGAGAGTTGACCGTAGTCGGAACAGTGTGAAGACGGCCTCAGAATGGAAATTTGATGGTTCTGTTAGCTCCGTTAGGTAATTTCGGGCTTAGGGGCATGTTCGGATTATGTTTTGGAGGTCCGTAGCTAATTTAGGCTTGAAATGCCGAAAGTTGAATTTTTTGAAGTTTCCGGTTTCATAGTGATATTTTGATCCGAGGGTCGGAATGGAATTCCGAGAGTTGCAGTACTTCCGTTATGTCATTTGGGATGTGTGTGAAAAATTTCAGGTCATTCAGAGGTGGTTTGGTTGGGTTTTTGATCAAAAGCGTGATTCGGAAGATTTTGGAAGACTTAAGCTTGAATCCGATGTATTTTGGTTGAATTGATGTTGTTTGAGGTGTTTTAAAGATTCGTACAAGTTTGAATAAGGTTTTAGGATATGTTGGTGCCTTTGGTTGAGGTCCCAGGGGCCTCAGGTGTGTTTCAGATGCTCAACGGATCATTTTAAGTTGTTAAAAAGTTGCAGATTTTGTTCAGCTGTTGCAGAGGAATTTTACCCTTCGCGTTCGCGAGTGGAACCTTGCGTTCGCGAGTGGAACCTCGCGTTCGCGAAGAGTCATTTGAGAAAGGCAAATATTAAGCCTTCGCGTTCGCGATGGGAGATCAGCATTCACGAAGAGATGGATACTTGTGAACCGAGTTCGCGACTGGGCTTCGCGTTCGCGAAGGAGGAAATTTGGCCCAGTAGAATTTACTCATCGCGTTCGCGATGAGAGGAACGCGTTTGCGAAGGTTAGACGGGTAAAGCATTGCGTTCGCGAGGGCCTTGTCGCGTTCGCGTAAGAGAACTTTTGGTCAACATCATTTTTGTGCTTCGCGAACACGAGGCTTTGACCGCGTTCGCGAAGAAAGAATTAAATGCCTAGGCAGAATGTTTTAAAAGGTTCATTTCGCAAATTTTAACCTACGTTCCTCCATTGTTATGCGATTTTGAAGCTTTTTGAAGAGGGTTGAAGAGGGATTCAAGGGGAATCACTTGGAGGTAACATTTTTGACTTCATAACTCGTTTTTATGTGATTAAAGACCTAATTAGTGGTGTGAAATTTGGGAAAAAATGAGTAATTAGGGCTTGGGTTTAAGAGGCCTATATGAGGATTTGAGGGATCATTTGGACTCTGATTTCAGTGTTCTTGTTATGTATAGACTCGTGAAAGTATGAGGTTTCTGAAAATATAAATTTTACCCGATTCCGAGACGTGGGCCCAAGGGGCGTTTTGGTCATTTTACACAATTTCGCGTATTAGCTTAGAATTTAATTGTAGAATCAATTACTTGAACTGTTATTTACATTATGCAAATGAATTAAATAGATTTGGGTCATTTGGAGTCGAGTACTCATGGCAAAGACGTGGTGTCGGGTTGATTTTGAGCCGGTTCGAGGTAAGTGACTTATCTAACCTTATGTGGAGGATCTTCACCTTAGGATTGATATATCTGGTAATTGAAATGTCTTGTACGTGAGGTGACGAGTGCATACTTGAGCAAATTATTGGAAATTCGGTTTTCTTTAAGTACTTATCAGTATGTTCCTTCTCCTATTTTTATTACTTGTACTATTAAACCCGTTATTAGCTTAGGAAAGCATGTCTAAGTGATTAATTGCTTTAATTGTTCAATCTGTTTACCTGAACTATGTGCAGCATGCTAGGCTAGAATTATTTGTTGCCTTAATATGAAATTTCCCTTCTCTGAATATTTTCTTGTTGCTGGTGCTGCTGTGTATTTACATTGGGACTACAGATGTGGGATTCCGGTAGCTCCCCCTTGTCTGTTTACTTTGGGACTGCGGGTTAGATTCTCGATAGACCCCCCTGCACATTTACTTTGGTTTTGCGGGTTAGATTCCCGATAGATCCCCATGCACAGTTATATGGAACTACGGGAATGCACCCAGTAGATTCCTCCAGCACTGGGTATTTACATTTGGGACTACGGATCGGGATTTTGGTAGATCCCTGTGCATTGATATTTGGACTACGGGACGAGATAGTGGGAGATCCTTCGGACATATATATGATGGACTACGGAACGGTATCCCGGGAGATCCACTGGACAGTTGTAATTGGGACTACAGGACGGTATCCTGGAAGGTGCCCCGGTTGTTATCTCTGTGTTGAGCTGTATTTCTTTCCGTGGCTTGTTTTGTCTCTATTTTAGTTGTTGTTGTTCTGTCAATTCTATGTTATTTCTTACTGTTGCACTTATTTATACTATTTTATTCCACACTGTTAACCCTTATATTATATTTAACCTCAGTAGGGCCCTGACCTTCCTCGTCACTACCCGACCGAGGTTAGGCTTGGCACTTACTGAGTACCGCTGTGGTGTACTCATGCCCCTTATGCACATGTTTTTCATGTGCAGATCCAGGTACTTCTACTCAGGCCTACCATCCTTGAGGGAGGCGACTACTTAGAGACTTCGAGGTACATCTGCCGTGTCCCCAGACCGAGGAGTTCCTTTCTATTCCTGCCTTTTGGTATTTAACCCTTCTGTACTTTCTATTCTTATTAGACAAATTCCGAAGTTAGAGCTATGTAGTATTTCTTTTTCTTAGCTTGTGATTCGTGGGTTTCCGGGTCTTGGATTTGGATATTGGTTTTGAGACTTATATATGGTGCATGCCGAGCGGCACATTTAAACACTGTTATTGCTTTATTTCTGCTTTTAAATTATTTTACTTCCGCAAGTTTTGGTTATCTTACGCAATTTAGGCTTACCTAGTCGTAGAGACTAGGTGCCATCACTATGGTTCATAGAGGGCGAACTAGGGTCGTGACAAGTTTGTATCAGAGCTCTAGGTTCATCGGAGTCATAAATCACAAACTGGTTTATTAGAGTCTTGTTGATCGGTACGGAGACGTCTGTACTTATCTACGAGAGGCTATGTAACTATTAGGAAAATTCCACTTCATTTGATTTCCCTGTAGTGCGAGATTTTGACGTCACAATCCAAAACCTTTGTCTTCCATTCTCTCACAGATGGTGAGAACACGTGCTACCAGAGATGATTAGACACCCGCGCACCTGGCGAGAGCCGTTAGAGGTCGGGGCCGGGGTAGAAGCCGAGGACGCGCATACAGTACAGCCAGAACACTCGCACGAGCTACCACCGAGGAGCCACCAGCAGTTCCAGCCAGGGCCCAAGCACCGGCTACGCCTACTGCTACTACTACTCCAGTACTTTAGGAGACATTAGCATAGTTCCTGAGCATGATTGGTACATTAGTTCAGGCGGGGTTGATTCAGGTTGTACCAACTACTTCACAGATCGGGGAAGGGATCCAGACTTCCGCCACCCCCACTCCAGAGCAGCGAGTTCCCATTGTTCAAGTTCCCAGTGTCATGGCGACACAGCTTGTGGTCCCAGTTCAGTGGGTGGTGAGGACCTCTCACCGAGTAGAGGACAGATGAGGTCAGAAGAGAGAGTATAGGAAAGTGAGGAGACCTCGTAGACTGGAGAGACCCACTGGTCCTTATTTTGGAGGAAGAGTATGGCATGGTAGAGGTTTTGTGGGTCAGCCAGCTCAGTTTGCATCTCAGATTTTACACAGTGTTTCAGGTGTTCAGGGGTCTTGGAGTACCCGTACCACACAATTCCCACTGCCACGTCCTCCCAAAGCTTTTTTTGAGTGTGGTGACACACGTCATATGGTGAGGGATTGCCCTAGACTTGGGAGGAGTGCACCTCCAAAGACTTCTCAGCCACAACATGCCCCGTAGAGTTCTCAAGCTATGATTACAACACCAGTTGCTACCCCACCTGCTCAGCCGGCTAGAGGTGGAGGTCGGGAAGGTAGAGGTCGCCCAAGAGAGGGAGGCCAGGCCAGATATTATACCCTTCCTGCCAGTACCGAGGTTGTTGCCTCCGATTCTGTCATCACAAGTATTGTCATGGGTTGTCATAGAGATGCATCAGTTCTATTTGATCCAGGCTCTACTTACTCTTATGCGTCTTCTTATTTTGCCCCGCATTTGGGTGTATCTCGGGATTCCTTAAGTTCCCCTGTTTATGTTTCTACTCTTGTGGGAGATTCTCTTATTGTGGACCGTATTTATTGATCGTGTTTGGTTGCTCTTAGTGGTTTTGAGACTAGAGCCGATTTATTGTTGCTCAACATGGTAGATTTTGACATTATCTTGGGCATGGACTGGTTGTTGCCCCATTATGCTATCCTTGATTGTCACGCCAAAACCATGATGTTGGCTATGCCAGGTGTACCGCGTGTTGAGTGGAGAGGTACTTTAGATCACACTCCCAGTAGAGTTATTTCTTTTCTTAAAGCTCAACGTATGGTTGAGAAAGGGTGTCACGCGTATTTAGCTTATGTGAGAGATGTCAGTATTTATACCTCTTCAGTTGATTCAGTCCCAATAGTACGGGATTTTCCCGATATGTTTCCAGCTGATCTTCCGAGCATGCCACCCGATAGAGATATTGATTTTGGAATTGATCTATCGCAGGGCACTCAGCCTATTTCTATCCCTCTGTATCGTATGGCTCCTCCTGAGTTGAAGGATCAGTTACAGGAATTGCTTGATAAAGGTTTTATTCAGCCTAGTGTATCGCCTTGGGGTGCTCCTATCTTGTTTGTGAAGAAAAAGGATGGCTCTATGTGTATGTGTATTGATTACCGCTAGTTGAACAAGGTTACAGTGAAGAACCGTTATTCTTTGCCTCGTATTGATGATCTGTTTGACCAGCTTCAGGGCATACGGGTGTTTTCTAAGATTGATTTGTGCTCAAGTTACCATTAGTTGAAGATTCAGGAGCCAGATATCCTGAAGACTGCTTTTCGGACTCAGTATGGTCATTACAAGTTCCTCGTCATGTCATTTGGGTTGACCAATGCCCCAGCAACCTTTATGCATTTGATACACAGTGTGTTCCGACCATATCTTGATTCATTCGTCATTGTCTTTATTGATGACATTCTGGTGTATTCCCAAAGTCGGGAAGATCATGAGCAGCACCTGAGGACAGTGCTCCAGGATCTGAGAGAGAAGAAGTTATATGCTAAGTTCTCGAAATGTGAATTTTGGTTGGATTCAGTGGCATTCTTAGGCCACGTGGTATCGAGTGAGGGTATTCAGATGGATCCGAAGAAGATAGAGGCAGTGTAGAGTTGGCCCAAACCATCCTCAGCTATAGAGATCCGTAGTTTCCTTGGCTTGGCGGGCTACTACCGTCATTTTGTGTATGTGTTTTCATCGATTGCAGCCCCTATGACTAGGTTGGCCCATAATGGTGCTCCATTTCAGTGGACGGAGGAGTGTGAGGCGAGCTTTTAGAAGCTTAAGACAGCTTTGACTACAGCCTCAGTTTTGATATTGCCTATAGGTTCGGGGTCTTATACGGTCTATTATGATGCCTCGAGGATTGGCCTCGGAGCGGTGTTGATGCAAGACAGTAGGGTGATTGCCTATGCGTCCAGACCGTTGAAGATACATGAGAAGAATCACCCTGTTCACGACCTTGAGTTAGCTGCCATTATTCATGCCCTGAAGTTTTTGCGCCATTATTTATACGGGGTTCCCTGTGAGATTTAAACTGACCATCGGATCTTGCAGCATTTGTTCAAGCAAAAGGATCTAAATTTACGCCAGAGGAGGTGGTAATAGTTGCTGAAAGATTATGACATCACTATTTTGTATCACCCAGACAATGCCAATGTAGTAGTTGATGCCTTGAGTCGCCGGACGAAGAGTTTGGGTAGTTTGGCTTATTTACTAGTATCGGAGAGGCCTATGGCGATGGATGTCCAGGCCTTAGCCAACTAGCTTGTGAGATTGGATCTTTCGGAGCCCAGTCAGGTTCTAGCTTGTGTGGTTTCTCGGTCTTCCCTATTTGATCGTATCAGGTAACAGCAGTATGATGACCCTCATTTGCTTGTCCTCAAGGACAAGGTTCAGCACGGTGATGCCAGAGATGTGACTATTGGTGATGGTGGAGTATTGAGGATGCAATATCAGATTTGTGTACCCAATGTTGATGGGCTGCGAGAGTTGATTCTACAGGAGGCCCATAGTTCACGGTATTCCATCCATCCGGGTGCCGCGAAGATGTACCAGTATTTGAGGCAACACTATTGGTGGAGGCGGATAAAGAAAGATATAGTTGGATTCTTAGCTTGGTGCATCAACTGCCAACAGGTGAAGTATGAGCACCAGAGACCGGGTGGGTTGCTTCAGCAGATAGAAATCCTGGAGTGGAAGTGGGAGCGGATCACCATGGACTTTGTAGTTGGGCTCCCACGGACTTTGAGGAAGTTTGATGCTATTTGGGTGATTGTGGATCATATGACCAAGTCCGCTCGTTTCATTCCTATGTGTACTACTTATTCTTTGGAGTGGTTGGCGGAGATTTATACCCGGGAGATTGTTTGTCTGCATGGTATTCCAGTGTCCATTATTTCAGATAGAGGTACTTAGTTCACATCACGATTCTGGAGAGCCGTTCAGCATGAGTTGGGTACTTGGGTGGAGTTGAGTACAATATTTCACCCTCAGACGGACGGACAGTCCGAGCGCACTATTCAGATTCTTGAGGATATGCTCCGTGCGTGTGTGATCGAGTTTGGAGGGTCATGGGATCAGTTCTTTCTATTGGTAGAGTTTGCTTACAACAACAGTTATCAGTCCAGCATTCAGATGGCACCGTATGAGGCTTTATATGGGAGGCGGTGTAGACCTACGGTGGGTTGGTTTGATCCGGGTGAGGCTAGGCTATAGGGCACAAACTTAGTTCAAGATGCTTTGGAGAAGGTTAAGGTGATTCAGGATAGACTCCGTATAGCCCAGTCCAAACATAAGAGTTACGTGGACCGAAAGGTTCATGATGTTTCCTATATGGTTGGAGAGCGGGTTCTGCTTCAGGTTTCACCTATGAAGGACGTTATGAGATTTGGGAAGAAAGGGAAGTTGAGTCCAAGGTTTATTGGCCCTTTTGAGATATTGCGGCATGTTGGGGAGGTTGCTTATGAGCTTGCCTTACCTCCCCAGCTTGGCAGGAGTTCATCCGATTTTTTTTTTCCATATTTTGATGCTCCAGAGGTACCACAGTGATCCGTCACATGTGTTGGGTTTCAGTTCAGTCCAGTTGGACAAGGATCTATCCTATGTTGAGGAGCCAGTGGCAATATTGGACAGGCAAATCAGAAAGTTGAGGTCAAAGAACATTGCCTCATTGAAGGTTCAGTGGCGAGGTCAGCTGGTCGAGGAGGCGACCTAGGAGACCGAGCAGGATATGCGCAGCCGTTACCCTCATCTTTTCACTACTTCAGGTATGTCTCTATGCTCGTTCGAGGACGAATGAATGTTTAAGTGTAGGAGGATGTGACGACCCGACCGGTCGTCTTAAGAATTAACGCCCCGATCCCCTATTAACTGCTTTCCCCAAGTTTATTTCTGCTATTTTGATTTGCCGGGATGTTTGGTTTTAAGTTTCGGAGAGTTTTAGGACACTTAGTCCCTAAATGAGAGATTAAGTTTTGGAAAGTTGACCGTAGTCGGAACAATGTGAAGACAGCCTCGGAATGGAAATCTAATAGTTCCGTTAGCTCCATTAGGTGATTTCGGGCTTAGGGGTGTGTTCGGATTGTGTTTTGGAGGTCCGTAGCTAATTTAGGCTTGAAATGCCGAAAGTTGAATTTTTGAAGTTTCTGGTTCGATAGTGAGATTTTGATCCAAGGGTCTGAATGGAATTTCGAGAGTGACAACAGTTCCGTTATGTCATTTGGGATGTGTGTTCAAATTTTCAGGTCATTCCGATGTGTTTTGGTTGAATTGATGTTGTTTGAGGTGTTTTGAAGATTCGTACAAGTTTGAATAACGTTTTAGGATATGTTGGTGCCTTTGGTTAAGGTCCTGGGGGCCTCGGGCGTGTTTAGGATGCTCAACGGATCATTTTAAGTTGTTAAAAAGTTGCAGATTTTATTCAGTTGTTGCAAAGAAATTTTACCCTTCGCGTTCGCGAGTGGAACCTCGCGTTAGCGAAGAGTCATTTGAGGAAGGAAAATATTAATCCTTCGCGTTCGCGATGGGAGATTCGCGTACGCAAAGGAGGAAATTTGGCCAGTAGAATTTACTCATCGCATTCGCGATGAGAGGAACGCGTTCGTGAAGGTTAGACTGGTAAAGCATTGCGTTCGCGAGGGCCTTGTCGCGTTCGTGTAAGAGAACTTTTGGTCAACATCATTTTGTGCTTCGCGAACGCGATTCTTTGACCGCGTTCGCGAAGAAGGAATTAAATGCCTGGGCAGAATGTTTTAAAAGGTTTATTTCGCGAATTTTAGCCTAGGTTCCTCCATTGTTAGGCTATTTTGAAGCCTTTTGACGAGGGCTGAAGAGGGATTCAAGGGGAACAACCGGAGGTAACATTTTTTACTTCATAACTCGTTTTTATATGATTAAAGACCTAATTAGTGGTGTGAAATTTGGGGAAAAAATGAGTAATTAGGGCTTGAGTTTAAGAGGCCTTTAAATGAGAATTTGATGGGTCATTTAGACTTCGATTTCAGTGTTCTTGTTATGTATAGACTCGTGAGAGTACGAGGTTTCTGAAAATATAAATTTCACCCGATTCCGAGACGTGGGCCCGAGGGGCATTTTGGTCATTTTACACAATTTTGCGTATTAGCTTAGAATTTAATTGTAGAATCAGTTACTTGAAGTGTTATTTACATTATGCAAATAAATTGAATAGATTTGGGCCCTTTGGAGTCGAGTACTCGTGGCAAAGACGTGGTGTCGGGTTGATTTTGAGCCGGTTCGAGATAAGTGGCTTGTCTAACCTTATGTGAGGGATCTTCCCCTTAGGATTGATATATTTGGTAATTGAAATGCCTTGTACGTGAGGTGACGAGTGCGTACTTGTGCAAATTATTGGAAATCCGGTTTTCTTTAAGTACTTATCAGTATGTTCCTTCTCCTGCTTTTATTACTTGTACTATTAAGCCCCTTATTGGCTTAGGAAAGCATGTCTAAGTGATTTAATTGTTGTAATTGTTCAATCTATTTACCTGAACTCTGTGCAACATGCTAGTCTAGAATTATTTGTGCCTTAATATGAAATTTCCCTTCGCTGAATATTTTCTTGTTGTTGTTGCTGTGTATTTACATTGGGACTATGGATGTGGGATTCTCGTAGCTTCCCCTTGTCTGTTTACTCTAGGACTGCGGTTTAGATTCCCGATAGATCCCCCTGCGCATTTACTTTGGGACTGCGGGTTAGATTCCCGATAGATCCCCCTGCACAGTTATATGAACTACGGGAATGCACCCGGTAGATTCCCCGAGTACTGAGTATTTACATTTGGGACTACGGATCGGGATTCCGGTAGATCCCCAGGCATTGATAGTTGGACTACTGGACGGGATCCCGGGAGATCATTCAGACATATATATGATGGACTACGGGACGGTATCCCGGGAGATCAACTGGACAGTTGTAATTGGGACTACAGGACGGTATCGTGGAAGGTGCCCCGGTTGTTATCTCTGCATTGAGCTGTATTTCTTTCCGTGGCTTGTTTTGTCTCTGTTCTAGTTGTTGTTGTTCTGTCAATTCTATGTTATTTCTTACTGTTGTACTTATTTATACTGTTTTATTCCACACTGTTAACCCTTATATTGTATCTAACCTCAGTAGGGCCCTGAACTTCCTCGTCACTACCCGACCGAGGTTAGGCTTGGCACTTACTGAGTACCACTGTGGTGTACTCTTGCCCCTTCTGCGCATGTTTTTCATGTGCAGATCCAGGTACTTCTACTCAGGCCTACCGTCCTTGAGGGAGGCGACTACTTAGAAACTTCGAGGTACATCTGCCGCATCCGCAGACCGAGGAGTCCCTTTTTATTCTTGCCTTTTAGTATTTAGCCCTTCTGTACTTTCTGTTCTTATTAGATAAATTCTGGAGTTAGAGTTATGTAGTATTTCTTTTTCTTAGCTTCTGATTCATGGGTTTCCGGGTCTTGTTTTTGGATATTGGTTT
Organism: Nicotiana sylvestris; assembly: GCF_000393655.2. Classification (NCBI taxonomy): domain Eukaryota; kingdom Viridiplantae; phylum Streptophyta; class Magnoliopsida; order Solanales; family Solanaceae; genus Nicotiana; species Nicotiana sylvestris. Next base: position 7,799,596 of record NC_091062.1, read on the forward strand.
TGAGATTTATATATGGTGCATGGCGAGCGGCACATTTAAATACGGTTATTGCCTTATTTCTGCTTTTAAATTATTTTACTTCCGCAAGTTTTGGTTATCTTCCGCAATTTAGGCTTATCTAGTCGTAAAGATTAGGTGTCGTTACGATGATTCACGGATGACATACTTAAGAGATTAAAAATGCTCAAAGTTATATTTGATGGACCAAAATAAATCTACTTTTAAAGATAAGAGACAATACTGTCAAAAAACTCAGAGCAGTAACGTTTAGTGCGTTTAGGGTTGTGATTGGCCAGCAGTTTTGCAAAAGATAGGAGCACTGATTCTAGCACATGATGTGATGGCTTGAGTTTTACAAGTGTAGATAAGAATCATTTGACTGAATTTGGAAAGTTTGTTTACCACTTCGCCTTGTCTGCTACAATGACTAGTACCAAATAAAGGAAAATTCTATATATATATATATATATTAGAAAAAACGTCTATATGTTGACTGAAGCAGTACTATGAAGTTAAAAGTTGCTATGGTTGTGGAAAAAATAACTTCCCTTCAGTGATGAAAGTCATTTCTTCTTTTAATGAACAAATTTCTTATTAAATAAATATTTTTTAACAATCAAACGCCATAAAATAACTCATTTTTTGGAGAATATTTTATGTCATACCACACAATATGGAGTTTGTAGGCTTGGTCGAATCTCTTCTCTTTTTTATTCTCTCTCAAGTATTTAGCTCTTAAACACTAGTTAGGAGATGGGTTTTTTCTTGCACAAGCGGATCGTCTATAGCAACCTGACTCAAATTACCAATCGTTGCGGATAAATTCCCTGTTTTCACAGCCTAATTATCCCAAATTAATTGTGTTTTTTTTATGTATTTAATTAATATATTAAATACTTAAAAAAGGGTGAATGGAAAATAGAGGGAAATGAAATTTTGAGTGAAATTTTAAGTTTCCCCTCTTAATATTAAATACTATGAAGTTAATAGTAAAATATTAACAGAAATGTTATTAAATATTTGTTTTAATAACAGAATATTAATATTAAAATAAAAATTTATATTAAATCCTCCAATCCGTTTTTTCTGTTTTGGTAATAGAAAATTAACTGTCATCTTCAATTTTCCCTCTTTATTGTTGAGTAAATAGCCATTTATGTAATGGTATTTATGCTGTGGCCGTTTTGCAGAAACAACCATTCTGAAGAGTTGCACCTCATTAGATTTAAGCCCAACTTTGGCTATAAATACAAGGCTATTCTGCTCAGAATTTCCATACGATTTTACTCCTTAAGGGAGGGGCTTAAATTTCTTAAGGAAACACTGTGAATTCAGTGGGCTCGAATTGGTTTTCTGTTATTTCGTATCATTCATGTTTATGTTCATTTCTGTTTATGTTCATTTATATTTCCAGAATTATTTTACAAATACAGTATACTAACAAGCTTAAGGAATTTAATATATTTTCTATATTTGTACTCACTATTTCTAGAGAGTAAAACCTTTGTGGTTTTGTACTCAATTAAAATCTACATGATTTTAACGTATGTGTCATTCTTTTACAGAAATGACTAATGATAACGGAAACCAAGCTGTTCCGATGGTGACTGCCACTTATCTATTTTCTAAGTGAATATATGATTCTTATCCATATTTGACCAGTGTTTTTAAAGGCGGGGCGTTATGCATTTTACTTCTGATGAGCCGAGGTGTAAGCCCTGAGACATGGGGCATAAGTCCTATGGATCTTTAAATTTTACTAATTTTAAGAATTTTAAGTTTGTATAAAATAAAAAATAATTATTAAAATTACATTAAATCATAAAATTGTAACAAATAGTCTATTTAAAATATTTATAAATTACAATTCAACTATGAATAATACAAAAATTATGATATATATCATAATATGTAAATTAGCTGCAACGTCGTTACAACTCAAACATCAAAAGTAATGTATTCGATGGAAAATCTTATATGTATCTCTTGAGTAATGAATCTTGAAAGAATTTCGATATTATAAAGTGATATTTTTTTAAAATACTCCTTTTATTTAATATGCTTTCTATCTGAAAGAGAATTTATATAAAAACATAATTCACAATTTAAATATGATTCTCTAGCATCATTTATTTTTAAGTTTCAACAAGTTAATAAAGTGACATATAATTCACCATACGATACCATGATAACTAATATTTGTAAATAGTTCCTAGCTAATACTGAGCTATTAAATTAATAAATATTGTATCTTGTAAATGTGAAAAAATAATATTTAGGAAAATAATTATAAAAAAATTATGGAATATTATATAATAAAGACATAACAAAAGTTAACAAATAAATACTTTTAAATTATGGAAAATATAATATAATATTAGGATGTGAAAAAAAAATTATGGAATATTATATAATAAAGACATAACAAAAGTTAACAAATAAATACTTTTAAATGAAAGATTTATTTAAAATTTACTATCATAATAGTCTTAGTGGATAACGTGCAATAATTTTATTTTAATTATGACATAAAATACTCTCAACTTAATGATTTATGATTAAGAAAAAAGTAATTTTGAATAGTCAATGATTTATTAAGAAAATTCGAAAATTTACAAAGTTAATTACACACAATTGCATAAAGTTCTATTAGGCGAGCCCAGTATGCTGAGATTAGGCGTGTCCGAGGCGTAAGTCTCACGGAACTAAGCCCCACACATAAGCCCAGTGGCGTTTTTACGAGTGCTCCGCCCTAGGGCGAGTCCCGGAATCCCAATTCTGCCTTTTAAAATAGAGTATTTGATTCGTTTTTAAAAAATTTATTATCCAACCCACTTTTTTATAAATAATATAGGTAAATAATTATTTTTATCCATTTTGCTATCACTACCTATAATGGTATTTTATAGACGGCACTTAAATATATAAGGTTAGATCTAATAGACCAACTAATAAACTACCACCCCTTATAGGTGTACCAAAAGGCTATTTTTCCCAACACTTTCTATTTTGATTGTGGCCAGGAGAATGGACATTGGGACAAAACAATCTGTACTTTATCAGTATGACCATATGAAACATGCCAAGATAATATGTGGCTACTTTTCAAAGTACACTTATTACGACTCTTTAGAGTGAACCACTAATATGTGGACAACAAAAATGAAAAATGAAACACAACCAGATGAAGCAAATTACATCACACCACTTGGTAAAGCTCACAGCCGCATGCACGAGCAAATGAATTCCAGAATAGGAAATTTAATGAGTGACACATATAAACTTATCAAAATAGGAAATGAAAATATTAAATTGACAACTTGGCCAATAATTTCTCAACACTTAGCTCATATAGCTTTGACAGATAATTGGTTTTCAACTTTTGTGGCGCTTTTGTATTGTTTTGTATTGATTAAGATGTGTCATTCTCTTTTTTTTTTTTTTTAGTACAATGGTGTTACTAAACATTTAATTTAATGAGTTACTAGTATATTTGAGTTACTAGTATAGTGTAAAAAAACTTTACACTTGTTACTAGTATATTTAATGAGTTCCTGTTATTTTCTTACATTTTTTGTTATCAAATAAGAATTACAATATTTGTAGTTACCTCTTATTGTAAATTATCATAACCGGATCATATAAAATAACTCAGTGCAGTCCAGTACATAAAGTATTGCACGTTCATGTAAGGTTTCAGAAAATACCGCATCTTAAGAGTGTGATGTAATCAGTTTACTCTGATGCAAATACCAGTGGTTGATTCGATGCAAATACTAGTGGTTGATTCGACGGCTCGGTAGCTCGAATCTGATGAAATAACTCACTCCACATAAGTTAAACTCATCAGTAAAAACATGTAGAATTCCGGGCAATTGCCATTTCAACATCATTATTTTTACTTGATTTCGACCATTCATTTATTAACTAACCCTTGCTTGGCAGCTGTTGAAGGACTCAATTTATTAGTATCAACAAACAATCTACACGTCCATATCGCTACTTTTTGCTCCCCATATATCCCACATTTATCTGTTTAGATGATTAAGTTAGTAAAATGGGAGAATATACAGTTGTCATCTTACTTTACTTTCCTTTAATATTTAAATTGACCTAAAACAAAAGAGTGTTAAAGAGGGGGCAAGAGCAAGGTGGTTAGACAAGAGGGGTTGCTCTGATGGTAAGCAACTCCCACTTCCAACCGAGAGGTTGTGAGTTCGAGTCTCCCCAAGAGTAAGGTGGGAAGTTCTTGGAGGGAAGGATGTCGGGGGTCTATTTGGAAACAGTCTCTCTACCCTAGGGTAGGGGTAAGGTCTGCGTACACACTACCCTCCCCATACCCCACTAAGTGGGATTATACTGGGTTGTTGTTGTTGTTGTTGTTAAAGAGGGGGCAACATATAACCATATTATGACAAATGCTTGTGGCTGAAACATAGGGGAGCCTTAGCGTATTTGGTAAAGTTGTTATCATGTAATCGGAATATTATGGGTTCAAGCCGTAAAAATAGTCTCTTACAAAAATACAGGGTAAAGCTATATATATAATACATCACCTTATAGTCCGACCCTTCCCAAAACCCCATGCTTAATGGGAGCTTAATAAATTGTGCTGCCTTTTTTGCTTGTGGCTGAAAAACTACAATCTATATAGTAGAGTTAACTAATTAAGCATCCATTCAGGTCGTAAAAACAACCTCTTGCAGAAATGCAGTATAAAGTTGCGTACAATAGACCCTTATAGTCTGATCCTTCTCCGGACTCGTGCATAGCGGGAGTTTAGTGCACCGTGCTGCGCTTTTTGCTTGTGGTTGAAACACTACCATCTATATAGTAGAGTTAACTAATTAAGTGGTCCTTCAAGTCGTGAAAACAGTCTCTTGCAGAAATGCAAGGTAAGGCTGCGTACAATAGATCCTTGTGGTCCGATCCTCCCTAGACCTCGTGCATAGCTGGAGCTTAGTGCATTGTGCTACCTTTTTGCTTGTGGCTGAAACACTACCATCTATATAGTAGAGTTAACTAATTAAGTAGTTCTTCAAGTCATGAAAATAACCTCTTGCAGAAATGCAAGATAACGCTGCATATAATAAACCCTTATGGTTCGACCTTTTCCCAGACCTCGCGTATAGCGGGAGCTTAGTATACGGTGCTGTCCTTTTTGCTTGTGGCCGAAATACTACCATCTATATTTTATTAGAGTTAACTAATTAAGCAGTCCTAGCTAGTACAATTAATTTGTTGGTGACACGTTGGTGAGTACAAGCTGTGCAAAGTGTCGAGAAATGGCACATTGGAAAAATGCATGTGGCCAGATGTATTTTCCACCAAATGAGGAATTAAACACCTAAGGGACATATGTCTTTTAAGGAGAAATAATTGAAGACAAATGGTGTTGGTCTAATGTGTGGACGAATTGAAGGAGGGAACAGGACATTGGATACTTCAGCATATGCTTTATTTAGTTTGGATTTTGGATTGGCTTTTTCTATTTTATAATGTATAACATGTATCGGATTTCACTAGGTTGACTTTTAATCTTGAAATTGCTACTGAGATTGAGTGTTCAGTTAATATATTTGTATAAATTAAGTAACTATATACAGATTATAGCGTTTAACTCCAAAAATAATGGTCTTTGAACACCCATAACTTACAACATATATCCGACATTAGATGAATATCCTACCACATTTTTTGGGACAACAGATTTATAGCCTGTTTGGCCAAGCTGGAGAAATTGCTTATTTTGAGAAGTGCTTTTTTTAAAAGTGCTTTTGAAAAAAGTACTTTTGGAGAGAAGCAGTTTATGTTTAGCTAATCAGTCTGAAAAGCACTTTTGAGAAATAATTTGTATTTGGCCAAGCTTTTAGAAAGTGCTTTTAAGTTTCAAATTACAAATAAGGACATGAATAGATTTACTTAATAATTAATATTATAAGTAAATAAATAATATCAAAATTTTGTTATTACATGCAATAATTAAAAAAATCATTTTATTTAAGTAAAATATGAAAATAAAATTAAAAAGTACTTAATTCTTTTAATATAAGTTAAATATATTAAAATTCCTTCAACAAATATAAAAGCATTCACCCCTAAAGTCACTATATATTAGAAAGTTTTCCTAAAAATAAGAAGAAATATTTATAAATTAATATCCTAAGGATTAGGTTTAAGGGTTATTTTAGTATATACTATATTTTGTTAAGGGTATTTTAGGTAAGAAGAAAAGTTAAAACTGCTTCTGCTTCTGCTTTTGGAAAGAAGCTACTTTTTTCTGTTTCTGCTTCTTCCCAAAAGCACTTTTTTTTTCTCAAATAAGCTTGGTCAAACACCTCAAACTAGAAAAAAAAAGTGCTTTTAAAAAAAACACTTTTTTTCTCTTGAGATGCTTGGCCAAACAGACTATTACTCTCCCTTCAAAATTCCAATCCCACTTAATTTCATCCAGCGGTATATGTGGCATTAAGGTGACGCATTCTAATAAATAATTTCGTCGAGATACTAAAAAGTGGAGTAAACAATTATGTAACTTGTCTCTTAAAATAAGCAATTAACTTGGTAATATTGCCAATTTAAAAGTGTTTACCCTTAAAACGAGTAACCAATAAATATGTAGGCGGTTTAAAGGATAATTTAATACAGTACGAGTAATATGAGAACATCAAATAATTAGGTTAAAGGGTGAATGAACGATCAAACCAATCGTAATGGAACAATCAAGCCTGGTCTTAAGTTGAACACTGAAATACCGCTTCGATCGAACCCTCGATACGGGCTCAGATGCAATTAAAGAAGAGAGTCACTGAACAATACTTTGAATAATAGCTAGAAGACAAAAAGGAAATTTTATTGCTTTGATATGCATGTCAACAATATTTTAGAATTAAAAAATTCTCCCTTTTATATAGTAGGGGAATTTCAATCCTAGTACATGTAAAGATCTTTTTTTCGTAAAATGTCAATCTGCAGTTGATATCAGACAGGATCATATCCGGCTGAGGGCGAAATTACGGCTCCCTACTTGTCATACTCAACCGTGTACTTTTCTCTGTGGTCTCGAAATTGTACTTGGCCCAGATCTCTTGTTTAGCCGTGCTCGATCTCAAATATATCGTTCATCCCTCCCGAGCTCCGACACGAGGGACCCTTCTGCTTCGCTTGAAGTTGCGTTGGACTATGCTTCTCTCTTGTCTCTTTATTAGGGATCGGGGGTAGCATTATCCCCGGTTTTACCCGTACAAAGATAGTCCTCTCACTTTTGGTAAAGCAGATTTATCGAAGCGACGAGAAGTGAATTAACCCCGGTTCCTTCATCCGTACGCTACAACCAAGTCAACGGGTCAGTGAAACGCCTCATTAGTTGCGTCGTTCTGGCTTCAGACACGTGTCAGCTGCTGGTTTACCGTTCTCGAATGCGAAACATCATACATTAATTGCCTCTTCTCTATAAAAGCTTCGGTTCTTTTTTCACTTTTTTGCTTTCCGATTCCAAAACTCCTAAAATTACCCCTGAACTTTTCACTTGCTTTTAACCCCTTCAAATCTTCATATATTGTTCTTCATATCCTCATATTCCCATCTTCAAATTTTCATACTTCATCCTTGAACCTTTACGTTTGACCTTCATACCTTCATCCTCATCTTCAAATCTTCATACTCGCCTTTATACATTCATATTTCCCAGAACTCGATAGCGAAGACTTCAAAATCTGTGCCTCAACAGAACGCCCCTTCAACTTCTAACCTGGTCACGAATGTTAAGGTATCCGCACCTGAAGTGGCCCCGGAATCTCCTCTGAAAAACATGATCCCCGGAGGCTACTCTATAGAAAACAATTTCAAGGTCAAAAAGGCTTCTAGTCAACAGGATCGAGGCAAGAAGGTATGGAGGTACACATGATCCATCACCGAGGACACATTTCCTACGGTTCGAGAGAACTTCAAATGGGAGGGCAAATGAGTGGTCTTCCCTGGTCCTGATGAGGACATCACCACACATATAGAGGGATATCTAAGAGTTTACATATACCCCTTCACACTTGCCCCGGTGGATCCCATAGTACTCAATTTTTCCAAAAGGTATGAGGTCTGCCTCGGACAAATTCACCTGTCCTTTTGGAGGATCGTGATCCTTCTCCGCCACTTTGTTAATACCACTGAGTCACCCCGATTCACCATCGACCATCTACATCATCTCTACAGTCTATGAATCTTCCAAGGGGGATTAATCAATCTCGTTCGTCTGGCAAAGAAAGCTCCATTCTCAATCATTGACAAAGATAGGGATCTAGGCTGGCAGGGGAGATTCGTTCGAGTAAAGACCGACGATCTCATTCCCTTCGAGTTCCTGTCATTCCTTGAAATGCGGAACATATCCCATTAGCCCCTATCCTTTTTGAATATTTAGAATTCTTTTTGGAGTTTTGTTCTTCTATTTCATTGCCCGGTTCTATCATCATGTAGTGGTTTTTGGGGTCCCCAACGCAGTTCCCCACTTCAAAGAGTGGGTCTAGGGGATTTGCACAAAGATGCCGTATTTCGAGCGCGAATGGCGCAAACTCTCAAAGGGCAAGTGTGAGGCCCGTTCCTATGGTGAGTGCTCTCTCTAACCAAGTTTACTTCCATATGCAATTATAATTTCACTATGTCCCTCTCTTTCTTTCATAGGTTTGCTCAAGACCACTGAGCTCTAGGAATTGGACAAGGACGAGGCTTCGTCCTCACCCGATAAACCTTCTGATTCGGGACAGCTCAAGGCTGCTGCGAAGAAGGAGGAGAAAGAGAGAAGAAAGAGGAAGTCTTCAGGTTCTCCGGACGCCAAGGCCAAGAAGAAGAAGGTAGCGGTTCGGGACCGAATGAAAAAAAAAAGAGTATCCGAGCCAAGGTACCGGACCACGAAGCCTTTTACCGGCTCAAGGACTATCCTAAAGATGATGACTTAGAGTTCGTCGCCCATGGGTCGGCAGTTGGCGAAGAAGAGCGGGCAACGATCGGGGGAAGTGACTTAGAGGTCGAGCCCTTTTTGACTCGGGAGCTCGAAGGAAAACCAATGGCTACGACCTCCCGAGAAGCTACTCCTTTTCTGAGGGAAGTCATCGGTGTCATTGACATCATAGGATTGCCGTCCCACACAAAGTTTCTATTCGACGAGGCTTAGGCCATCAAAGAGAAACCAAATAAGATGTCATGGGCCGCAGACGAGGCCCTCAACCTATTCTTTGAGGGCATAGACATCGGCGTATTGGAGGATTACTCCAGGCTCGATCACCTGGAGATCTTAAAAAAAGACGTGTCATCAGAAGTAGAAAGTCCAACCTCAAGCCTGAAGCTAGAGAAGCATTTTCCTGCTCCGAGCGTGGGTCCCAATCGCAAAAGCACAGTCATGTTTACGATCTTGGCTGATACCCCGGTACTGTTTGGATCGATTGGCATGGCCAGTTATCTTCCTTGCTTGGTGGCCGAAGAGGATCAGGCAAAGATGAACGAGGTGAGTGCATCGAGCCTTTTCAATGAGGCACAACTGGCACTGAGCCGGGTATGCTTCTCTTTCTTTGTGACATTCGTGTAGCTTATTTAGCCTTAGCGTTTCTTCATGATCTCGCTTCTTTGTTTTTCAGGCCTCGGTGCTTCATCATGAAAGCTTCCTTCGATCTCGGATGCAAGTGAGCAACCTTGAGTTCAAGCTTAAGGAGCAAGTCTCGGCATAAGGACATGTACAAGGCTCTTATTGAGAAAAAAGACGAGGCCCTCAAGGACCTTCCCATTCTCCAAGCTGAGCTGGAAAAAGCTCAAAGGGAGGCTTCGTCTATGAAACAGGAGCATTCCGTATTGGTCGAGAAGGTAAGGATATTTGAGATTAAAAATGAGAGGCTAAGTGTAGTAGCTAATGATGCAACCTCACAGGTCCAAGATAAGGTAGACCTGATTGACCAGCTCCGGTATAGGCAGTTTCAACCGATTCCTCCAAGGTCGAGTAGATCCTGGCCCAATAAAAAATTACGTGGAAATAGCAGAGGCTCGCTTGATAACAAAGACAAAGTACATAAAATAACTATCCCAGAGGGAGACCTTTGAGGAGATTCACTCCTGAGGGTTCAATCTATCGGCAGAGATTGAAGTCCAAGAGGCTCGAGGACGAGGCTAAAGAGATATATGAGCCCGAGGGTTCCGGTACTGAATCGGGCACTGCTGAAGACTATGCGGAAATGCCTTAGTTTATTTTTATTTTTCTTTTACACATTTTTTTGTTTATTTTGAGGTTGTTTATTTGAAAGATGTTATTAATGTCTTGGCATAAAATTGGACATAATCTAAATTTCTCGTTGTCCTCATGCCCGAATGAGGCCTGGTTCCGATAACAACTTTAAGTTGATTAGGCTTCTAAATACCCAACAAAAGTGAATACTTTAAGATACTTGAATATTTTATTCGTACACGATGGTATTTTTTTCGAGAGCGACCTTTTAATATGTTTTAATCATATGTAATGACCTAACTTTCTGTGTACAGACCCGAACGTCTCCTAGCCGTTTGGATTGGCCATAGCCTTTCATGTTCGGATCCTACCTAATAGGCTCAGAGCCTCTGATATTTGATTGCCCGAGTTGTCCGATCTTATTATCGAACAATAGTCCTCGTCTCGGGGACGCTCGTAGGCTCTAAGATTTAGGATCCATTATTTGTTCTAAGTAACTCAACGAATATATCAATGGTGCAAACGCGCTGTGATAAAATATAGAGGGTAAATTTCTTTCATTACTTTTCATGTAGAGTACATAATTGGAGGCGCGTAAGCTTTCTGCCATGGCAAGAATGAGTTACAGAGGTATGGTTTGTTTGAGATTTGACCCTTATAAAAAATTCTAATAGTCGAGCCTTGGCTTTTAATATCAAATAGGAACAAGTTCTAAGGATCCTAACTAAGGGTGTAATTCCCCATCCCCTGCCCCCCCCCCCATCCTCAGTATTTGAGACTAAGCTTGTGAGGGCTCGAATATTGTCGGTCCAGTACAGGTGGTCAACAATTCCAGCCTCAGGCCGGTCTTCGAAACTAAGGTAGAACATTTTGCTGTTGCCTCGTTAAAAATCTTGTCGTAAAACTCACTTTGAGAAAAATAGTCCAAGGGAAAAAGAATACAACACGTGCTTTCAAATCTAATTACCAAATATACCCTCAACCGAGCACCTACATAAATTAGTACAAAGCATAAAAAATTTCAAAGAAACTCTATATGAACCTTAGTAGTAGTACCACTTTAAGTGTTCCACGTTCCAAATGTTCGGTAGTTACATACCGTTCCCTGACTCGAGCTTATATGAACCTTTTCTAGGTATTCCGATAACTCTATATGGGCCTTCCCAGTTCCGACCTAGTTTCCCACAATTTGGGTTCTTGGTGTGCATCGTAACTTTCCTTAATTCTAATTCCACGACTTGGAAATGTCAATGGCCAGCCCTTCGGTTGTAGTACCTCCTCATTCGCTGCTTTTGGGAAGCTAACAGGACCATGTCGGCTTCTCACCTTTCATCCAACAAGTCTAAACTCGTGGCCATGTCCTCGTCGTTTGGCGTCTCAGTAGCATATTGGAATCTTAGTCTTGGATCCCCCACCTCGATAGAGATTAGAGCTTTTGCGCCGTAGACTAAAGAGAATGAGGTCGCACCAGTAACTGATTTCGAAGTCGTTCGATATACCCACATGATTTCGGGCAAGATTTCTTTCCACTTTCCCTTCGAATCGGTCAATCTCTTCTTCAAGTTTTGGAGTATAGTTTTTTTTATTGACTCCGTTTGTCCATTCCCACTAGTATGGTAAGGTGTAGATAAGATCTTTTTAATTTTGTGGTCATCGAAAAACTTACTTACTTTGCTGCCGACGAACTGCTTCCCATTGTTGCAAAAGATCTCGGCCGGTATTCCGAATCGGTATATTATATGAACCCATATGAAGTTGATGGACTTTTCTCCCAACCTTCTCAAATGCCTGAGCTTCGGCCCACTTGGAGAAATAATCGGTCATGAGTAGTATGTATTGAGCTTTACTGGGATCCTATGGTAGGGGACCGACGATGTCTATCCCCCATTTCATAAATGGCTGCGGCGATAGGACCGGGTGAAGCATTTCCCCTGGTTGATAAATTATTGAGGCATGTCTTTGGCACTTGTTACATTTTCATAAGAAGTCTTTCGTATCATTTTCCTTCTCATTCCAGTAGTAACTGGATCTGATCAATTTCTGAACCAGGGATTCTTCTCCCGAGTGGTATTCGCAAGTCCCCTCGTGTACTTCTCTCATGGCGTAGTTGGTCTCCCTCGGACCCAAGCACCTAGATAGTGGCCCGAAAAAGGATCTTCTGAATAATATCCCCGATCAAACAGAACCCGGCAACTTTATCATGTAGGGCTCTTAAATCTTTTGGATCCGATGGCAAATTTCCTTTTTCCGGGTAGTCTATGTATTTGTTTCTCCAGTCCCAAGTCAATCTTGTTGAGTTCACCTCAGCTGACCTTCTTCTACTACCGAGTTAATCAACTATACTACTGCTCCGGAGTTGAATTCATCGGGGTCGACCGATGCCCCAAAATTGGCCAATCTATCGGCCTCGTTATTTTGATCCTGAGGTACGTGTTGTAGAGTCCATTCCTTAAATTGCTGTAAGGTTACTTGTAACTTATCCAAGTATATCCGTATACATTCCTTTTTTACTTCAAATGTCCCATTGACTTAGTTCACGGCAAGGAGGGAGTCACATTTGTCCTCGATCACTTCGGCCCTCAAGCTTTTTGCCAGTTCTAGACTTGCAATCATAGCCTCATACTCGGCTTAGTTGTTAGTCAATTTCATAGTTCTAATAGACTGCCTAATTACATTACCATAGGTGGTTTTAGTATGTTGCCCAGCCCGGACCCCTTCGCATTGGAAGCATTGTCTGTAAATAGGGTCCAGACCCAAGCTAGTCCCCGAAGTGAGCAGTAATTCCTTCTCAACCTCGGGGACCAAGGTCGGCGTAAAGTCGGTGTGAGCACGTGATTTTTTCCCTATATGAAATACTCCTATAAAATCCCAAGAAAATAGATTTTTGTTAATTATTTACCATTTCAGGAATTTTTGTAGAATTTTATTTAATTGTTTGCATTTTGTGCACGTTTAAGTTTTATTTAAATCATGAAAAATATCAAAAATATCACGCATTGCATTTAGGATTTAATTTTACATTCTTAGATTAATTAGTAAATTAGTGTTTTATAAAAATGGAAAATCACAAAAAAATAACTTATTTTTTGCATTCTTTATTGTTTAATTTCGAATTTTGGTAGTTTTCTTTTAATTTGGCACTTAATTAGTTGTGGTAATTATTATTTAGAGTTAATTAATTCAATTTGGTAGGATAATCTAGTTTTGAGATTTTAATTTAGGTTTTTATTTTTATTTGGAAAAAAGGAATTAAAAGAATTTGAAAATAAAAAGAAAATGAAGAAGAAATGAGAAGATTCGGATTTTTTGCCAAAAATTAAAAATCCCTCGAGCCAAAATCAATTCTACCCGTCCAAACCCGTTAATCCGGCCCAGACCACCCCATACCCGGTCCGCACCACTCAATGACCGAATGATGTCGTTTCCATTACCTCTTGATCAGGACCGTCAATCTTAATTGATCGGACGGTCCAGAACTGAGCTCTATTTCATATAAAACTATCCGAACACTGCCCCCTAACTCATCTCCTCCGTCTCTTTCACTTTCAGAACACTCCCCTAACCCTAGCCACCCTAAAATCCCACCATCTCAGGCCGGCGGTGCCACCCCCAATCCATCCCCAATTTACACCATAAGACCCTCACAGTTCCCTCTTTCCATGGCTCAAAGCCATTTCCTTCGAATCCTCCTACATCTCGTTGAATTTCAAATCAAAGCTGGAGCCCTAAACCCCAAATCGCTTTGCCCTCAGATCTGTGGCATGCATGACCTAGGCCTCCATTTTTTTTTGTGTTCAAGAGTCGGATTTAACGCAAAATTAATGTTGTTCGTTTGTTCTTCATAAAGAACAAACGATTAGCATCAGTTTTGTTTATCAAGGAGTCCAGTGTTGGTTTCGAGTTTAGTCGGTAAGTTTTTTTTTTCTGTCCATTTTTATTGTTTTACCTCTTATTCTTCTTCTTTTTTTTGTTTATTTGAGTCTGTCTTTTGACCGAAATTCTGAATGGTTTCGAACCTAATTTTTCCTTTTAGGTTAATTTGATTGGTCGTATTTATTTCCGTTCATTTTTTTTAGTTTTTCTTTCAATCTTTAAAAGCTGCACTTGATTTTGTTTGTTCAACCGTTTAGTTTTAGGTTTAAACTTCTGATTTTGCCTTGTTATTTTAGTATCGTAGTTTAGTTAATTATGTTTATTTCAATCGGTTAGCTTAGTTAATTCCGTATTAATCAGTCAATTAGTGTAAGTTTTAGTTTTCGAAATCCTTAAGTATCTTCCGTCTGTTTGTTTACTGATTTGATTTAGTTTAGCTTTGCTGCTTGGGCTTTGAGGCCGGTTTGGACTTCACCTCAAGGGTTTGTTTGGTTTCTTGGGTCAGATCTGAGCCCAGGTCTGGTTGAGGTATTGGGTCAATTCGACCCATTTGGTTTCCTAAGGTAAAAACAGAGGGTCTGGGGTTAATTTAGGAAATCTAAGTTGGGGAATCTGATGTAACTAACTTGGGAAGCTTTCTAGAAGCTGGCCTTTGGCACTATTCTGAAAATTTGAGTTTTAACCTAGGGATTTCTAAGCAAAAACCAAAATTCCAAGAGGGTCTAAATGCAAATTTGATTTCTTTTAGGCTGCCCTAATAACTTGCCTATAAAGACATCATACTTGAGGTTGAAGTCAGATTTTGGAGAGCTTAAAAAAAGACTGAAAAGAAAACGGTTGAGTATTTTTTTTAGCAAAATTCTGATATAACACTAAAGATTCTGCATTTTCCTTTATTTAAAAATTGCTCAAATCTCACTTGGCTTCAGCTATTGATCTTTCATTGCTCAGTTAACATTACTGAAAATGATAAAGTCTTGAATTTGGGTTGAAATGGATTGAGTTTTGGATCTTTAAAAGCTTGGTTTAAGTGTTGCAGTTTGGTTCTACTGTTTTATTGTTGAAATCTGGGTTCTTTTTGTTGTTGCTGCTTCACTGATCTCAAACTTTGTTTTCGGGTTTATTTTGCTATATTCAGGTACATGTTTCTGAATCCTACATAATGTGAGGCTCGAATTGAATATTGAAATAGAAAAATAGAAGTTTGAAGCATAGCATCAACTCTCTAGTTCACAGTTTCATTTTCTCGTCTTTCTGAATTCCCTTGTTATGATTCGTTTGATGCATTGTGTTTGATTCGCTGCTAACAGCACACTCTCAAGAGCTATATTTGGTTTGTGTTTAGTGTAGAATTCAATCTTCTATCGAGTATATTATAGCCAGGTGATCATTGAATTTTTTACCACTGAATCTGATTCTGAACTACTATGGAAACTTGATGTATAACTGGTGTAATAGAATCAGTAGTTACATTCTGCATTCCTCCATGATAAATAGTGTGGACTGTGTTATATCTCTTCCTATTATGTAATTCATTTGGACTGTCATAATATGTTTTGTTGTATTTAAATAGTGTTGTGATCATGCAATGGATAGTTGATTGTTTCTTAAGTAGTAAAAGGGTCCAGGTTACTTCAAAAGTCGATTTATGCACTGGTCTTACTCATTTAGCTTAGTGATTTCCATAAGTTTTCAAATGTTCGAAGGGCTGTAGGTGTAATTGTAGTATTAAAATCAGATTTGAAAACCTGTGAGTTCTATACTGAGTTCTTTGTACGTGTGAGGTTAATTAATTATGGATATAAGTCTAATGTTTGGCATATTACATTGATGATTGTACAAGTTTGTTTTATGGGTGATGGTAACAGTGCCTAAAGTAAAACTAGGAATTTATAGCAAGGTGTAGTATTAAATGGTTTGCTTTTGTCAAGTGATGAATAACACAATAGGCACGTCTCTTTGGTTTGCACACCTGTTTGCCTCCATTGGGGCTCAATTCTGAGTTCTCCGTTTGCAGCCTGTGCTCGCCAATATTTGGGCCCCTTTTGGGCTTGAGTATCGAAATCATTTTAAGTTAAAAGGAAGTCCACTGAATTTGGGCAGCCTCTCAATTTGAAAAATCTGAATTTGGGCATCAATTTAGGAATAGTTGCAATTTCCTTAAGCCGTATTTAATTATTGTAGTCAGTGGAGGTGAGCCATATTAGTAACACAAATAGTCTACGGCCCTCCAAACTTTAGTTTGAATACCTTTTAAAATGGAATTGAGGTGCGCCGCGCCAAATAAAATCTCAAATGCGTATCCTTCACTTAATTATTTCTTTTAAAATCCTTAGAATTCAAGGCATGCCATTTAGCAAATTTCCATAGCCCTCACAAAGTTAAAAACGTGTAGTTGCTTTAGGCGCGTTATTCTAATAATATTACCTTCCTAAACTCGGGTGTGCATTTCATGTGACCCAAATCTAAATCTCAACAACGTTGAATAAGATGTATTTTGGATTGCGGGTGCATTTCATGTGGCGCGATCCAAAGACATGTTTTAAGCGACGTTAAATCTTCGTTTAAATTAATTAAAAGCGGGTAATAAGTTAAAAATTGTACCATAGGTTTAAACATGTATTAAAATTAGATAATATGTCAATTATAATGGTTTAAGCGACCGTGCTAGAACCACGGAATCCGGAAATGCCTAACACCTTCTCCCGGGTTAACAAAATTCCTTACTTAGAATTTCTGGTTCGCAGACTTCAAAAGGAAAGTCGAATTTCTTTGATTTGGGATTTTAAAATAAACCGGCGACTTGGGACACCAGAAAACAAACCATCCCAAGTGGCGACTCTGAATAAAATAAATAAATAATCCCATTTTGAATAATGTCACTTAAAGTGGAAAAGCTCCCTTGTACTACCTTTCGGGGTGTGTAAAAAGGAGGTGTGACAACTCTGACGACTCTGCTGGGGATCGAACCCAGAATCTCTGGTTCAGCGTTCAAGAATTCGAGCTTAGAATCGCTGTTATGATTGGCTTTACCTTTTATCTGATTTTCCTACATGTTTGAGCCTAATATGCTAAATGTTTTTACCGCTTTGATATTCTGTGAACTGTATATAAATTGCTACGAAACCCTTCCTCTCTCTGAGTTTTCTAAATCATGGAGAAGGGTACACTTCGTGTGACTTCTCTTCTATCTAGAGTCTTATCCTATTTTAGAACGAGGTTCGGACAAGTTGCTAAGCCGGTGAAGCTTCTGTATTCCCGGTATGCTGCCCCCCCTCGGTTCGAGTTATCCGCTCGGGTAAGCCAGGTCTAGAACAATAAACCTAGGTTTTAAACCTAGTATAACAAAGCCTTATGCCGGATCCCTAGTAGGAACGTTTGTTTGCATCACGTGCATTTGACTTAGGAGGCTCAACACAGGGGTTGGGTCTGTCTAGGATAGGTGTACCTGAAATGAAAAGACCATCCTGATGCATTCTACTTGCTACTTGTGCATTTATTTGCTTCGAATTTGCATGTTGACCGGCTTGTGGATAATAGAAGAAATTGGAAAAAGAAAATAACAGTGTGAAAGCTTAGAGAGATAGTTACTTGTTTTGAAAAATCAGTGTCCAAAATATACCGAAACTCTGCCCAAATTTCGAAAAAAAAAGTTGTCTTTAGAATTAGCTGGTTTTCATTTTTGTCAAATCCGCCCGAACTACGCCAGTTTGATTCTCACCAGATGTGGGATACGTAGGCAACCCCCATCGGGTCCAACTTCCCTTTTTGCAAAAATAGCCCAAAAACAACAAAATTTTATTTTTTTGTCACAAATAAGCACGGTGATGCCATTCTTGCTTAAAATAAGCCGAATGTCCCCAAAAGGGCGCCGGAAGGCTGTTTTTGCAAGAACAACCCCTTTGGTCATTTTTGTACGGTTAGCAGGCACAACCTTAAAATCTTCTCCCCCGAAGTGCTGAAAGGTCGTATCTGCAAAACCGGGTTTTATTTTTGAAGTGAAATTTTGAAAAAATGGTATTACTTTTTTGGTCAAAATAAGTTATTAAAATACCTTAATAAATGTGCAGGATGAGGACAAATGAAAGTGAACCCTTCACAGTCCTTAAAGAGATCCACTTACAGTTCACATGTGGTGGAATGATTTAGGAAAAGGCAATAGAAAAACTGTGGTAAAGGTTCTGGGAGGCCTCGTAAGACTGTTGAACATCAAGCCAAGGTTGGACATAATTGAAGTATTAGTACCTTTTTGGGACCCAACTCACAATGTATTCCGTTTCTTTGACTTTGAGCTCACACCCACGCTGGAGGAAGTTGCGGGTTATGCGGGCCTTAATGGAAGCCTTACAAGTCGATATCCAGTGTTACCAAGACCGGTATCTCCCCACAGATTTCTGGATCTGCTGAGTATTAGTCGGGATATTCAGGATGAAAATTTATCTAAAGGGTATTGCACTCTCCAATTCTTGTATCAATGCTATGGTAACCCCCCGAGGTTTTGAAGAGCCGAACACTGGTCTGACCTATGCCGGAAATAAAGACAAATGGGAGGCAAGGTAGGGTTTGGCTTTTATAGTAGCCTTTTTGGGTGTTGCAGTCTGTCCGCAAAAAGATGGTAATATAGAGGTAGGTTTCGTAGGAATGATCGATGTTGCAATCAAGAAAGCCAACAACACTGTGGTTCCCCTGATCTTATCTGAAATCTACCGAGCCTTGACTATCTATCGGGAAGGGGGAAAGTTCTTCCAAGGCTACAATCCGTTACTACAATTATGGATGTAGGAACATCTCTGCCACCGAGTTGGATATATGAATTACGGTATGACCGGTTTGAGTTGCATTGAAGAATTTGAAAGCCGAGTAGTGGGTATTGAATTCCCCGAAGGTACTGAAGCTTGGCTTGCACGTTTGAGCTCCTTGACTGCCGATAAAATTGAGTGGTCATTCGGATGCCTTCCTATCACCGAAGTAGTATACATGTCAGCTGAAGTGTGTTATCTCCTCCTGATGGGCATCCAGAGCATCCAGTCGTATGCTCCCCATAGGGTTTTGCGCCAATTAGAAAGATTTAAAACCGTCCACCATGACGAAGATATAAGTAAACATGTCATTGAATTGGGCCCAAAAACCGTATTTCCAGAAGGGAGAATTCGCCAGGTGTGGAATGAATGTAGATTTCTTGAACCTAAGACTATGGTGCGGGACCTAGCTAGAGGTGAAGTATACCCCAAGTACATTATTTGGTTCGGTAAAAGGTTCCAGATTTCGGAGAGACCTGCTAAGAGAGCTCATGTTCAGCAATTCACCAATGACTCGCAAGAGCAGTAGGGCTAGTTGGCAAAAGAAGAAAGCTATAGAGCCAAAAAAAGTAAATTAGAGGGACAAATTAGGGACCTCAAGTTTGGCAACAGTATCCAGGCTGCCGCAGATGAAGGGGAAAAGAAAAATCTAACTCAGGAAAATGAAGCCCTCAAAGCTCAAATCCAGAAAATGAGAATAGCTGCTAGAAACCCGGAAAGAAGCCGAGCAAATGAAAAGCTTATAAGCAGTCTGAGAAAGAAAGCACTTGAGTGTCAAGATGACCTAGAAAAGTTTGAAGCCAGTCTAGCAAAAGTTCGGGCCCAATTGGCAAAGAACGCAGAAGGGCGGGCACAGTTTGTGCATCAAATGAAAAGAAGGAAAAGAAAATATGAAGGGACAATTACCAATCTGAAGATAAAGTTAACTACCCTTGAGAATGAGGCGGCCAAGTAGGCCAAGGACTTTAAAGCTGATAGGGAACATTGTTATACTTTGATGGCTCAGATGGAGGAAGGAATACAACAGTTACAAAATCAACACCTTCACGACTCTCAAGTGTTGGAAGCCCGGAATCAGCAGATAGGGCGATTACTTCAGGAAAAGGGCAGAATCCGAGAAAGGATCAGAGCCATTGCTAAGTACATTACCGTGAAGTGCCAAGCGTGCGAGGACATGACTCGTACCACTTTCTTCGTTGCAGTGATGACTTTCGTTCGCCAGATAATGAGTGATTTGGAGCGGCTGCAAGGGGATCTCGCACATAGGCCCACGGCGAGACCGAATGATGTCCTGAGGGCCCCAGGAGCGTTAATGTATTCTTGATTTTTACTTTAGTCTGTTTCTGTTGAAGTCTGTCAGTTTATTTTCGGGTCTGTATTTTCTTTCTGTTGGAGTCTGTTAGTCGGTTCGTGAGTCTGTATTTTCAGCTTGCTGTTAGAGTCTGTTGGTTTCCTTTTCGAGTCAGTTAGTTTTGAGTCGTTATAATCAAAACATTTTCTTTTTTATGAAAATTTGAAAATCCTAAAATATTTTGTTTTTTCTTTCTTTTACATTTATGATCTCCAGAACTACGCCCGGTCTAATTCATGTGGGGTCATGATACGTAGGCAATCTCCGTAGGATTCGACCATAACCAAAAAAAAGTGAAAAAGTGGGAGTGGAAATAAGAAAATGGGAAAGAAAAAGAAAATCCGGAATGAAGCATGCAACCATTGCAAAACATGTAGAAATACATTTAACTGTATAGGTACATCACACCCCCAATGTGCGATTACCTGTCTGTTACTTGTTCCAAACTAACCATTTACTAATGTTATCATAAGCCCAGGTTTTATAGAAAGGTGGTTGTTTTTATGGTAGTCTGGCTTCACATCCATACTTCACGAGGTCAATGGGAAGCATAGAAATGTCTTCAGAAATGACTCTGCCAATAGTTCCTATTGCGGATGAGCGTCTGATCTCGAGCATCCCAACTTCAGAATCGGCAGTTGTCGAGGAAAATAGGTTAATGTGTCTCCGCATGATGGAAATGTGGGACGCCTGGGCAAGCGAAAGAGAACCACCAAGTGCAATCACTGGATTTCCCGAGCTTTTTCCCAGGGCAAGTAGGACCTCCAACATCCCCATAAACTATCCAAATACCCCACTAGGATACCCTACTATTTCCGCCAACTTTGTGGGAACACCCTCTAAGGCTCGCCCCCAGGTGTTAGCTTCAGGTGCAGCTTCGAATGTCTTCACTGCTCCGCCTTGCTCGGCTACGGCACAACCTACACTGCCTAGGCCCAGCTTTGACCCATCATCCTTCACCTTACAAACACCATCTTTCCCACTGGAACCTATATAGTTTCCCACCTATACTTACTCCCAACCACCTCGGTATGAGTTCACTGCAGGACAAGAGAAAGTCACCAAAACCCTTGAGCAAGAAGAGATGGCGAAGAAGATGAGGAGTATGAAATAATGTCCCAAAAGCATACAAGGCTTGAGTGGACAGAAAAGTGTATCATATGCCGACTTATGTATGTTCCCCCATATGCATCTGCCATTGGAATTCAAAACCCCCAAATTTGAGAAGTATGATGGACACAGTGATCCTATCACTCATCTTAAGAGATATTGCAACCAGCCGCGAGGAGCCGGTGGGAAGGAAGAACTCCCCATGGCCTATTTCGGATAAAGTCTGGTCGACATCGCATCTGAGTGGTACATGGACCAAGATATATCCCGCTGGCACATCTGGGATGACCTTGCTAGGGATTTCGTCAGGCAGTTCCAGTACAACATTGATATTGCTCCAGATAGGAATTCATTGACAAACTTAAAGAAGAAATCCTCGGAAAGCTTCCAAGAGTACACAGTTAAATGGCGTGAACAGGCCTCCAGGGTAAAGCCTCCGATGGATAAGATTGAAATGGTCACAGTTTTCCTCCAAGCTTAAGAAACTGACTACTTCCAAAATATGACGTCCGTAATGGGTAAACCATTTGCTGAAGCCATCAAGATTGGCAAATGGTTGAAAATGGGTTGAAAACGGGTCGAATTCTAAGCCAATCCTCCATCAGCTCCCAAGCTATTCAGGGTGGGTCTGGAGGAGTGGCGAAGGGCAAGAAGAAGGAAGAAACATCCATGGCAGTGTCGGGTGCAAGAAAACACTGTACTCCCAGATCCCTTTTCTCAGAAAGGACCCCGCAACACTATTACCCCCACCAAGACGTAGCCTATGATCCTCAGCCATAACCGGTCATGAATGCTCAACCTTACGTCCGGCCACAACAACAAGCCAACCGGAACCAAGCTCCATTTTTCTAGAAACCAGCCTCCTTACCAAAACCACTACGACCCCCGACCTCCACAAAATAATTTCCACCCTCGTGAACCACCCAAGAGGCCAAATTTTATACCCATTAGCGAACCCTACTCCAGTCTATTACCGAAGTTTGTTCAAATGGGTCTGCTACAACCCGTTCCTCAAACCAGGCAAAACCCAGCATCACCCGCTTACAGAGTCAGTACCCGATGTGTCTATCACTCAGGGGCAGAAGGGCACAACACGGATGATTGGTGGACTCTATAGAGAGCCGTGGAGAACTTGATAGAACAAAGGAAGATAGTGCTAAGGGATGAAGATATTCCCAATATGACCAACAACCCACTGTCGGCCCACAACAACGGGCCGGTGATCGGAATGATTTGCGAGGACAAGGAATATGACCCAGCATTGAAGGCCATCATTGTCATCGCTGATGTAGAAAAGAAACCAAAAGTTGCCCCGAAGCAAGACAAAGAGGAGAAAAAGAACAAAATCACCCTCCAAAGTCAGAAAAGAAAGTTGAAGTGGAAATTAGGGCAATACCTCCCAAAGATGTTGTTCTCTATGTCCCTCGAAGCCCCAAAGAAAAGCAGATGGCTTTGAGTCCTCCCAGTCGAACTGAATAAGACAACACAAATGTATATGCCCAAAGGAGCTTATGTGATGCGGAGGCCAATTAATCTACCAAGGCTGAGTGAGCCCGTGGTTATTGGTCGCGCACCACAAAAGCCCATGAAGGATCCTACCACTGTACCCTGGAACTACAACAAATCAGTGGTGACTTACAAAGGCAAAGAAATCTTGGGACAAGTTCAATAAAATAACCTGGCTGAAAAGTATTTCAATTGGGAAGAGGTGAACAATGCCACTAGAAAGCGCTTCCCATCTAAGAAGCCCGTGAGTGCCGAAGAAATGGAGGCCTTCTTTCAAAATATGAAAATGGTGGATTATGAGGTGATCGACCAGCTTCAAAAATCTCCCGTGCAAGTCTCCTTGTTATCTCTGTTGATGAACTCCACCGAACATCAAAAGGTATTGATCAGAACCCTTAACGAAGCATATGTGCCTGTTGAGATTTCTGTAGAGCAGTTGGAGAGAATTGCTGAGAGATTTTTCGCAATTAACCAAATCTCCTTCAGCAAAAATGACTTGCCCCCAGAAGGGGCCGCACATAACAAAGCCCTGCACCTGACAGTGAAATGCGAAAGTTACTACATGAAAAGGGTTATGTTGGACGGAGGTTCCGGGGTAGACATTTGCCCACTCTCACTCTGCAATGTATGGAAATCGGTGCCCAAAGAATCCAACCCAACAACGTTTGTGTACGTGCCTTCGATAGTATCAAAAGGGACACAATTGGAGAGATTGATCTGATTCTGACCATCGGCCCAATAGACTTTGAAGTAACCTTCCAGGTTCTGGACATGGACACATCCTACAATTTTCTCTTGGGAAGGTCGTGGATTCATGCAGCGGGGGTTGTGCCTTCTACTCTCCACCAGATGGTAAAGTTTGAGCACGAGGATCAAGATATTGTGGTCCACTGGGAGGATGAGCAATCAATTTATCGGGACTAGTCAGTCCCATGTCTTGAAGCAAGAGAAGGAAGTGAGCACATAGTCTATCAGGGCTTTGAAATTGTGTCGCTGATCAGTGCGAAGAAGGAAAACCTTGTACTCAACCCATCCTTTCTAATGCATCAATCATGGTGGCTAAAGAAATGATCAGGCACGACTACAAACCTGGGAAAGGGCTTGGGAAATCGTTGCAAGGAAGAGCTGAACCTATCACCCTGACCGCCAGTGAAAAGTTCTTTGGGGTAGGCTTTCGACCTACTCCAGCTGATGTAAGATGGGTAGATGATAGAAAGAATGATGGTTGGGTCTTGCCTCAGCCAGTTCCGCATCTGTACAGAACATTTGTCAAGCCAAAATACAATGAAGAAGAGGAACATAAGGCCTTTACGGTCGAAGAAATCGAAGAAATCTGTGGGGCCATGAGGAAGATACTGTATGAAGCCCACATGGTTCAACCAGGGGAAGGTTCAAGTACTGCTGAGGTGTTGTATATGGGACCTATGCCAAACTGCAGAATTGGAAGGCTACCCCATTTCCAATCAGGCGGGAGTCCCGGTAGACCTGTCCTGCCACTTTTTCTGCATCACGAGTTATTCCAGGGTGTAACTAAGATGTTTTCTTTAGTTTCCTGTCTTTTAATTTCCAATATAACCCTGTTATCTTCAAATTCAATGAAATGAAATCAATATTTCATCGTCCATTTCTCTTTATTCTTTCTGATTTAGTTATTTTTCTCTTTTATTTCTTCTTTCAGTTTTAATAATAAGGATTTAAATAACA
Organism: Nicotiana sylvestris; assembly: GCF_000393655.2. Classification (NCBI taxonomy): domain Eukaryota; kingdom Viridiplantae; phylum Streptophyta; class Magnoliopsida; order Solanales; family Solanaceae; genus Nicotiana; species Nicotiana sylvestris. The sequence goes on from NC_091062.1 coordinate 7,824,140, forward strand.
TGACATGTTTGTGGACTTCATGCCCAGATCCAAACACGCTATCTAACTATGAAATAATGAACCAAGAATCGGAATATGATGAAGACGAGGCTTTTAGGGAAATAAATCGGGAATTAAAACAGTTTGAGAATAAACCTAAGCCGAACTTGAATGATACTGAGCCGGTTAATTTGGGTAGTTCTGAAGAAGTCAGGGAAACCAAGATAAGCATTCACATAGATGAAAGGAAGTCCATTGCATTTGGGCAGCCTCTTGATTTGAAAAATCTGAATTTGGGCGTCAATTTAGGAATAGTTGCAATTTCTTTAAGCCGTATTTAATTATTGAAGTTAATGGAGGTGAGCCATATTAGTAACACAAATAGTCTACGGCCCTCAAAAATTTAGTTTGAATACCTTTTAAAATGAAATTGAGGTGCACCGCGCCAAATAAAATCTCAAATGCGTGGCCCTCAATTAATTATTTCTTTTAAAATCCTTAGAATTCAAGGCGTGCCATTTAGCAAATTTTCATGGCCCTCACAAAGTTAAAAACGCGTAGTTGATTTAGGCGCGTTATTCTAATAATATTACCTTCCTAAACTCGGGTGTGCATTTCATGTGACCCAAATCCAAATCTCAACAACGTTGAATAAGATGTGTTTCGGATTGCGGGTGCATTTCATGTGGCGCGATCCAAAGACATGTTTTAAGGGACGCTAAATCTTCTTTTAAATTAATTAAAAGCGGGTAATACGTTAAAAATTGTACCATAGGTTAAAACATGTATTAAAATCAGATAATATGTCAATTATAAGGTTTAAGCGACCGTGCTAGAACCACAGAATCCGGGAATACCTAACACCTTCTCCCGGGTTAACAGAATTCCTTAGGATTTTTGGTTCGCAGACTTCAAAAGGAAAGTCGAATTTCCTCGATTTGGGATTTTAAAATAAACCGTTGACTTGGGACACCAGAAAACAAATCATCCCAAGTAGCGACTCTGAATAAAATAAATAAATAATCTCATTTCGAATAATGTCACTTAAAGTGAAAAAGCTCCCTTGTACTACCTTTCGGGGTGTGTAAAAAGGAGGTGTGACAGTCAGCCATAATGTTCCCCAAAATCTGAGATTTTATGGTGGTCTATGGTTTGTATTTGATATCGTACCCACTAATTTCTACGGCCCGTTTGGCCAACCGACCCGAGAGCTTGAGCTTATGTATGACATTCCTCAGCAGGTATGAGGTCTCAACCCAAATGAGGTGGCATTGAAAATACGATTTAAATTTCCTAAAAGCGCTTAATAAGACGATCGCTAATTTTTCTAAGTATGGATACCTTATTTCGGCATTGCCTAGGTCCTACTAACATAGTAAATAGGAAATTGCGCACCTTCTTCTTCCCAAATCAGTACACCACTTACCGCTACCTAGGAAACTGCCAAGTAGAGGTATAGTTGTCCATCCACTTTTGGAGCGTGCAACAAGGTAGGGCTCGACATGTATTGCTTGAGTTCTTCTAAAGCTTGTTGGCACTCCGGGATCCAAGAGAAGTAGTTCTTCTTCTTCAATAATGAGAAAAATCGATGGCTCTTATCCGATGATCTAGAAATAAATTGGCCCAATGCGGCTATCCGTCCGGTCAATCTTTTTACTGCCTTAACGTTGTCAACTATGGTGTTCCCTTCTATAGCTTTTATTTTGTATGGGCTGATCTATATTCCCCGGTTAGATACCATAAACTCGAGAAATTTGCCCGAGCTGACCCCGAAGGCACAGTTCTCCGGGTTTAGCTTCATGTTGTACTTCCTCAATATGTCGAAGGTTTTCTACAAATGTTTCAAATAGTACTCTACTCGCAGGGACTTAACCATCATATTGTTAATATAAACCTCCCTTGATTTTTCTATTTGCTCTTCGAACATCTAGTTAACTAGGTGTTGGTACGTGGCACCGGAATTTCAAATGGCATCACGTTATAACAGTAGGTGCCGAATTTGGTTATGAAACAAATCTTTTCTTGGTTGCTCGGGTTGATCCGAATTTGTTTATACCCAGAATTAGCGTCGAGAAAACTCAGTATCTCATGTCTAGTTGTCGCGTCGATCATTCGATCGATGTTAGCAAAGGGAAATAATCCGTTGGACACACCCTGTGTAGATCCTTATAATTTACACACATCCTAAGTTTATTCCTCCTTTTTTAGGTACGACTACTACGTTAGCTAACCAATCCGGGTATTTAACTTTCGGGATGGAATCTATTATCAAAAGTTTAGATACCTCATCTTTGATGAACGTGTGTTTGATCTCGGAATGTGGCCTTCTCTTTTGTTTGACCATATGGAACTTTGGATCCAGGCTCAATTTATGAGGTGTTATCTCCGGTGGGATCCCGTCATGTCTAAATGGGACCAAGCAAAACAATCGGTATTAGCTTTAAGAAAATCATTAAGTTTTTTCTGAGCTCGGAAGTTAGTGTCGTGCCCAGGTATATCTTTTGATCTGGTAGGTGCTCTCTCTTTCTAAATAAACAGCTTCCACTTATGAGGAAGGCCAAAAGGAGCTGCTAGAAGTTGCAAAATATAAGGCAAATAAGGAAAAATTAATTCGATGCCGCCATTATTGTTTCTTGATTGGGATTTTATTTCTTAGTTAAGATGTGATTAGCAATTAATAGATTCATATATTCATTGTCATAAGATGTAGGTTTTATTGATTCATACAATGAATCAAATCTTTGTTGGATAAAGTTTGACAATACTCACACTTGTTCACACTTAAATTGGTAGGAAATATAGATTTGAGTTGCCTTGTTTCAAAGGTAACCACCTCTTGGGTTTAAATTATATACCGTGTAAGAAAATTTTTATACTCTCAGATCACATACTTGTTGTAGTAAATAACGTATCTTATTTTTAAGATTACAAATCTCATATTTCAGTGAGGCTTATAAACATCATTCAAATATGTAATCGTATACTATAAAAAATTTATACTGACAATATAAATAATTTAAACTCCCTTTTAAAATTGCTAAATTATCCGACGCAGTTGACATCAAAGATTTTCAGGTGCAACCAACATAAAACTTAAGAAACATGAAAAGTGCATTATATAGAAAAATTGAAGTTAAATAATTATTCTTGCCTAATAATTCACATTGCACCCAATCGATATAAAATCAAGAACTTAACTAGTTGGACATATTTAACCACAAAAATACTCAAAAGGGAGTAAATAATTCTAAAACATAGTATAAATATGTGATATGTCCATTACCTAGTAAAACTAATAATTACAGGGCCAAACTGTATGCAACAGTTGGGCAGGTAAGGGAGCTTTGATTAATCAAATTGCTTTATATATATATATATGTTCTAATGATCAAAGGTCACGCTTGCTTACTTCATTTGGTTGAGTGGGTCATATATAAACATTTTAAAATTGGATAATTATTGCCTCACTTTCTGATTTGGGAAACTAGTGATCACTCTTTTACTTAAAAAAGCTAAAACACAAAAAAAGAGGGATGTGTTCTATTATGAACGTCTTATTAAAGAATGAAAGTAAGAATCAATTTATTTATTTTAAAGGGCCGAATTATGCCAAGAACTTATGCTAGCTAATCAAATCAATTAAAAGGGCACTAGATCTAGTTTGTCTTTATCTTTCTTCTTCTTTTTTTGGGTGGGGGAGAGACGAAAAGGAAAATATATGTATTCCCTCCATTAAATTTATTTGACGTAATTTGACTTGTCATGAAATTTAAGAAAAAAATCAGTTATCCTAATCTTGAACATGCAATAAAATTCTACAAAAATATGCAATATTTAAAGATAAAATGAGACGTTGAAATTTAAACTTTTCAAATATAGAAGAAACAATGCTAAAATGAAATAGAGGAGTGACTAAGGTTGGAAAGTTCTTTAAATATAGGGCTCAAATAAACAACAATGATATTCGTAGAAAAGTAGGTGAAATTATTTAAAATAAAAATATTGGTTAAAAATAATTGAAGCTTACAACCTCTCATGACCCCTCGAGGAAAATTAAGTTGCAAGAAAATCGTCTTCTAACAATATATAACCAAAAAAATAATCAAGCAATTATACATTTATAGAGCTTAAGCTGATTTGATGTTACACTTATCAACTCTAATATATAAAAATTATAAATTTGCTATCAAGTAGCACGTCCCAACTAAAACAAAGATCATTTCAACACAGTAAAAGGAGAAAATGATGCATAATTTGCTTTCTATGATAATTACAAATAATTATTAATAAAAGTTGAATCAATAATCTAAAGAAAAAAGTATGAACTCAATAGATTGATCCAGTTCCCATTCTTTTCCAATGCACTCGCTTTATACCTCCGATACACAAGGAAGGACGCGGTAAGAAGGAAATAGCCCTAGCCTCTGTCTGACCAATCATTCTGATGGCTTCTCGCACTGGGGCAGAGTTAGAGTACTGTCGAGAGCGGATTCAGTCGAATCCAATAACTTTATTTTGAACCCTGTATTTGTCTTAAAAACTTATTAAATATGTACAAATTATTAATTTAGAATCCAATAACTTAAAGCGGTTAAATTTCTGAATTCATATACTTGAAATTCTGACTCCGCCTCTGATGTCGAATTCTCACCCCATTTGATATGTTAAATAATATTGATAATAACTACTAGGAGGATTAAGCATGAAGACCAGGGGCGTATGTAGTGTGTTGTCGACGGTTCAACTGAACCCATAATTTTCGATGCGAAGTAAAATATTATATGTAAAAATTTATTATAATTGCATAAATAGCAGATATGAACCCATAACTTTAAAAATATAATAGGTTCACCTCTAAAAATCTTAAAAATTAAACACATAAAATTTAAATTCTGAATCCGCCTATAATAAGGACAAGCATAGATTTGGAAGAGAGTAATATGTTTCCCAAGCACCAAACACAAAACAAACTAACCAAAAAATATTGAATAAGAGAGAGATATAATGCAAGTGTACCAATAAGAAGAGGAAACGTATAATAAAGTTACTTGTCACATGTCGCTTTGTGCGGCAGTGCACGGGATAGGAGAAAAATACATTAAAATTTGGCCCAAATCTTATGCAAAAGAGAAAAAGAAGTGAGAACAAATCGTGATTCCTAGCGACCGAATCTAATCGCACTGTTTGGCCTATTCTTACTCGCGTGTATCTTTTTCCTTCTTTCTTTATTTATTTATTTATTTATTTTCAACATCATTCATCTACCATAAAATAATGAAAACTATACAAGATATTTTCACTTTGGATCGTTTTCTTCTAGCTAGATTTCACTTTTTTTTTTAATCATTCGATATATAAATCTCATTGCCTCAACTAATCCAAACTCGCCCCTTAAAACTCGAGATATATAATAAGTGTGACGGAACTCGGAAGCTCAATTAGTCCACCATTGTAATGTCCCCTTGTAATGTGTGCTCTGGGCCTAAGCCCTCACGAGTTTAAAATGCGTTATTAGAATTTAAGGATTGTTAACTTATATATCTTACTCGTAAAACTGTACAGTTAAATTTATAGCGTAGTTTATAGATAAGCGAATCAATTTGATCCCAAAATAATAAATAAATTAAATAAAATGCAAGACTTAACGTTGAAAATCGAGATAAAATAACAGGCAGCTTGGTTCCGAGAGGAAGACTTTCGAAGGCAGCAATAAGAGTAACGTTAGACAGAAAATAAAGTATTATTTAGCTTGAAATAGTGTGCAGCATAAGTTTGTTAGATTTTTCGTGTATGCTAATCAGGGGCGGATGCACCCTAGTCCAAGCGGTGTCATCTGACACCGCTTCACCGAAAAACTTTAGTTATTCCACATATAAACATTGTGCAAAAGGTATACATATAAATCATATGACACTGCTGAACAAAAGATAGTATCTGGTATGATGGTCAAGCGCCTCCTTGCAACGTTGAAGTCTGCGGTTCAAATACTTTAGATAGTTTCTTTTGCATTTTTTTCCTTTTAAGCCTCTTTTCTTTAAAAAAAAATAGAGTTGTGTCCTCTTCCGTGACACCATAAGTGATAAAGAAATACTATTTAACTTCTAAAAAGTAGTATTTTAGAATAAGATAAAAAAATTTTAAACCGTAACTACGAAAAAGTTCTCATCCTCTATAACTTCTAATTTCTAAGTGACAGAATTTGATGGTGTTGCTCTTCTTTATTTATTATCTCCCATATTTTTTGTAATAATTTGTTCGCCACTTTAAATTTCGTTCAGAATTCTCTGTAGCGGATGTGTATTTAATACTGAGGAATATTCTTCTTTGAATGTCATCTGGTGACAAATATTTGTTTGCTCTCGTTGATAATGTTTCCTTTGGGGTCTACCCGATGCCAACCGAAGTTGTTGTATCCGGTCTTGGTTTTCACTCGCTTTATCTTCCGTAGGTCCCCTGGTTCCACTCTATCAATTGAGTATTTAATGTGAACCGAAGTCGGTCAAAACTTGTGACTTTATCGCAGTTCTGGGCATATATTTGATATCAAATTCACTAAACTCAACTACCTATTTGGCCAGTCGACCTGACAACTCAGGTTTATGAAGGACATTCCGTAGGGAAAAAGTTGTCACCGCGGATATCAGGTGGCACTGAAAATAAGGCCTAAGCTTTCAAGTTGCGACTACGAGAGCTAATGCCAATTTTTCGAGATGCGGATAACGAGTTTCCACTCCCGATATAATTCTGCTAACATAATAAATAGGGGATTGCGTACTTTCGTCCTTCCGGACTAGAACGACATTTACCGATACTTTCGAGACTACTAAGTATATCAGTAATTGTTTGCCTTCCTCTGATTTTGATAGTAACGGAGGGCTTGATAGATAATGTTTCAGGTCTTTTAGAGCCTTTGGAATTCTAGAGTCCATTCGAAATTGTTCTTCTTCTTCAGGAGTGAGAAGAAGTCATGGCATTTTTTCGAAGACCGAGAAATGAACCTGCTTAGAGCGGTTAGTCTTCCAGTTAGTCTTTGGGCTTCTTTCACGTTTGTCAGCTGGTCTGAATATCCTCGATATCGTTAATCTTGTCGGGATTGACTTCGGTCACCTTGGTGACACCAGGAAACCCAAAAACTTACCGAAGCTGACTCTAAATGCACATTTTTCGAGGTTAAGCTTCATATTGTGCTTTCTTAGGATGTCAAAGGTTTCCTGGAGGTGTTTCAAATGGTCACTTGTGTTCAAAGACTTAACCAACATATCATATATGTACGCTTCTATTGTTTTCCCTATTTGCTTTTCGAACATTTTGTTCACAAGCCTCAGATAAGTAGCTCCGGCATTTTTAAGCCCGAAGGTCATCACATTGTAGCAATATATGCCAAAGTTTGTTATGAACAAAGTTTTCTTCTGATCCTTCGGGTTTATATTTGTCACGACTCAATTCCATTATAGGTCATGATGGCGCCCAACACCCTTGTCAGGCAAGATGCGGAAGTATTAATAAGTTCTGATTTTCACTTTACTAAAACAAGTACAGAAATTTCTAAATTTGAAGTTAAAAACATATGATAATTAGTAACGTACAAAGTTAGTTATGCAACCCCCAAAAGAATAGTTTACCAATGTGTGTGACAAGACCTGGTGTTACAAGTTTATGGGCAACTAATAGAATATACAAAAGAATAAATCTATCCTACTGTCTGAACTAGAATAGATGGCCAAAATAAAGAGATACTTCATCATGCTGTTGAACAGAACAGAAAGGGAGCAGCTCATCGTGGAAGTCTCGGACCCTGATCAAGAATGCGCACCAAACTGGTAACCAGATGTACCTGCCTCAGATCCTGTACAATTAAGTACAAAAGTGTAGTATGAGTACATAAATAATATGTACCCAGTAAGTATCCTGTCTAATCTCGAAGAAGTAGAGACGAGAGGTCGACTTGACACTTACTAAGGTCAAATAATATGAGAAATAAGTCACACTAAGCATGGATAGTACAAATAATTAACAGTTTATAGCAGGAAATAACAGGTCCTTTTCTAGATAATATCACAGTTGGCCACTTACATTTCAGGGCATATAACAAAGCTCAATCCACAGAAAAATACTGAGTAAAAGCATGTGTAAGTAGTGTCGAGGTCGTACGGCCTGATCCAACATAAAAGTAAATTGTGCACTGCTGAGGGCCGAACGACGCGAACTATAGATGCTTCTATTACCCTGCTCGCGAATCAGACATGCGACGCGGTCAAATGTAATTAAACACAATAACAGGCAGACAAGAATATATATCTGGGGAGCAATTACTCACAGAAATATCAACTTCTCTTTAAAAGGGGCAAGAAGATAATGTTCCTCTTAGTTAATTAGTTAAAGCAAGCGCGGGAAGTTTTATTTAGGGGGACGAGGTTCTAAAAAGCAAAATGACTGGTCGGGTCGTTACATTCTCCACCTCTTAAACAAACGTTCGTCCTTGAACGGACATAGAAAAGTACCTGAGGTGCTGAATAAATATGGATATCTGCTCCGCACGTCCTCCTCGGACTCCCAGGTCGCCTCCTCGACTGGTTGGCCCTTCCACTGGACCTTCACTGCTGAAATCCTCTTGGATCTTAATTGGCGGTCTTGTCTATCAATAATGGAAACTGGCTCCTCCTCATAACTCATACTCTCATCCAGTTGAATAGTACTGAAGTCTAACACATGGGACAAGTCGGCATGATACCTCCAAAACATAGACACGTGAAAAACTGGATGAATTCCCGATAAACTGGGGGTAAGGCAAGCTCGTAAGCAACCTCCCCAACATGCCTCAACACCTCAAATGGGCAAATAAACCTTGGGCTCAGCTTGCCCCTCTTCCCAAACCTCATAACACCCTTCATTGGCGGGACTTTCAAGAGGACCTTCTCGCCAACTATGAATAATATATTACATGCCTTCTGATCCGCATAACTCTTCTGTCTGGACTGAGCTGTGTGAAGCCTCTCCTGAATCAACTTCACCTTGTCCAAAGCATCTTGCACCAAGTCTGTACTATATAACTTAGCCTCACCAGGCTCAAACCACTCGATAGGAGAATGACACTGCCGACATACAAAGCCTAGAATGGAGCCATCTCTATGTTGGACTGATAGTTGTTATTGTAAGCAAACTCTGACAAGGACAAGAACTGATCTCAATGTCCTCCAAAATTAATCACACATGCTCTAAGCATGTCCTCCAAGATCTAAACTGTCCGCTCTGACTGCCCGTCTGTCTAAGGATGGAATGTTGTACTAAGCTCCAAACGGGTCCCCAACTCACTCTGAACAGCTCTCCAGAAATGGGAAGTGAAATGAGGGCCTCTGTATGGTATGATGGAAATAGGCAACTAGACTATCTCTCGAATGTAAATCTGAGTCAGTCTCTCTGAAGTGTAAGTAGTCACAACCGGGATAAAGTGTGCCGACTTGGTCAACCTGTTAACAATAACCCATATTGCGTCAAACTTCCGCAAAGTCCAGGGCAACCCAACTACGAAGTCTATAGCAATGCGCTCCCACTTTCACTCTAGTATAGGCATCTGCTAAAGTAGGTCACCCAGCCTCTGGTGTTCATATTTGACCTGCTGGCAATTCAAACACCTGGCCACATACTACACTATGTCTTTCTTCATTCTCCGCCACCAATAATGTTGTCTCAAGTCAGGATACATCTTTGTAGCACCCAGATAAATGGAATACCGTGAACTGTGTGCCTCTTCTAGGATCCTCTCCCTCAGACCATCAACATTCGGAACACATAGGCAACCCTGGAGTCGCAAAACACCATCCTCACCAATAGAAACCTCCTTGGCACCTCCCTGTATCACTCTCTCTGAGAACTGCCAAATGTGGATCATCGAACAGCCGAGCCTTGATTTGCCCCAATAATGAAAACTGAGCAACTACACACGCAAGGACTCGGCTGGGCTCTGAAATATCCAACCTCACAAGTCTGTTAGCTAAGGACTGAATGTCCAAATGTAGTGGCCTCTCCTCTGCTGGAATGAATGGCAAGCTACCCATACTCTTTGCTTTCCTACTTAAGGCATCTGCGACCACATTTGCCTTGCTCGGATGATAAAGAATGGTGATGTCATAATCTTTCAGTAACTCAAGCCATCTACGCTGCCTCAAATTGAGATCCCTCTACTTGAACAAATGTTGTAAGCTGTGATGATCAGTAAAAACCTCACATGACACCCCGTACAGATAATGCCTCCATATCTTAAGAGCATGAACAATCGCGGCCAACTCCAAATCGTGCACAGGATAATTCTTCTCATGAATCTTCAACTGACGTGAAACATATGCAATAACTCGCCCCTCCTGCATCAATACACTTCCCAATCCAACGCGCAAAGTGTCACAATATACCGTATACATCCCTGAACTGGAAGGCAACACAAGAACTGGCGTTGTAGTCAGAGCTGTCTTGAGCATCTGAAAGCTCGCCTCACAATCATCGGACCAACGGAAAGGAGCACCCTTCTGGGTCAATCTAGTCAGAGGTGATGCAATAGATGAAAAGCCCTGCACGAATCATTTGTAATAACCTGCTAACCCCAGGAAACTCCTGACCTCGATCATTGAAGTAGGACGTGGCCAACTCTGAACTGTCTCAATCTTCTTGGGATCCACCTTAATACCTTCTCTTGACACAATATGCCCCAAGAATGCTACTAACTCTGGCCAAAACTCACACTTGGAGAACTTAGCATATAGCTTTTGCTCTCACAAGGTCTGAAGCACTACTCTCAAATGTTGCTCGTGCTCCCCCAGGCTATGCGAGTATATCAAGATGTTGTCAATGAAGACGATGACAAAAGAATCAATATAAGGCCTGAACACCCTGTTCATCAAGTCCATAAATGTTGCTGGGGCATTAGTCAAGCCAAAAGACATCACCAAAAACTCATAATGGCCATATCTAGTCCGGAATACAGTCTTCGGAACATCCGAGTCCCCAATCTTCAACTGATGATATCCTGACCTCAAGTCAATCTTAGAGAACACCCTAGCACCCTGCAACTGGTCAAACAAATCATCTATGTGAGGCAATGGATACTTGTTCTTGATGGTGACTTTGTTCAACTGGCGGTAAATAATGCACATCCGCATAGTCTCATCCTTCTTCTTCACAAATAACACTGGTGCACCCCAAGGTGATACACTGGGTCTAACAAACCCCTTTGCTAATAACTCCTCAAACTGCTCCTTTAACTCTCAATTCCTTAGGAGCCATACAGTATGGTGGGATAGATATAGGTTGGGTGCCTGGAGCCAAATCAATACAGAAATCAATATCACGATCTGGTGGCATGCTAGGAAGATCAGAAGGAAACACATCGGTGAACTCCCAGACTACTGGAACTGAATCAATCGTTGAAGACTCTACTGTGGTGTCCCGAACATAAGCCAGATAAGCCAAACACCCCTTTTTGACCATATGTCGAGCCTTCAGGAAAGAGATAACCCGACTAGATGTATCAACTGTGGAACCCTTCCACTCTAACCTTGGCAACCTAGCATCGCTAATGTAATAGTCTTGGCATGGCAATCCAGGATAGCGTGATATGGAGATAACCAATCCATGCCCAGGATGATCTCAAAGTCGATCATATCAAGTAACATGAGATCTACTCTAGTCTCGAAACCACAGAATGTGACCACGCAGGACCGGTAGATCTGATCCACAACCATAGAGTCGCCCATAGGAGTGGACACATCAATTGGAGTGCCCAAAGGCTCAAGAAAAATAACCAGGAAACGAGCAAATAGAGATGATACATATGAATAAGTGGACCTTGGATCAAATAATACCGAATCATCTCTACCGCATATGGAAATAATACCTATGATGATGACATCTTAGGCCAATGCATCTGGCCTAGCCGGAAGGGCATAGAATCTGGCTGGTGCACCGGCTGGTTGGCCTCCACCTGACTGAGCAGTAGTTGGCTGACCTCTCCCCGTCTGGCCTCCACCTCTAGGACGACCTCTACTAGTCTGGCCCCGCCTCTAGATAGCTGGGCAACCGGTGCTGAAATCATAGGTTGTTGACCATGCTATACTGCCTTGCCCCAAAGCCTGGGGCAGGTCCTCTTCATGTGACCCGAATCTCCACACTCATAGAAACCTCTCAGCACCATAGCCTGCTGCCCTGAAGTCTGAGCCTGCTGACCAGAATATCCACTAAAAGAACCCTGAATGGCTGGTGGGTGATATGAACTCTCTGGCATGGCACTAAAGTAAGCACTAGAAGAACCCTGATGACGAGAATACCCGCCAAAGGAACTCTAAATAGCTGGTGGACGGTAAGAACTCTCCGGCATCGCACTGAAATAAGGCCTCACTAGAGCACCTCGGGGAGGTGGTGCTGAATACAGGGGCCTGCTGGGCTGACCCCTCCCGGAGTGCCCTCTACCCCTAGCCGGGGCATCTCTGAACTCTCTAGAAAACTGGGCCCTCTTGTCCTGCTGAATCTGCTCTCTACCACTCTGGAGATAACCCTCAATCCTGCGAGTAATCTCCACCACTAATTGATACTCAGTACCTATCTCTACCTCTCCGTCCATGCTAGCTCGAATACCAGGGTGCAACCCCGCACTCTCTTTACATCCGTGGGAAGTATCATAAGTGGATGGAGAGACAACTCAGAAAACCTCACCTCATAATCCGTCACGGACATTTGACCCTGCTCAAGATGCTCAAACTGATACCGCAACTCTTCCCTCTCAGAGGGTGGAATATACCTATCCAAGAATAACTGTGTGAACTAACCCCAAGTGATGAGAGGAGAACCTGTTGTCCTGCCAAGAACATAAGACTGCCACCATCTACGTGCCCTGCCCTCCAGCTGAAAAGTAGTGAAGTCAACCACATGCGGCTCCAATATCCTCATGTTGTACAGTCTGTCTCTGCATCTATCTATGAAGTCCTGGGCATCCTCATGATGCTCACCCCCGAAGACAGGAGGGTGAAGCCTAGTCCATCTATCCAATAACTTCTGTGGGTCACTATCCACAGCTGGTCTGGGCTCAGGCACCACTGCAGCCACTGGCTGAGCCCCATCTACAGGTAGTGCAACCAGAGTCTGATACACTGTAGCTGCATGACCAGGAGCTTGAGCAGTAGGGGTCTGTGCTCCCCCTCCTGCCTATGATGTAGCTGGATCCACTGGAAATAAACCAGCCTAAGTCATGGTGTCCATGAACCGCAGCATATGGCACATGATCTCCTGGAAAACCGGTGTTGTCATAAAGTCCGCCGGGGTAGGCTTAGTTGCGGGCATCTCACCCTGCTCCTCAATGATAGGATCTCCCGCAGGATCTGTTGGTGGTGCTACAGGGACAGCTTTGGGGCACCCTCGTCCCCAACCTCGGGTCGGTGCCCTCCCCCGGCCTCTACCTCGGCCTCTAGCAATAGGGGGAGCAGCCTCTCTCGGGTCTGGAACATCAGTCGTGCGTGTCCTCGCCATCTATGAGAGAATAGAAGAGAGAAATTTAGTATACCAACCACTGCACGGTAGGAAATGAATAAAGAGTAGTTTTCCTAACACCCTATAGCCTCTCGAAGATAATTACAGATGTCTCTGTACCGATCCGCAAGACTCTATTAGGTTTGCCCATGACTTGTGAGACATACGTGAACCTAGTGCTCTGATACCATGTTGTCACAACCCAATTCCATTATAGGTCATGATGGCGCCCAACACCCTTATTAGACAAGCCAACGCGGAAGTATTAATAAGTTCTCATTTTCACTTTACTAAAACAAGTACAAAAATTTCTAAATTTGAAGTTAAAAACATATGATAATTAGTAACGTACAAAAATAGTTATATAGTCCCCAAAAGAATAGTATACCAATGTGTGTGCCAAGACCTGGTGTCACAAGTTTATGGGCAACTAGTAGAATATACAAAAGAATAAATCTATTCTACTGTCTGAAATAGAATAGACAGCCAAAATAAAGAGAGACTCCATTATGCTGCTGAACGGCACAGGAAGGGAGCAGCTCACCGTGAAAGTCTCAGACCCTGATCAAGAATGCACACCAGACTGGTAACCAGATGTACCTGCCTCAGATCCTGTACAATTAAGCAAAGAAGTGTAGTATGAGTACATAAACAATATGTACCCAATAAGTATCATGTCTAATCTCGAAGAAGTAGAGACGAGAGGTCGACTTGACACTTACTAGGGTCAAATAATATGAGAAATGAGTCACACTAAGCATGGATAGACAAATAATTAACAGCTTATAGCAGGAAATAACAGGTCCTTTCCTAGATAATATCACAGTTGGTCATTTACATTTCAGGGCATATAACAAAGCTCAATCCACAGAAAAATACTGAGTAAAAGCATGCGCAAGTAGTGCCGAGGTCGTACGGCCGATCCAACATAAAAGTAAATTGTGCACTACCGAGGATCGAACGACATGAACCATAGATGCATCTATTACCCTGCTCGCAAATTAGACATGCGACGCGGTCAAATGTAATTAAACACAACAACAGGTAGGCAAGAATATATATCTGGGGAGCAATTACTCACAGAAATATCAACTTCTCTTTAAAAGGGGCAAGAAGATAATGTTCCTCTTATTAGTCTCATTTACCATAATCATCATGTTTTAGACAATCCAAATTAAACATAAAATTACAAGAATATCACATAAAGCATGCTTTTGGGTCCTAGACTACCCGGACTTAGTATAATAGTAGCTACGCACGGACTCTCGTCACCTAGTGCGTACGTAGCCCCCACATTCAATGGCAAATTATTTGATTATATCATCTATGGGGACAATTCCCTCTTACAAGGATAGGAGACTCACCTCGCTCCAAAGTGTACTTCCAATACCAAGAATGTGCTCAAAACCCTCAATTCTGAGTCGAACGATCCGAAACTAATTAAACGAGGTAGGAACTAGTCAATACAAGCTCAAAAGTTCGCATTTTAATTACTAAAGTAATTTCCCAACTTAAACATAAGTTTCCTAAAATCCGTCCCGGGGCCCACGTGCCCGGATTCCGAAATTTTTCAAATAAAGTTGTTCTTTATAACCTAAGGATCAATAATATATAATTTCTAATGAATTTCATAAAAAAAATTGTGGTTAAATCTAACTTTTATCAAACCCTAGGTTTTGCTCTAACCCCATGATTTTACCTTAATCTTTGTGTGTTAATTTACCCAAGGCTCAAGTATTAAACTAGAATTAGGTATGATAAACTTACCTCAAGATGGTAGGTGGAAATCCTCTCTCAAGAGCTCCAAAATCGCCCAATGAGTGAGTGAAAAATGGCCAAAATGGCTTAGAGCCCATATTAAATGAAGCTCACTAATTCAGTGATTTCCGTATCTGTAGTCAGGGGACCGCATCTGCCGTCCAGCTTCTGCAAGAGGAAGGCCGCATCTACGGAATTGGCCAAGCGACCTGGGACCGCTTCTGCGACTTTGTCTTGGCCAGCCTTGGCTGCATCTGCGAGAGGACGGCCGCTTCTGTGGTCTCCCACGTGCAGTTGACCAACCGCAGGTGCGGTTAGGACAACAACCTGAAGCTTCAGCTCTTCCCAAATTTTCCAACTTCACTCGAGCCTCGCCCGATTGATGCTCGGGGCTCCTGGGCCCTGCCCAGATATACCAACAAGTTTGAAATCATGAAACGTACTCGCTCGAACCTTTAGAACGCCCAAAACAATGCTAAATCTAAGAATCACCCCCTAAAACCAATTGAATCAAACTTATGAACTTCAAGTTCTTCAATTCACTTCCAACGCGACGTGTTTATACTACTCGGATTGACACCAAATTTTACGGGCATGTCTTAAATGTTATATTGAACCTATACCGGGCTCCAAAGCCAACATACGATCCCAATACTAACCTGATCAATCATTATTTAATTTCTTTAAATCCTTAGAATTTTAGTTTAACAATTTACAATAAAAATTCATTACTCGGACTAATGACCTCGGAATTTGATTTTGGGCATACGCCCAGGTCCCATATTTTTCTACGGACCCTTTAGGATCGTCAAAACCCAAAATCCGGGTCTGTTTGCTAAAAATATTGACCAAAGTCAAACTTAGCCTTTTAAGAAAATCTTAAGGAATCAAATGAGCCTATTTCAACCCAAGCTCTTCCAAATCCCGAACCAACCATCCCCGCATGTCGTAAATTAGTTAAAGCAAGCGTGGAAAGTTTTATTTAGGGAGACGGGGTTCTAAAAAGCAAAATGACTGATCGGGTCGTTACAATATTCATTTGGTTGTACCTGGAATATGCATCGAGAAAACTTATCAACTCGTGGCCGCCCGTTGCATCAATTATTTGATTAATGTTTGGCAGTGGAAACGAGTCTTTCAAATCCTTATAATCTTTGCACATAAGGAATTTAATGTTCTTTTTCGGAACTACTACTGTGTTAGCTGCCAGACAGGATACTTTATCTTTCCCATTGAACTGATGTCGAGCAATCGAGTTACCTCTTCTTTTTAACAAACCTGTTTTTAACCTTGCCAATTGGGCACTTCTTTTGCCTTACCAACGGGGTGCTTGGGTCCAGGCTTAACTTGTGCACGTCCACCTCTAGTGGGATACCTGTCATATCTGCATGCGATCATGCCAAACAATCAACATTAGTTTTAAGGAATTCAATAGATCCTTACATGAGCTTGGGATTTCGTCATGTCCCCAAGTGAACTTTCTTCTCTAGAAACTTCTTAAACAATGCCACTTGTTCGAGCTTTTCTACCGTTGACTTGGCCGCATCCGTTTCTTCTGGTACCTAGAAATATCTTGGTACCTGGTGGGATTCTCACGGCTCTTCTTCTTTGTTATCTTCCTTGGGTTCAGGAGAAGGCGTCAGTTCCTATAATTGTTATGTCGTATGTTCCTTCCCTTTACTAGTGGAAATCGAAACAGCGTTCATCTCTCTCACTGCCGGTTGATCTCCTCTTATTTGTTTGATTGCCTCTAGAGTTGAGAATTTTAGAAGTTGGTGATATGTTAATGGTACGGCATGTATCTCGTGTAGACATGGTATGGCAAGAATTATGTTGTAGCCCATGTTGTCGTCTACTACTTCAAACAAGGTAGTCTTCATGATCCCTTCGACATTCGTGGGCAGCAGGACCTATCCTCGGGTCGTTACACTTGCTAAGTTGAATCCAGCGAGGAGTTTTGCTGTCAGAATGATGCTTCCGATGAGTTTGGCTTGTTCCAGCACTCTCTATTGAATGATGTTAGCTGAACTTCATGGGTCCATCAAAACACGTTTAATATTAAAATCTAGAACGTTGACAAAAAATTACCAGGGCCTCATTGTGCAGCAACAAGAGTCCATTGGTGTCCTCTTCCATGAAGGTGATGTCGTCCTCGGCGGCTTCCCGGAGTCTTTTGCTATGAGTCACTAATAACTTTGTCTTTTTTGTTGCCGAAAAGGTTACACCGTTGATCTCGTTTCTCCCAAAAATCATGTTGATGGTTAGTCGGGGAGGGTCTTCCCTTGCCTTCGAGGGCTCTACGTTATCCCGGCAGCGACCGTAATAGTTCTTAGCCCGGTTGCTTAAAAATTCTCTAAGATGGTCGTTTTCCAACAACGTTGCTACCTCCTCGTGTAAATCTCGGCAGTTCCCAGTCCGGTGGCCATTAGTCCCATGATAATCACACCATAAATTAAAATCCCATTTAATCGGACCTTATTAGCCTTGGGAACCGCACTTTTTTGATATTTCTCATTACCGAGACCGGCTCCACTACACTGACATTGAAATTATACTCCGACAACCTGGGATAGGTGGATCCCGGGAACCTGATACCTCTTTATCTTGCAATGACCTGTTATTACGGTCTTGATCAGTTCTTCTATCGGGAGCGAACTTATTCGCTAACTAGAACCCTATGCTGTCAGGGCAAAAACCACCCTTAGAAGATCACCAATCTACATCAAAGTCATCCTTCAATTTATCCCTATTCTTTTTTCGATCCCGACCCATAGTTGATGCCAGGAACCCGATCTGATCATCTTCTATTCTTATCTTTGACTTGTAACGCTTATGGACATCCTCCCATGTTATTTCCTGGAACTCGAGCTGGCTTTCTTTTAGTTTTTGGGAGGCGTCGGAGCTCCTCATATTCAAGCCTTTAGTAAATGCATCAGCTGCCCATTCATTTAGCACGACCGGAAGTAACAACCTTTCTTTTTGAAACCTGGTCATGAACTCACGCAAAAACTCGAACTCTCCTTGCAAATTCTGAATATGTTCGCCCTTCAGGCCTGGACCTTCCTGGCCCCGGCATAGGCCTTGATGAAAGAGTTTCTGAGCATATCAAATTAATCTATTGAGTGCTCGAGTAAGAGTGAGTACCATGGCAGGGCCCCCTTCGTAAGAGTTTCTCCGAACTTCTTCAGCAAGACCGACTCAATCTCATGTTAAGCCAAGTTGTTTCCTTTCACCGCTGTTGTATAGGTGATGGTGTGCTCCTAAGGGTCTGAAGTCCCATCATATTTCGGTAGATCTGGAATTTTGAACCTCTTCAAAATTTATCTCAGATGCTACGCTCGATTTGAATTCAACTGGGACTATTTCTTTGAGTCCGGGCCCTTCAACACCGGTGGTGCATCCGAAATTTGGTTCATTCAAGCATTTAATTCCCTCATAAATCGCATGAGCTCGGTTTTGAAGGGATCATTACTGTTGTGGTTACCAGATCCGTTGTCGATCCCCCCTCTCCCCCGACCCCATCGAAATTGACCTCATCCCTCAAGGTGTTGTTATCATCCCTTTGCACTGTTTGATTTGTGGGAGCACCTGGAGGAACTGGGCCTCTTCCATTCGCGTTGATGGAAGCACCCGACAACGCCTTCCTTAGTTCTATCATGGCCGGTCTTGCCGTGAGAGATGGCACATGATGGTCTTTTGTTGTTCTCTCAAGATCCTCACCATTTTCGCAAGATGCTCGTCTTCAGCATCATCAGGAGTCGGCTCTTGTACGTGTGAGGGATATCGCCTACCATGAGTCGGCATTGCTACCTACTTCTCATTGCAGGTGTCACTGATCGAATCCTCATGATGAGGCAGGTTTTCTTGTGCCCCAACATTGTGCGCGATGTTGGCATTGTTAGCTGCAATTTTTTATAATTTTTTGCTACGAAACAAAGAATCAACACATGTTAGAGATAGATGCATGGATCAACTCAATTACGCAGTTGTCTAAGCCCCACGGTGAGCACCAAACTGTTTACCTATAAAACGGTAAAGTTGAATTTATAGTGTGGTTTATAGATAAGTGAATCGATTTGATCCAAAATAATAAATAAATT
Organism: Nicotiana sylvestris; assembly: GCF_000393655.2. Taxonomy (NCBI): domain Eukaryota; kingdom Viridiplantae; phylum Streptophyta; class Magnoliopsida; order Solanales; family Solanaceae; genus Nicotiana; species Nicotiana sylvestris. The sequence goes on from NC_091062.1 coordinate 7,843,486, forward strand.
AAATAAAATACAAGACTTAGCATTGAAATTGCGATAAAATAGCAGATAGCTTGGTTCCGGGAGAAAACTTCCAAAGGAAGTAATAAGAATAACGTTAGACAGAAAATAAAGTATTATTCAACTTGAAATAGTGTGCAATATAAGTTTGTCTTATTTTTCGTGTGCCATAATGGTTGTTGAAATCACTATTTATAGTTATACCTAGGGAACAAGGTCCTAGGATCAAGTCCCTTTTAAATGACAAGGATGGGGGCCATTGATGAATATGTAACAGTAGGTAATGAATGCTAAAATTCTCTGTAACGGATGCGTATTTAATACTAAGGAATATTCTCCTTTGAATGTTATCTAGTAACAAATATTTGTTTGCTCTCGTTGATAATGTTCCCTTTCGGGGTCTACCCGATGCCAACCGAAATTGTTGTCCTCAGTCTTAGTTTTCACTCACTTCATCTTTTGACTGCCCTCTCCCCCTCCCCATGTGTCACTCTACCATTCGAGTATTTAATGTGACCCAATACACCCAACATCCCTCTTGTGTTTAGCCGATGTGAGACTTTGTCTAAAGTTTAGGGTGTTACAACCATATCCCTTTGGGCAAAGCAGTGACTACCAAAAAAATCTTTTATTCTCAAATTTCAACTCGATAACTCAAATTAAGAGGGAATGAATCCCACTATTCTGCCATACCCCTTGAGGTAAACACTTGCTACCAATTCATTCCTAAAGCTCGAATCTGAAATATTTGCTTACGGGTAAAGGAATCCTGACCATTCACCGCAATCTTTAGTGATGAATTTCACCCCATTTTTCCATATATATATATATATATATATATACTTCATTTAGTAAGAAATAATGATATGGTTCATAGTATTAAGATTTCAAATTCTTACCAATACTAGCTAATTGGTTTCCCTCCTTACATAGTAGTTATGTGAAAATAATTTCATTTCGTTCCAAATTAGATTCATTATAGTGTGGACAAAATACAATTATTTTGAAGGCAAAATTACTATGTTTATTATATCAAAATATTTTTATACAAATTAAAAAAAAAAGTAAAAATACATAAATTGAAAAGATGGAGTAATTAAAATATTAAATCCACGTTTTTGCAATTGAAATTTCCACAAAATATATTAAACAGAATTATCATGTAGCTCTCATTTCGAGTCTTAACTCTTATCTAAATTCAATGGCTATATTTTAAAATTTCCAGCTTAGCATTTTTTGGAATCATCCTCTCCTGCCTTGAAACGTGGCATTGATCAGAAGGGACCGCAAAATAACCTCGATTCAAATGCCACGCTCTATACCCCGCGCGTGGGAAATCATTGGAAAATATCTTAGCGTCAGGGTCATGACGTGGACCAATCACATTTAAAAGTCTCTCTATGTGGTCCCCACCTCTCGTAACCATAAAAATATCAACACCCCTCCAAATAACCTCCACGTTACCACATATTACTAATTTAATACTATACACTAAAAAAATAATCCTCTATAAAACCATATTCTTTGCCATTTGCACACTGATACTCCTCCTCTGCCACCACCACCACCACCACCGTCCACCGTCCGCCGGCGTGAAGCTAGATTCGAGCACCTATCCGGTCTAGCTATTCCTCTTCGTATTTTGTCAATCTTTTTACAGACTTGTTCAAAAATTTCATTATATACACGAAGCAGAGTATTTCTGTTTCGTGAAAACATCGGAAGGAACTACTATATGGGATGGAGGCTAATAATAGTAATATTGTCGCGCCTTTCGTGTTGAAAACATATCAAATGGTGAATGATCCAAAAATTGATGGACTCATAGCTTGGGGAAGAGAAAATAACAGCTTTATAGTTGTTGAACCTTTGGATTTCTCTCAAAGAATCTTGCCTATTTATTTCAAGCACAATAATTTTTCCAGCTTTGTTCGTCAGCTCAACACTTATGTAAGTATATATAATATAATTATATATCAGAACATAGAAATATGGTTTACAATTAGGTTTTGTGGTTGTTTGAATTTTTCTGATGATGTTATGTAAAAAAAAAAATTATAAAGTCAACACTGTCTTATCATGTCTAATATGACTTAGCAAAATCAGATTTGGATTTTAAATTTAATTGATTCAATCTTAAGGTTTTAGGCACTAAATTATTGCCATATACTTTTAAAATTGTGGGGTTAAAAATTTACTATAATATTTGTTAAATTTTTAGTGAGTTTTTGATAGATTTATATATGTTTCATATTGAAAATATTGAATTCTTGCACCAACGGATAGTACACTCTATCTGCCTATGTGAAAAACTGACTCTTTTCTCAGCACTAAAATTAATACGATATACTTTTAAAATTAGGGGTTGTAATTTTACTGTAATATTTGCTAAATTTGTAGCAATTTTTTGATAAATATATCTATATTTCATATTGAAAATATTGAGTTCATATGAACCAATAGACTAATACACTCTATTTGCCTTTGCGTGTGAAAAAGCTGGGAGTTTTCTTAAGTTCATTGTGAATGTGGTGGAATCTAAATAGCAAAATCCTACATGTTCTGATATCGTGTTGAATCATTTACGACAAAAGTTTATTTGCTCCAATATCAATATTGAATTTTTTATAATTTTATTTAAAAGTTTTATACTGTTTAATTATGTCTAAACTACTAACGTAACTATGGTCTATGTAAATTATAATTGTGGTATTTAGCTACCAAGAGTTGATTTTAATTCTAATTTATTTATTGATGTTGAATGAATTTGCAGGGTTTTAGAAAAGTGGATCCAGATAAATGGGAATTTGCAAATGAATGGTTTTTAAGAGGACAAACACATTTATTGAAGAATATAGTGAGGAGAAAACACAGTAGAAATTCATATTCTTTGAAACAAGATGAGAGTGAAGATGAAGAGATTTATACAGAAATTGCAAGATTAAAACAAGAACAAAAAGCCTTAGAACAAGAAGTTGAAAATATGACTAAAAGATTAGAAGCTACAGAAAAAAGGCCACAACAAATGATGGCTTTTTTGTGTAAAGTCGTTGATGACCCTGAGATATTACCAAGGATTTTATTGGAAAAAGAGAGATCTAAAAGGGTAAGTTTAAATAATTCTGAAAAGAAAAGGAGAATTATGATTTCTAATAATTCCACAAGTTGTTCTTCGGTGAAAAGTGAAGAGGAAGTTGGTGGTCCATTAATTGGGGCAATTTCGTCATTTCGCTCTCCCGATGCGAATTTCGATAAGGATACGCTTTGTCAGTCTTCGCCATCATCGGAAACACCGGCCATGACGTGGCTAAGTGGTCGGCCGATGATAACTTATGAGCCTTATCGGAGTTGTCCGGCTATGTCTAGTTCTTTGTCGTCGGGCTCGTCGGAGAGTGGCGGATTCACGACGGGACCGTCGTCCGAGGCTTTTTCCGGCTATGACTACGGCGGCGGAGGAGGAGGAAGTGTGGCGGCGGAGGAAGTTAGTCCACCACCTTATCCATTTTCTTTATTAGGAGGTGGTTTTTAGCCTGTGTGACCTATATTTTGTAATTATTTTTATTCATGCAATATGTTACTAAATGTATCTGAAAAGTGAGACCTCCTAGTTAACCTTTAACAATAGAACTAATAAAAATTGGCTAGGGAATATAGGTTCATTTTTTCAAGCTATGCTTGATAATTTTTGATAAATTTAGTATAAGTCTGAAGTTTTTTCCTTCTTTTTCTAATTAAGAATTCCCAGTTTTATTTGGGATTAAGGTCATGGTTAAGGTTGTAACTGTAATAAATAGTATCAATTAGTATGGTTTTGTTAGGTATCTCTTCTTTCATTTTATGTGAACATATTGAATATCAAATTTAAGATTTTCTTTATATGAAAAAACATGTGATATTAACATATCATAATATTTGTTACGGAGAACATCATGTTAATAAAACTAAATAAAATTATAAAATTAAATTATTTTCAAATATAAAACTATATGACACATCTAAATTAAAATAAAAGAAGGGTTGGTGGGGCCTTTCTTTTTTTCTATCGTCCACACCTCTCAATAATGTATTAAATCATGAATCGTTATAGTTGGATAAATATGATTTTTGTATCCTTAATTAGAAGTTTTGAGTTCAAACTTTGAATACTGAAAAGTTCTGGTAAAGAACACTTATCTTTTAATGAATGTTACGAGGCATGAATCTAAATTCATCGGCCTACGATACATATACTAAATATCGGATGATATAAAAAAGTATTTCATTATACCTTGAGGGCTACTCTTTTCAAAATGGTAAAAATTAGATAAAATGATAGAAGGGATAAATTACATTATATATATAAGGTTAATTATTTTATGTATATATATTAAATATTGAATCCCCTCAACTTCTTTGCATATTTACTTTTTTATTTTCTGTATCTCCTCGGTGAAAATTCTGTTTCCGTCAACACAGCTCATCCAATGAGACTGAGCCATTCAATAAAAGTGCCAACTTCTGCTCCATACAATGATCACCCATTGGCCAGTAGTCAAATTAAATGAGTCCCCCACTTTGCACATGATCTCTTCCCCCCTATACAGTCTTACACCCCATTCATGCTCACATAAATGGTGCCCAAAGACATAGGGCCCACCCACCAAAAAAATTTCCTTTTTTAGAATTTTTATTTTCAAAAATGTATTTATCTATACAATTTTGTAAGTTCTTTGGAAATTTTTCGAAAATAAATTTTTAGAAAAACTACTTTTTCAAAAATTTAAAAAAATTTCTTTTTCTCCACTCACAAAACTGCAATATTTTTCAATGAAAATGCATATCCAAACATAATTTTAAATTTTAGATACCATTCTTCAACTTAATTTCAATTTTTTTTTTTTTTAAATTATAAATTTTATGTCCTACATAATCTTCTGTTGTCGCCCTCAGGCCAGCTAGCCTGCATACCACTGCCTCTTTCTCACGTGAGCAACACGTGACACAAAAACTCGATATTGGTTCTATGTGCATTTTACTCTCTTCTTCCCTTTTTTGGGCCCAAACGTATCTTTTGCAACTCTTTTCGTGGCTGATCTGCACAAATATTCTTCTTTTAGGTCACGATTTAGATTTTGTTCGTATTTTAGGTTATTGTTCAGATTTTATCTCTATTTCACATAAAGTTTCAAGTTTTTATTTCCTCTCTCGAAATTTCAACTCTTAACAAATTTATTTCCAAATTCATGTCTAAACACAACAATATTTATTTTAAATTTTCAAAAGTGCTTCTAAGAAAAATACTTTTAGTAGGAAGCAATTTCTGTTTGTTTAATTAATTTAAAAAGTACTTTTGAGCAGCAATTAGTATTTGATCAAACTTTTAAAAAGTGCTTCTAAATGTATTTTTTCAAAAGTAATTTTCAAATAAATACTTTTGGAGAAAAAATATTTATTTTGTTCCTCAAAAACTGTTTCTGCTTCTGTTTAAAAGCAATTTTTTCCTTCAAAAAATTTAGCCAAATATCATATTAAGAAGAAAAAATAGGCCAAAAGAAGCTTGGTCAAGCAGAGTATTATTCTAGCTAGTTAAATTAAATAAATTAAACAATTGGAGAGAAAAAAATAGTGAAAATTGGGAATCTTATCTAATAATATGAAGGCGGATCACGTGGTCCCAACAGTGGGGTCAAGAGGCACGTGGATGGGCCCAAAGAAGAAAGTCCCAACACTTGAAACAAAAGGTAAGTTTGGCCCCAAATATGGACAAAAGCCTCGTCCATTTCTCCCCTGGAATTTTTACATTCCTATGTCATATATGAAACTATATTACCATCAATATTTAAGGTTTGATATAATTATATTTAGTATACTTAATTATTATTTATATACCATTAGTGGTTTTAATACACTCCTAATTTAATGGTACAGTATATTCCTTCTAATACCACTCTCTCCACGTTTCTCTCTCCAATTCCCACACCTTCACCCAAATTTCCCTCTTACACCCATAATTTCTGTATCAAAATCTCATTATTTCTTCCATAGCCAAGGCACTATGGGCACTTCTAGAATCTTGTCCCAATGTTTTTGTGCCCGGGGAAGATGAGCACAAGCCTGGTCGATTTGATGGTTATGATTTCGGGTTCCTTTAGTAATATAAGAGGAAAGGAAAAGAGAACAGCAATTCCACCATTGACAGCCATTAAAAAGCTTTGAATTCAAATTTGGGTTTTCAAGAATCATTATTTATTTGGAATGGGTGTTGTTGTAAATAATTGGGAATATGGTTTGAAGTTTATATCTCAATTTTGAGGGGTTTTGGTGAAGATTAGACTTGATTTTGGCTTAATTTCGGATTGAAACTCGAAGAAGAAAAGAAGAAGAAGAAGAAGAAGAAGAAGAAGAAGAAGAAGAAGAAGAAGAAGAACAAGAACAAGACATGACATACATTATATTGCTGCAATTGTAGATAAATTGTAGATAAATTGTAAACTGTTGTTTATTTATTTTTGAGCTTTTGTGTTTTTGTGTTAAAAGTTTGATGGGAGTTTGTTATTCCACTTCGTCCGTTTTGGCGCTAACTTGTGCAGAGGAGAAGATGTTTTTAAGCTATATATATTGCTATACCTTTAAATTCAAGAAAGTATGGTTGTATTGTATTTAAAGAGGCGTGAATTTGTAGAATAGGTTGAATGTGAGTAATGTATCAAATAATACTCACAATGGCTTGTTTTCTACATTTAATATACAACAAAACTACATATCATTTGAAAAATTAATATGAAAATACAGAATTTCAATGTTTCTACAAAATTTCTACAAACTGTTCATAACAGAATTTATCTTTATTTTCATGCATGTTCGTCTATAACACTAAAGTTACTTGATATGCCAATATCTCCCGTTATAGAGGAATGCAACTTATCTATAATTTCCAACTTTCACACATTATTTTCACCTAGTTAAATATAACTACAATAACATAAAATTTGAGCTTTGTGTTAAAAGTTTTGATGGGAGCTTGTTATCCCACTTTGTCTGTTTTGGAGCTAACTTGTGCAGATGAGAAGATGTTTTTTAAGTTATATATATTGTTATACCTGTAAATTCAAGAAAGTATGGTTGTATTGTATTTAAAGAGGCGTGAATTTGTAGAATAGGTTGAATGTGAGGAATGAGTCAAATAAGACTCACAATGGCTTATTTTCTACATTTATTCTACAGTAAAACTGCATATCATTTGAAAAATTAATATGAAAATGCAGAATTTCAATGTTTCTACAAATTATCTACAAAATTTCTACAAACTGTTCATAGCAGAATTTATCTTTATTTTTATGCATGTTCGTCTGCAACACTAAAGTTACTTGATATGCCAACATCTCCCGTTATAGAGGAATACAACTTATCTACAATTTTCTACAACTTTCATATATTATTTCCGCCCAGTGAAATGCAACTACAATAACATAAACCTTACATACAAATTTTATACAAATTTTATACAATATGTCTTTTGTATATTTTGTATCTCATTTATACATAGTAAAAACAATTTTTATACAACTAATTATATATTATACAACTTATCTACAAATTATCTACAATTTTCGTACATTATTTCTACTAAGTTATATACAACTACAGTATAATACCACTTAAATATAATTTTTATACAATATTGTTCAACTTTCATACAATAGCTAAATGAATAAAAGAAAAATAAATAAATAACAGAATACAATTTTTCTACAATTTCTGCAATATAATGTATGTCATGTTTTCTTCTTCTTCTTTTTCGAGTTTCAATCTGAAATTCAGCCATAAACAAAAGTCTAATCTTCACCAAAACCCCTCAAAATTGAAATATAAACTCCAAACTATATTCCCAATTATTTGCAACAACACTCAATCCAAACAAATAATGATTTTTGAAAACCCAAATTTGAATTCAAAGCTTCAAAGCTTATTAATGGCTGTCAATGATGGAATTGTTGTTCTCTTTTCCTTTGCTTTGTATTACTGAAATTTGGACATAATTGCGTTTGATGTAGAAGATTTAATCGTTTTTGATTTGTGAAATCAGAAAAAAAGTTTTAAACATAGTGTATCGAAAAAGCAGAGACGCTAAATTTGAAACGAAACTGACGAAGAAGATTAAAGTGCGTGATTTGCGTTGTGGAAGATCTGGAAGAATATTTAATTCCCCAATTTTAGTGCGTCTAAATAAGGAAGCCTACAGCTACAATGATTCCTTATTTAATGCATTGTCTATATTATATAAAAATACTATTAGCATGAAGGGTAATATGCAAATTATGAACATATTTAGTAATATAGTTTCCTATATGGTATAGGAACGAAAATTTCCCTTCTCTTTTTGGGGAGGGAGCGGCCCAATCAGATGCTCGTGCGTCCACGTGCCGTGGCTTTAATTGGAAGGGCCACGTGTTGTGAATGGAGAATCCTACCCTACCAAATGAATAGTATAGGATTTTGATATGGTCTAAATATAAAAAAGGTTTTGATTTATACTATGTTCTATACTCGTATTTGAGTCCTAACTAATTCGGGTTTTCGCCGCATAAGTTTCATTAATAGAGGAAGCACTCCCTATTAGAATTTTTGAAAAGTTATTGCATGTCATATTGACCAGATGACCTTCAACTTTTAATATATGTATGTGTGCGTGTGTTTGTGCATGTGTATGTATAGATCTAAGTGAAAAGTTACTTACACATATACGTTTTAACTTTCTCTCTCCATATATGTGTGCGTATGTGTATATACATCCGTGTATTTACTATTTAACGTATCATACGATTGTACTAGTATAGACAATCACAAAAAGTTATGGCGGAATAAATAAGATCCTTTTGTCATTAATTAGATACTTCGGGATTAAACCCTAAAATAGAAAGAAAAAAAAACTCTAATAGGAAGCATATTATTTTAAATAGACCTTACGTGATGCAATCCAAATTAATCGATGTCCCAAAGTGTCTAAAGGCGAAATCAAAAAGGAGATAGAGAAGAGTGTAGACAGTAATATAAGTGGAAAAAAAAATTGCGTGACAAGAAATACTTTGAAAGTGTTTAGGGGTACGTGTCGCTAAATGATTATAATGGAATGAGTCATTTACATATATACCCGCTTTTTGTGTTACGTTTTAACTTTTGCTTGCTTTGAAAAAAAAAATTGCAAGCGTACGCGCTTTTTCGCATAACTTCAGCATACGGGGTTGAAGTAGCAAAAACAATCACGCAAAACTTTAGCATTCTAGTAGCCGGGCCTGAAGTTCAACTCTAGAGTTGAAGTTTTTGTTTTTGAACTAGCGAACTTCAGCCCTAGAGCTGAAGTTTTTGTTTTTGTAACTGGCGAACTTCAGCTCTAGAGCTGAAGTTTTGTTTTGTAGTTGGCGAACTTCAGCTCTAGAGCTGAAGTTTTTGTTTTGTAACTGACGAACTTCAGCTCTAAAGCTGAAGTTTTTGTTTTATAACTGGCGAACTTCAGCTCTAGAGCTGAAGCACCACAATTAGCAGTGATTTTTTAAGAAAAATAGTGTACATCTTCTCAGCTCAAACACGAATAAACATACAAAAACTCCAAAAATTTATAGGTCATCCTACTGGAAACTTAAACTTTTTTCTAAGACTAATTTGTTGTAAATTTGGAGTAGAAGTACAAATGCTGAACTGTTCAGTTAAAAAAATTGACCTTATAACTAAAGTAGCGTTGCTTCTGGAGATAAATACTAGTTTGTTTTGTAACATGAAGAAGAAAACAAAGGGGGAGAAGGAGGAGGAGAAATGTGGCTGAAGTTATTTAAAAAGTGGGTAAAAGTTAAAAAAATTTAAACAAATGGATATAGGTTAAATGAGGGCGACCAAATAGGGCGCCCTGTGCAATTTTTACGAAATTATTATCGGTTGGAAAATGGAAACCATGTGTTTAGGCTTAACGTAATGCCGTTCACTTAAGTTAAAAAAGTATTTCCAATAGTGATTAGAGATGATCCACGTACACCAAATGGACAATATCTAATTAATAAAGATTTCCCTCCTAATTAATTACTCTTGCTCCACTCTCTACTCTCCACTCTCCACTTATAACCTGTCTCTTAATTAAATTAAACCTACTTACTTACTTTAGCTCTTTTTCTATGTTTTTATTTTAAAAAATTACAACTACGTCAATGCACTTCTTGAATAAGCTATATGTGTTGTCTCAATGAGCTTGCTTGTGACACGTGTTCTATGGATGTGCAACCTTTCTTTATTAGCAAATTTGACTTTCTTTCCCTCTTTCGTTAAAATAAGACACATATTAGTCCGTTCCTAAAATAAATATTAAAGTTGTACATTCAATGAAAAAAAAATGAAAAAGCATATTTTTAGGCTTTTAAAAATAATATTTTCTTTGATCTATTTTAATTAATTTTTTGATTTTTTTTTATAGTTTACATTATTTAACTTTTTCAAATATCAAAAATAAATTAATTTCTTTTTTCCTAAGTTGCACTTGCAGTAAAGAGCATAGGAGTATTTGTTATATTTTCAATAAACAAATTAAGATTAATATGGTCAAATTTATTGTTAATTAATGTTAAAAGCTAGATTCCGTATAATATGTGTGAAGAAAGTCAAAAAAATAATTAAAGTGGACAGGAGGAGTAGCTGATAATACATATAATATATATGTGTATCATATACAACAACAACAACAAAATACCTAGTAAAATCCCACTAGTGAGGTCTGGGGAGAGTAGAATATACATAGACATTGTCCCTACCCCGGAAGGGAAGAGAGGCTATTTCCGGGAGACCCTCGGATCAGCAGAAAAGACAATAATATCAGAAAAGAATGTGTATCTTTTATATATATATATATAAAAAATATATTTTTGCTAGCAAATGGACCGAACTATTTTTGTATTTTGCCCGAAAAAATTGGTTGTCAAGCCCATGAAAAGGATAAGGTCCATGAGCCATTATAATTTGAAGGCCTTGGGCTTACTTTATTGGCCCAAAGTTGATATTAGGCGTAAGCCCAACTCGTTAAGCCCAACTTCTGAGAGGACCGATCCAGGCCCAATATTCAAAAAGTATTCAACAAAAGCTACTTCTTTCTATCCAAAAAGAATGACGCACACATAAAACAACACTAAGAATGATAAAAATAGCACGATATAGCCAGTTTTCGGACTGGTCATTCAAAAATAGTCAGCGTTTATCAAGTCAATAAAAAATAGCCACTATTTTGCTGCAACAGAGATCGGTCCAGCATAATATACTAGAGTTCGATACACCTCTAGTATGAACTCCAGCATATTATGCTGGACCGGTATATTTTGCTAGCTCCAGTATAATATACTGGAGACTGGAGCACCGGTGCTCCAAACTCCAGTATATTATGCTGGACCGGGATACTTGTTGGAACTCCAATATATTATACTGGAGTTCTAGTGTACTTATGCTGGAACTCCATCATATTATGCTGGAGTTCCAACATACTTATCCCGGAACTCCAGTATAATATGCTGGAGTTCAAGAATATTTATGCTGGAACTCCAGCATAATATACTGACGTATTCTCCGGGTTTTAAACAGTATTTTCGCTCAAATTTATCTTTACATAAAAAATGATTAAATTTTAATTACTTTTCAAACTGAGCTATTTTTGAACGACCAATTATAAATTTGGCTATTTCTGAATTTCACGAGTTATCTTACAACAGGTTAAAAATTCAATTTAGTTACTTGTACTAATTTTTTTAGATCAGATAACAATGTGAAAATTCTTTTGGCGTTATTAGTATGTAAAAGTTAAACTCTTGGAAAAAGTATGGACATATATAACTCTATCAAAAGGTTGGATGTCCAGATTTTTAATAGAGGCATATCTATATTCTTGTTCCAATTTAATCATCTAATATTTAAAATTTATTAATTTGATTAATCTAAATTCGTGACAAATAGATTCAAAAAGGAGGGCAGGGTGTTCCCCAATAAAAAGTCTCACTACCATAGCTCAAATTCGAATTTCTAATTAAGAGTAAAAGAATTCTAACTACGCCACCAAAATCTTTTGTCATCTTCATTAACCAAAAGAAACTAAACTCATCTTTAAGGCTCCATGAATATCTATTTTTTATCGAAAACAACCTCTCTATCTCACTTAAAATAGGAATAAGGTTTGCATACACTTTTCAGACGCCATTTGCGGGATCACACTAAGACCAGTTTGGTACACTAAACCTTCGCTATGCGACATCCGGGGAAGAGCCAGACCACATGTCGCAGCCTTACCCTGTATTTTGCAAGAGGTTGTTTCCACGTATTGAACCCCTGACCTCTTGATCACATGGGATCACACTAAGTATGTTATTCGTTGTAATATTTTACCCTATTTATTATAAATCAATATCATTTTAAAATATTATTTTATATAACTACCTTTTATATTTTATAGCAAAATAAGTATCTATGGTATATACTACCATTGAGGCATGAAATACGCTATTTATGTTTTTCCTCCCTCTTAGACAGCTAGACATACCTATTTTTAAGGTGATTATCGTTACTATATTCATGAATACATGTCGCTAATACATGTGAATTCACGTGCATACAGCTGGACTGTCCTGATTTTAAGCACTTTTAACTATTGTATTCATGAATACAACAGCGCGAATATATGTGAATACATGCGCGTACAGCTGGACTGCCCTGATTTTAGGCGCTTTTTGGTGTTGTATTCATGAATACATGGTGCGAACATGTGAATACATGCGCGTACAGCTGGACTGCCCTGATTTTAGGTGGTTTTTACTACGAAATACAGCGAATACACTACCGTAACAACTAAATAGTAGTTATAGTAAGTAATTATGTATATGATACCTATAGGAAGTTAATAGGAACTAAATAATACTCCCTCCGGTCAATAATAAGTGACAAATTTGCTTTAGGTACGCCCATTAAGAAAATACTAAATTCTATACAAAAATACCTAGTATGACTAAACTACCCTTAATTAAATATTTAATGTGAAGAGTAAGAATTTTTTTTAGGGATATGTACATAAGGGTAATTTTGTCACGATCCGGACTTTTCACCCTCGGGAGTCGTGATGGCGGCTACTAATGTGAGCTAGGCAAGCCAATCCTTAACTGCTTACTTTATTAACAAATTACTTCTTTTATCAATTATCAGTGATAGCATGAAAACAGCGGAATTAAATAAATAAGCAAAAAACCTAAATTTAATAAGCTGGACAATAATGCGAAAGTCAACATATACCTCTACCCAAGAACTGGTGTCACATCACTCACGAACTACTAAGAGTACTAAATACAACCGTTTGAAAGAAATATAACACCGTTTATCTCGAATACATGAGATAACAGAATGAAATATAAGATAGAGGAGACGTCAGGCCTGCGGACGCCTACAAGGTTACCTCGGTGTCTCAGTGGACTGAAGGCTGGCTCTCGCGCTATTGCTGCTGTCCAATACCTGGATCTGTGTAAAAGAGCACAAAGTGTAGTATCAGCACAACCGACCCCATGTGCTGGTAAGTGTCCAGCCTAACCTCGGCGAAGTAGTGACGAGGCTAGGACCATACCCCAAATAGACTCGTGCAGTTCATGTACATATATATACAGCGGAAAAGAGATACAAAAATAACCAGTCAATGTGGGAGGGGGAAACATGTTGTGGGGGAGATAATAATTCCGAATAAAAAGGCATCAAGTAAGGAAAGAAACAACATAACTAGAATATCAACAAGGAAGCAGAAATCAACAATTTGCACGGCATTACCCTTCGTGCTTTTACTCTCGTCTTCACTAAAACAATACACGGCATCACCTTTCGTGCTTTACGCTCTTCCTCACCCAAACAACAATCACAAAGCAAATAGGGTAAGGGAACCTTTAACCTCAAAATAAATCAAATAACAACAAGTAATGAAAGAAACAGCATAACTCGGATATCAACAAAGAATCAAAAATCAACAGCTACACGGCATCACCCTTCGTGCTTTTACTCTCGTCCTCACCAAAGCAATCATATAATAAAAATGTGCACGGCATCACCCTTCGTGCTTTTACACTCTTTACTCACCATATAATCAATAAATATCGGTGCATAATGGTACATCGTATGGCACGGCATCACCCTTCGTGTTTTACACTCTTTTCTCATAATAGCAAACAATTCACGACATCACCCTTCGTGCTTTAACACTCTTTATCACCCAAACAACAATCACAAACAAATGGGCAAGGGAGTAGACAAATAATGATAGAAATCCCGGCAAGGGAATACAATTAAACAGTTAAATCCCGGTAAGGGAACAAAATCAATAAATCTCAACATCCTGGCAAGGGAGATAATCAATAAAGCAACAAATATCCCGGCAAAGGAGATAATCAACAAAGCAAAAAATATCCCGGCAAGGGAGAAATTTAATAACTCTTTCTCTTTCCTTCACTTTTACTTCTCATCTCACATTATCACCTGAGCCAACGCTCCAAAAGAGTTCAATCATTTCATATACTTTCACACTTTGTAATATAACTCGAGCCAATGCTCCTCGAAGTTCAAGGTCACAATTACCTTCACAAGCTTTTCACAACTTATAGAAATCATCATTAAGGCATGAAAGATACAACAAAAATCAAAATATCCGCAATATAAAGACTCGCGGTCATGCTAGACACCAACGTATAGATACTCGTCACCATGCCTATACGTCACACTCGACAATTAACACGTAGCAAATAAGACTCAGCCCATAATCCCTCAAGCTAAGGTTAGACCAAACACTTACCACGATGCAACGAACACAATTCAGGCCTCGATTACCGCTTTACCTATTGTTTCCACCACCAACTCGCTTGTATCTAGCCACAATTTGCTTAACGATATCAATAAATGCTAAATGAATCAATTCTAATGCATGAAAATAGGTTTTATAAAGATTTTCCCAAAAATTAAAAAATCGACCCCGTGCCCGCTTGGTCCAAACCCGAAATTCGGACTAAAACCCGATTACCCATTCCCCCCACGAGCTCAAATATGCAATTTATTTTTAAATCGGACCTCAAATCGAGGTCCAAATCCCCATTTTTGTGAAAACCTAGGTTCTATCCAAAACACCCAATTTACCCCATGAAAATAATTGATTTGAAGTTGAAATCATGTTAAAAGATGTTAATGATTGAAGAAAACTAGTTAAAAAGGACTTACAATTGATTTGGAGAAGAAAGGTTATTCGAAAAATCGCCTCTTATGTTTTGGGGTTTTGAAAAGTGAAAATAACTGAAAAGTCCGTTTAAATATACTTCTCTCAGACCATCTCCGCGGACTGCATAAAAAGGACTACGGCCGCGGAGCTGCTTCGCGGACCGTATAAAATAGACTGCGGTCGCGGAGCTCCACCGCGGACCGCAAGAAATCGAGCGTGGTCGTGGAGGCATGGCCTTGCTCACCGCGGACCGCACAAATCCCACCGCGATCGCAGAGTCCCCACCGCGGCCGCGAAGTTTCCACCGCGGACTGCAATACCCGGCTTCAGAGACCTGCAACTTCTCTGAATCTGCAACTTTTTCCTAAGTTCAAAACTTGCCAAAACACATCCGAAACACACTCGAGCCCTCGGGGCTCCTAACCAAACATACATACTAACTCAACAACATCATACGAATTTATTTGTGCGATCAAATCACCAAAATGACCTCAATAACAATGAATCACACCTCAAAATCAAGAACTTTTCTCAAACTTCATCAAGTGTCAAATGTAGCAATTTAGGTCCGAATCATGTCAAACGATGTCCATTTTAAACCAAACTTTACAGAAATGACTTAAATCATATATAAGACCTGTACCGGGCGCCAAAACCAAAATATGGGCCTGATACCATCTCTTTCTAATCAAACTTCATTTCAAATTTCCTTAAAGAAATTTCAGAAAACAATTTCCTTTAAAAATTTATTTCTCGGGCTCGGGACCTCGGAATTCGATTCCGGGCATACGCCCAAATCCTATATTTTCCTACGGATCCTCCGGGACCATCAAATCACGGATCCCGGTCCGTTTACCTAAAATGTTGACCGAAGTCAAATTTATTCATTTTACAGTCAAAACTTATCATTTTCACAAAATTTCATATCTAAGCTTTCCGGCTACGCGTCCGGACTGCGAACACAAATCGAGGTGACTCTAAATGAGGTTTTCAAGGCCTCAGAACACGGAAGTTTCGTTTTAAAATAAGTGATAACCTTTTGGGTCATCACATTCTCCACCTCTAAAACAATCGTTCGTCCTCGAACGGACAGAAGAAGGAAGTACCTGAGTCGGGAAAAAGATGGGGATAACGGCTCCGTATATCGGACTCGGACTCCCAGGTAAATGCCTCAGCGGGCTGACCTCTCCACTGAACACGAACAGAAGGAAAACTCTTTGACCTCAACTGACGAACCTGCCGGTCTAGAATAGCTACCGGCTCCTCTTCATAAGACAAGTCCTTGTCCAACTGGACAGTGCTGAAATCTAACACGTGGGATGGATCGTCGTGATATTTCCAGAGCATGGACATATGAAACACTGGGTGCACGGCTGATAAGCTCGGCAGCAACGCAAGTCTATAAGCCACCTCTCCCACTCGATCAAGAATCTTAAATGGGCCAATGAACCTAGGGCTAAGTTTGCCCTTCTTCCCAAATCTCATCACGTTCTTCATAGGCGACACTCGGAGCAATACCCGCTCTCCTACCATAAAAGCCACATCTCGAACCTTGCGGTCTGCATAACTCTGTTGCCTGGACTAAGCTGCACGAAGCCTATCCTGAATAATCCTGACCTTGTCCAAAACTTCCTGAACCAGATCCGTACCCAACAATCGAGCCTCTCTCGGCTCAAACCATCCAATCGGAGACCGACATCGCTTACAATATAAAGTCTCAAAAGGAGCCATCGGGATACTTGACTGGTAACTGTTGTTGTAGGCAAACTCTGCTAAGGGCAAAAACTGATCCCACGAGCCTCCAAAGTCAATGACATAAGCTCGGAGCATATCCTCCAAAATCTGAATAGTCCGCTCGGACTGCCCGTCAGTCTGAGGATGGAATGTTGTACTCAACTCAACCTGAGTGCCCAACTCTCGCTGAACCGCTCTCTAAAAATGCGAGGTAAATTGCGTACCTCGGTCCGAAATGATAGATACAGGCACACCATGAAGACGAACAATCTCCCGGATATAGATCTCAGCTAACGTCTCGGATCAATAGGATACCGCCACAGGAATGAAATGCGCTGACTTGGTCAGTCTATCAACAATGTCCCATTCTTCATCGAACTTCCTCCGAGTTTGCAGGAGTCCAACAACGAAATCCATAGTGATCCGCTCCCACTTCCACTCGGGAAGCTCAATCCTCTTAAATAAACCACCAGGCCTCTAATGCTTGTACTTGACCTGCTGACAATTCAAACAGCGAGTCACATATGCTACGATATCCTTCTTTATTCTCCTCCACCAATAATGTTATCGCAAATCCTGATACATCTTCACGGTGCCCGGATGAATAGAGTACCGGGAGCTATGGGCCTCCTCTAAAATCAACTCTCGGAGCCTATCCACATTTGGCATACACACTCGACCCAGAAATCTCAAAACTCCATCATCATTTAAGGTAATCTGCTTGGCACCTCCGCGCTGCACCGTGTCTCTAAGGATACACAAATAGGGATCATCAAACTGCCGATCACGGATACGCTCCAATAAAGAAGAACGAGCAACCGTGCAAGCTAATACCCGGCTAGGCTCATAGATGTACAATCTCACAAATCGATTGGTCAAAGCCTGAATATCCAATGCAAGCGGCCTCTCACCGACCGGAATATAAGCAAGACTGCCCATGCTGGCTGACTTTCTACTCAGAGCATCGACCACTACATTGGCCTTTCCCGGGTGATATAAGATGGTGATGTCATAATCCTTCAATAACTCCAACCACCTTCTTTGCCTCAAATTCAACTCCTTTTGCTTGAACAAATACTGAAGACTCTTATGATCCGTGAACACCTCATACGCCACGCCATATAGATAGTGCCTCAAAATCTTCAATACGTGAACAATGGCTGCCAACTATAAATCATGAATCAGATAGTTCTTCTCATGAATCTTCAACTGCCTCAAAGCATAGGCAATGACTTTGTCATCCTACATCAACACTGCACCAAGCCCAATACGAGATGCATCACAATAAATGGTATAAGACCCTGAAACTGTGGGCAAGACCAACAACGGTGCCGTAGTCAGAGCTGTCTTGAGCTTCTGAAAGCTCGCCTCACACTCGTCCGACCATTTGAACTAGGCACCCTTCTGGTTCAACCTGGTCATCGGGACTGCGATAGATGAGAACCCCTCCACAAACTGACGGTAGTAGCTTGCCAATCCCAAGAAACTCCGAATCTCTATAGCTGATGCTGGTCTAGGCCAGTTCTTAACTGCCTAAATCTTCTTAAGATCAACCTGAATACCCTCTGCTGATACAACATGACCCATAAATGCAACTGAACTCAACCAGAACTCACACTTCGAGAACTTAGCATATAATTGACTATCCCTTAAGGTCTGAAGAACCATTCTAAGATGCTGCTCGTGCTCCTCCCGGCTGCGGGAATATATCAAAATATCATCAATGAAGACTATCACGAACGAGTCCAAATAAGGCCTAAACACTCGGTTCATCAAATCCATAAAAGATGTTGGGGCATTTGTCAACCCGAATGACATAACCAAGAACTCATAATGTCCGTAACGAGTGCGGAAAGCTATCTTAGGGACATCGGATGCCCTAATCCTCAACTGATGGTAGCTAGATCTCAAGTCAATCTTTGAAAATACCTTGGCACCCAGAAGCTGATCGAACAAATCATCAATCCTCGATAGTGGATACTTATTCTTGATGGTGACCTTGTTCAACTGCCGGTAATCAATGCACATTCTTATCGAACCATCCTTTTTCTTAACAAATAAAACCGGCGCACCCCAAGGCGAAATGCTAGGTCTAATGAAACCCTTCTCAAGCAAGTCCTGCAACTGCTCCTTCATCTCTGGCGGGGCCATGCAATACGGTGGAATAGAAATGGGTTGAGTGCCCGAAGCCAAATCAATGCAAAAGTCAATATCCTTGTCGGGTGGCATACCCGACAGGTATAAAGGGAAAACATCAGGAAACTCTCGAACAACGGGCACAGAATCTATAGAAGGGACCTCAGCACTAGAATCACGAACATATGCCAAATAGGCTAAACACCCCTTCTCGACCATACGCCGAGCCTTCACATACGAGATAACACTGCGAGTAGAATGACCAGGAGTCCCTATCCACTCTAAACGGGGTGAATCTGGTAAGGCTAAGGTCACCATCTTGGCATGACAGTCCAAGATAGCGTGGTAGGGTGATAACCAGTCCATCCCCAATATAACATCAAAATCGACCATGTCTAGAAGCAACAAATCCACATGAGTCTCAAGACCCCCAATCACCATAATACAATAACGATGGACTCGATCTACCACGATAGAATCACCACCGGTGTAGACACATAAACAAGAATACTCAATGAATCACTAGGCATGACCAAATACAGTGCAAAATAAGATGACACATATGAGTAGGTACATCCTGGATCAAATAACAGTGAAGCATCTCTATCACAAACCAGAATAATACCTGTAACGACTGCATATGAAGCCTCAGCCTCGGTCCTATCTGGAAGGGCGTAACATCGGGGCTGGGCCCTACCACCCTGAACTACATCTCTAGGACAGCCTACAGTTGGATGGCCTCCACCTCTGGTGGCATGAGCTCCACCTCTAGTACCTATACCTCTACCTCTAGCACCTCTACCCCCACCTCTAACTGGCTGGGCAAGCTTTAGAACACCTGGTGCCTGTACCATAGCACGAGAACCCTGATGCTGAGAGTTACCCAGTGCTCGAGGGCAAAACCTGGCAATGTGACCCATATCACCACAAGTGTAACAAGCCCTCAGCTGCTGAGATTGCCGGCCTTGTCGACCTGAATGACCACCTCGGAAACTCTGAAGTAGTGGTGCATTGATGGGTGCTGGTGGTGCACTATAAAGTTGTTGATCAGAATAATGCGTCTGAGAACCACGACCACCTGGAGTACCATGGGAGACCTGGAGAGCTAACTGAAAGGGCCTAGGAGGATGGCCTCTACCATATGAATTTCTACCTCCAGACAATGTACCACTGAATCGGCCTGAATGACGGGGCCTCTTATCCGACCCATGACCACCTCCCTGTGATAGAACCATCTCAACTCTGCAGGCCACATTGGCCGCCTCCTGAAAAGTAATCTCACTCCCGGCCTCCTTGGCTATCTGAAGACGAATCGGCTGAATAAGACCATCAGTAAACCTCCTCACCCTCTCTCTCTCTCTCTCTCGGTGGGAAGTATGACAAGAGTATGGCGAGATAGATCGATGAACCTAGTCTCATACTAGGTGACCGTCATGGAAACTTGCTGAAGGCGCTCAAACTGCCTCCGAAAGGCCTCTCGCTGAGTAATAGGGAGAAACTTCTCCAGAAACAACACTGTGAACTGCTCCCATATCAAAGATGGCGAACCGGCTGGTCTAGCTAAGCAATAATCCCTCCACCAAGTCTTGGCGGATCCAAACAAGCGAAATGTAGCAAAATTAACCTCATTGGTCTCAACGATCCCCATATTCCGAAGAACCTTGTGACAACTATCCAGATAATCCTGGGGATCCTCAGTGGATGCACCGCTGAATGTAGAAGTGAAGAGCTTGATGAACCTATGCAGTCTCCACGAAGCATCGGCGAACATAGCCGCTCCATCACCGGTCTGAGCTACCACACCCGGCTGTACTGCTCCAACTGGCTAAACCGCTGGAGTCTGAATTTGGGGAGCTACCTGCTCTGGAGTGACACTCTCCATGAGGCCCACTAATCAGACCAGAGCATCCTGAAGAACTAGGGTAGCAATAAACCCCTTTGGGACCTGAGCTGGGCCCACTAGAACTGCTGGGGCCGGAACCTCCTCCTCAAAATCCACCTAAGGCTCCGCCACTGGTACTGCTGCTCGGGGCTAAACTCTGCCCCTACCTCGGCCTCGACCTCTGCCCCTAGTGGGAGCTGCTGCTGGGGGCTCGGGTTGCTGAGCGGTAAATGAGGAAGCGCGTGTTCTCACCATTTGCGAAAGAACAGAGTAGAAGTTCAATTAGCATTGAGAAACAAAACCGCACGATAGGAAGGAATAAATGTGAAGTTTTTCCTAACTCTATAGCCTCTGGGGATAAATACAGACGTCTCCGTACCGATCCCTCAGACTCTCCTGAGCTTGTCCGTGAGTTGTGAGACCTATGTAACCTAGAGCTTTGATACCAACTTGTCACGACCCGGATTTTCCACCCTCGGGAGTCGTGATGGTGCCTACTAATGTGAGCTAGGCAAGCCAATCCTTAACTGATTACTTTATTAACAAATTACTTCTTTTATCAATTATCAGTGATACATTAAAACAACGGAATTAAATAAATAAGCGGAAAACCTAAATTTAATAAGTTGAACCATAATGCGAAAAGTCAACATATACCTCTACCCAAAAACTGGTGTCACATCACTCACGAACTACTAGTAGTACCAAATACAACCGTTTGAAAGAAATATAAATTGTTTGTCTCGAATACATGAGATAACAGAATGAAATATAAGATAGAGGAGACGCCAGGCCTGCGGATACCTGCAAGGCTACCTCGGTGTCTCTATGGACTGAACGTTGGCTCCCGTGCTACTGCTGTTGTCCAATACCTGAATCTGTGCAAAAGAGTACAGAGTGTAGTATCAGCACAACCGACCACATGTGCTGGTAAGTGTCCAGCCTAACCTCGGCGAAGTAGTGACGAGGCTAGGACCAGACCCCAAGTAGACCCGTGCAGTTCATGTACATATATATATATATATATATACAGTGGAAAAGAGATACAGAAATAACCAGTCAATGTGGGAGGGGAAAAGATGTTGTGGGGGAGATAATAATTCCAAATAGAAAGGCATCAAGTAAAGAAAGAAACAACATAACTAGAATATCAACAAGGAAGCAGAAATCAACAATTTGCACGGCATCACCCTTTGTGCTTTTACTCTCGTCCTCACTAAAACAATACACGACATCACCCTTCGTACTTTACGCTCTTCCTCACCCAAACAACAATCACAAGGCAAATAGGGTAAGGGAACCTTTAACCTCGAAATAAATCAAATAACAACAAGTAATGAAAGAAATAGCATAACTCGGATATCAACAAAGAACCAGAAATCAATAGATACACAGCATCACCCTTCGTGTTTTTACTCTCGTCCTTACCAAAGCAATCGTATAATAAAAATGTACACAACATCACCCTTCGTGCTTTTACTCTCTTTCCTCACCATATAATCAATAAATATCGGTACGGAATGGTACATCGTACGGCATGACATCACCCTTTGTGCTTTACACTCTTTCCTCACAATAGCAAATAATGCACGACATCACCCTTCGTACTTTAACACTCTTCATTACCCAAACAACAATCACAAACAAATGGGCAAGGGAGTAGACAAACAATGATAGAAATCCCGGCAAGGGAATACAATTAAACAGTTAAATCTCGGTAAGGGAACAAAATCAATAAATCTCAACATCCCGGCAAGGGAGATAATCAACAAAGCAACAAATATCCCGGCAAGGGTGATAATCAACAAAGCAACAAATATCCCGGCAATAGAGCAATTTAATAACTCTTTCTCTTTCCTTCACTTTTACTTCTCATCTCACATTATCACCTGAGCCAACGCTCCAAAGGGATTCAATCATTTCATATACTTTCACACTTTGTAATACAACTTGAGTCAATGCTCCTCGAAGTTCAAGGTCACAATTTCCTTCACAAGCTTTTCACAACATATAGAAATCATCATTAAGGCATGAAAGATACAACAAAAATTAAAATATCCACAATATAAAGACTTACGGTCATGCTAGACACCAACGTATAGATACTCGTCACCATGCCTATACGTCGCACTCGACAATTAGCACGTAGCAAATAAGGCTCAACTCCTAATCCCTCAAGCTAAGGTTAGACCAAACACTTACCTCGATGCAACGAACACAATTCAAGCCTCAATTACCGCTTTACCTCTTGTTTCCACCACCAACTCGCTTGTATCTAGCCACAATTTGCTTAACGATATCAATAAATGCTAAATGAATCAATTCTAATGCATGAAAATAGGTTTTATAAAGATTTCCCCAAAAAGTCAAAAATCGACCCCGGGCCCGCTTGGTCCAAACCCGAAATTCGAACCAAAACCCGATTATCCATTCTCCCTACGAGCTCAAATATGTAATTTGTTTTTAAATCGAACCTCAAATCGAGGTCCAAATCCCTATTTTTGTGAAAACCTAGGTTCTACCCAAAACAACCAATTTTCCCCATGAAAATAATTGATTTGAAGTTGAAATCATGTTAAAAGATGTTAATGATTGAAGAAATCTAGTTAAAAAGGACTTACAATTGATTTGGAGAAGAAAGGTTATTCGAAAAATCGTCTCTTATGTTTTTGGGGTTTTGAAAAGTGTAAAATAACTGAAAAGTCCATTTAAATATACTCATCTCAGACCCTCTCCGCGGACCGCATAAAAAGGACTGCGGCCGCGGAACTCCACCGCGGACCACAAGAATTCGAGCACGGTCGCGGATCCCCACCGCGGCCGCGAAGTTTCCACCGCGAGACTCGATTTCAGAGACCTCCAACTTCTCTGAATCTACAACGTTTTCCTAAGTTCAAAACACATCCGAAACACATCCGAAACACACTCGAGCCCTCGGGGATCCTAACCAAACACACGTACTAACTCAACAACATCATACGAACTTATTCGTGCGATCAAATCGGCAAAATAACCTCAATAACAATGAATCACACCTCAAAATCAAGAACTTTTCTCAAACTTCATCAAGTGTCAAATGTAGCAATTTAGGTCCGAATCACGTCAAACGACGTCCGTTTTCAACCAAACTTTACAGAAATGACTTAAACCATATATAAGACATGTACCGGGCGCCGAAACCAAAATACGGGCCCGATACCATATCTTTCTAATCAAACTTCATTTCAAATTTCCTTAAAAAAATTCAGAAAATAATTTCCTTTAAAAATTCATTTCTCGGGCTCGGGACCTTGGAATTCGATTCCTGATATATGCCCAAGTCCCATATTTTCCTACGGACCCTCCGGGACCGTTAAATCACATATCCGGGTCCGTTTACCCAAAATATTGACCGAAGTCAAATTTATTTATTTTACAGTCAAAACTTATCATTTTTCACAAAATTTCATATTTAAGCTTTCCGGCTACGCGCCCGGACTGTGCACGCGAATCAAGGTGACTCTAAATGAGGTTTTCAAGGCCTCAGAACACAGAAGTTTCATTTTAAAACAAGTGATGACAAATTTTGTAAAAGTAAATTGAATTTTTTCTTGATTATATAAATGAATACTTATTTTGGATCAAAATAAAAAAATAAATTGATCACTTATTATAAACCGAATGGAGTAGTATAATTTAAGTGATTATATAAATTGATTTCTGAAAACTCTTCCATTTTCAAAAAGAAGAAAAGGTAGTATACCTTGGGCTGGTCATCAGGTTACAAAGACAAGCTCTTTTTAATACAAGCCTACCCTACCAGAATGGGCTCATAACCCAAAAAAATGCCCCATTAATTAATGCAAAGCTTAAAAGCTAACACAACAAATCTGTCATTCTTCCATTTATATCCCTTTTCTGTTTGAATTTTTGAATATAACCTGCATGTAATTACTCAAAAAGGAATGTCAACAGACAAAAAAAAAACCCTAAAATCAGACTACAAAATCTATATTCTAAATGTGCCAATCAGAACCTATATCTATGTATAATGTTGCATTGCTTTCAATAGGTCAGAAACAAAGCTATACAGTTAAATTTTTTTGCAGTCTTTTTCTTAGTTAATGATTTTGGTATCATTCTCTCTGTAACTGTGAGGCATTTTTTGCAGTATTTCTAATTCTATTGTGCCTTCTTTTTCATTGTATTTTTATAGAAAAACATGCCCTACTGCGCCAATTACAGTCCTTATAATTAATTTCTTGAAATAGACATTTCATTTTCTTATTGTAAAGTGGTCAAAAATGACATATCGTTTTCAATGCTTTTGTGATAGTGGAAACTAGAAACTTTTGGAATTTTAGATTTCTGAGCCTCACTACCTTAGCCTCATTAGTTCAAACTTTTCAAATTATTTTTGTCTTTGTTACATAAAAATGAAACAAAAGAATACAAGTGTACTTGTGTCCTATGCACTAAGGGGTCGTTTATTTCAAAACAAGATTATCACGAGATTATAATCGCACCTCCTATATGAAATAGATAATATTAAGATTTTGATATAAAATTTATGCTGGTATTAGCTATTATCAATAACTAAATTAGAAGCGGATCCAGCCTTCTGAATAACTTTTGATGCGGACATAAATTTATGTGTAAGAATTTATTAAATTGTAATAAATAGTAGATATAAAATCGGCTCAAGAACTTTAAAGTCTGAATTCTTAGAGTCTAAATCTTGAATTTGTTGTCTCTAAATTAAATATAGATAGATGCAATCCCAAATTTAATATAATCTCGGTAACCCAATGATCCCTAATAGTACGAAAATATTTCTACTTTCATGTTAAACTAACTATTAGTCACATTATGCATATCCAATACGGAAAAGGCCTAAAAATGTCACTCAACTTTCAGAAAAGGACTATCCATGTCATCCGTTAAAAAAATGCTCATTTCATGCCACTGCCGTTACACATATGACTCACCTATGCCATTATTGACTAACGGCTCAATTTTTATTTGGCTCATCCATGCCACTGCCGTTAGTCAATAATGGCATGAATGGGCCAAATGTGTAACAGCAGTGGCATGAAATGAGTATTTTTTAAAGGATGACATGGATAGACCATTTCTGAAAGTTGAGTGGCATTTTTAGGCTTTTTCCGTATCCAATATGATATGCTAACTTAAACGACAATAACAACAACAATAATCCTAATGTAATTCTATAAGTGGAGTTTAGAGAGGATAGTTGCGGATGCAAATCTTATTCCTATCTTATGAAGATAGAGAGACTGTTTTCGAGAGACCCTCAACTTAGAAAAAGCATAATCACAATATAATTAAAAAGAAGCAATAACAAGACAATATGATATGGTAACTTAAAAAATAAAATAATAACTTATTATAACATGTTAAATTGGAGTAATGATTTATAATCACTCCGGTCCACTTTAATTAATTTTTGGTTATTTTCACACATATTAAGGAATTCACCTTTTAACATTAATTAACAATAAAAATGATTATATTAACCTTAATTTGTTTATTGGAAATATAACAAATACTCCTAGACTCTGTACTTTTAGCATAACTGGTAAAGTTGTTGTCATGTGACCAGTGACGGAGCCAGGATTTTAACTAAGGGGAGTCAAAATATAAATAAGTAAGCACACAAAAAAATCAAGAGGAGTCAACGTATAGTATATACACATAAAATCAAGAATTTAACATATTTATACAGTGTAACTTTCTGGCAAAGGGGTGTCAATTGACTCTCCTTGCCAATGAGTGGCAATATATGCTTGTGGTCCATCCCTTCCCCGAACCTTGAGTATATCAGGTGTTTAGTGCACCGGGTTGTTCTTTGACACCTAAGTTCTTTACTCCAAGGATAACTTTGAAAAGAAGGAGTTTATTCTTTCTTGATATATGAAAAAATCAAATATTATGGACGACAAAAAAAACCAAAAAATTAATTAAAGTGGACCATACGAAGTATTAAGTGTACTCTTCTTTCTTATTTTCCCACTTTTCTGCCTCTCTTAGCATTTTAGTTTATGGAATCAAGAAACCAGCTAATTAGTGCTTAATTATGTCAGTTTACGATAGGAGTTGAACACAACGTACAGAATTTCTGTACCTCTTTGCCTCCTTGTTCTTCTACATATTGGAAACAAATGGAATATGTACTGGTCAATAGAAATTTGGTTCATAGGATACAATAATAGAGTCACCTAATTTACAGTATTGTATTTTGTCTCTTTTATATACCAATAAACATATAGTAACAACATTCGAATAAAAAATTAATTCAATGTTATAAATGTTGTCCTTCTGCTTCATTCAATCATGAATATGTCTCTTAATTTATTTTAAATTCTATCAAACCAATCATGTGGGGAACAAATTTTATTGATTTTCTCCTCCTTGCCGACGATTTCTTTTTATTTGGGAAAAAAGAAAGAAAAAGAAACCCATTGTTTTTCCAAGGAATTCAAATCTTGGATAATATTCCATATATTGATTTGGTGATTTTGTTGGGGATAGAATCATAAATGAGCATATTGCTATGTATCGGCGGAAGCAGAATTTTTACTAAGGGAATTTAAAAAGTAAAAATGTTAACATGCAAAGAAGTTAAGCAGATTCAATATATGATATATGTTACAGATTGTCTTTGAGCCGAGGGTCTCCCGAAAACAGTCTCTTTATCCTCAGGGGTAGGGGTAAGGTCAGTATACACTCTACCATCCCGGGCACAACTTGTGAAATTATTACAGGGTTATTGTTGTTGTTGATATATGTACATAAAAAAATTGACATTATACCACAATATAAAATTTTCAGGGAAATGAGATTCGGATGAACCCCCTTCTGCCCACCTAGTTCTGCCCCATGTTGCTATGTTAAACCTTGTAACCAAAAATTTATTACGAACTCCTCTCATTTTTTTTGGGGGGGGGGGGAGGGGGGTGAGTTGTAGCTTTGGGATACCGAATACCGGGTTCATCTGAACTTACTACTTTTAATGCAAGGTATAAGTATATATATAAATATACAGTAAAATTACAATAAATAGTAAATATGAACTCGTAACTTTAAAAATATTATAAATTCAATTCTAAGAATCTTAAAGTTCAATATATAAAGTTTAAACCCTGAATCTATAGCTGTCAATTCCTATAATTGTTAAAATTGATAAAATTGGCAAACTGGATAAGAATTTCTAAACAAGAAAAAGAAATGAAAAAGTTATATTCTGACTTGGCAGATATAGAGTTGCTTATCATCTGATTACTTAACTGTAGACCGTATATAGTGATGTTTGAAGATTCTTTTATAGATTCTTTCATGAATATTGATAAATTTATTTATTTAATTAATAGCCAGACTTTTTAACTATTCAAGTTGAAAATAAATACCTAACCCCAAATTCCAAATTTGAATTGATAAATAAATGCATTCAATTCTCTGATTTGAATCATTAAACTTTCAATTATGAAGGGGCAAAATGACACATTATATTATTATAAAATTAAAAGCAAGGTGGCATTTATGTTACGAGTCAAAATCAATAAATAAAACGCTCCTCTAATAATTGAGTCATTTGAAATGTATTGACTCTTCCTCTCCCTCTCCCTCTTTTTTATTCTTATTATTTTGTGTCTAATTCGAAGGGAGTTTTAAGTAATGGTAAAATGATTTTCGTATGACCTAAGTCACAAGTTTGAGTGGTAAAATATGAGTACTTCGGGCTCGTTTGGTACGCTAAAGGATAATTAATTCAGGATTAAATTTAAGATAAATTTATCCCACGTTTGGTTTGTAATATAATTAATTTCAGGGATTATAGTGTTATTTTATCCCTATGAAAAGGTGAAATAATAATTCCGAGATAACTAATCTCGAAATGACTCACTAGCGAAGCTAGAAATTTTCCTAAGGGTATTAAATTTGAAAGAAGTGAAAAAAAAATTCCGATAAAGGTTGTTCAATGTGTTATATACCTCTAAAACATAATATTTTAATTACCTATATACACACTGTAATTTTTTGACGAAGCGTGGCTAGTTGACCACCCTTATGACCATATGGCATCGTGACTGAAATAATTAATCGTGAGATAACTTGTTTCCAACCAAACGACCCTTTAATTTAAATGTAGGTTGCCTACATTATATCCTTTGACTGCGATCTTTTCCCGAACATTGCTACACTTTTTTTTATCCAATTCATCAACTTGAATTTTGTGCAAAAGGAAAATTTTCATAAGTCAAAATATTTGAAAGAAAATGAGACAAATGCATTATTTACATCAATCAAATGTTTATAAAGTGAATCACCTTTTAGAACAATCCATAGACTTTTTGTCATTTTTATCTCTCTTCTTATTGTCAGTCTACTATCAAATCGTTGCCCTCTCTTTTCTTCTTATGCTTTTGATTTATCTTTTCACAATCTTCTCACGGACTACCTCTATATTTAGACAATATAAAAATAATTAAAGGTAATCGTTCATAAATTAAGCTTTATATGCAGACAATATAAATTTTATTTACAATATTAATACAATGTAAACAATTATAATTTCTAGCCGATTGTTATTCTATTAGCAAGACATATTCACTGTTGTAGGTCAAGTCAACATGATAATGTAAGAATTTAAGGATCGTTTGGTACGTCGGATAAGGTGTGGGATATGATGTGTGATTAAATTTATATCATATTTGGTTGACGGTATATATTTATTTAAAACCAAACATGGGAAATTTTTTTATCTCAAACTTAATACCGGATATCCGACCTTATCCCATCAAACTTGAGATTCCAAGTGTGATAAATCAAGGTTATAATTACTAGATAATTTAGTTCGCGTATCAAACAACCCTTATAACCTGTAACCTAAAAGAACTTTTTATATTATTAATATATGTAAGTTAATTTCTTATTTTGAAAAATAACCACTTTTGGCATGAGATCATTAGGATGAAAGAAGAAGTAATACTACAAGAACAATATGGATAATAAATTATAACTACATTAACATAAAATACTATCAACATCAATTAAGAGTACTAGCTACTACTTTTCATTAATGACATAAAAATAAAAGCTACATAAAAAAACATATTACATTAATTTTCTTGATTTTTTTTTCCTAAGACAAGCTAGAGAACAAAGCTTCACAAATCTCAGTAAAAACTTCAATAATAACCTCATGATGATTTTGTGAATTTAAACTCAAAAAACATTCCAATAATTTCTCAAGATCTTTAGCTGCAAATATTTGATTTTCCATTATCATTTCCAACATTGAAACCCTAAAATCACTATAAGGATCACTTGATTTCTTCACCACCGCAAGACTACCTTTTACGCCACTTTTCGCCGCCCTTCTCCGCCGTGTCTTTCGCCGGAAAGAATATTCTGAAGAATCAGAATTAGTAAATGACCTTGAAGAAAAAAGGGTATTATTGTCATCTTCTTCACTTTCTTCATCACTGCTGAATAGACCCTTATAATTAATATTAGGAAATTCTTCAAACTCAAATCTTTTTATTTTGGAATTTGTCATCTTTTTCTTCTTGCTCTTCTTCTTCTTGGTTTTCTTTTCATAATATTTGTTCATATTTTTGAAGTTACATTTCTCTTGAGAATCATAACTCAAGGGATAAATTGGTGATGTTGGAGGGCATTTTCTTCCATTTGTCTCAGCTGTAAAAAATAAAAAACTTTCATCAAAAAGATGTCATCTGATACTGCTTCGCAAAAATTTATACGTAGCTTGTAAATAATACAAAATAAATATTAATATGAGTGTAGTGGCAAAATAAAAAAATTCTTGAAAGACTTTAATTAACAATTTAATATATATGTCAAAAAAACAAATATTGACCTATATATGCAACGTATAATTTTTCGGCGAGGCAAAAAGTGTTCAATTAACCACCTTTGACATTATGCCATTATTTGAGACAAGAGGTAAAATCTTAAGAAAATATAGTACCGGACATTAACCGTTTACTTACAAGTTGAATTGTGACAATAGACCGATACTGCTGTTTGCATGAAATTCTTGCGTACGCCACTGTTGGTAGGTGAACATCTTTGTTGTTGTGTTTGGAAATTTTGAGGGTATTTTGGTGCACAAATGGAAGGAAATGGACGAGGTTTTGGAGAGAAAAGTTCAACTAATTGATAATGTTGTTGACAATTTTGAGGTTGAAAAACTGGTTTATTATCAATGGCATCAGAAATATTCTTGGATTTGCATGAACCAAATGAAGATTTAAACATACGAGAAATTCTCGTTTTGAATTTATTCTCCATTTGAGAAGAAAGAAGAAGAGTTTGAAGAGAGAATTATTATACAATTATGAGTATATCAATGTGAGTTTATATATAAAGTAACTGAAGAAGAGCAGTTTTGAAAATGAGAAAAATTTAAAAAGGAGCTGATAATGCAACTTTTTTTGCTGTTTTTTGTCCTTTTTATTGTCCTTTTTATAACCTAATTTCAACCTCACTAAGTTAGTCCACCTTCACTTTTTCCCTGAAATCTGAAAACAGTTCATGCATGGGCTCCCTTAATAGACGTTGAAATAAATAAATAATTGATATGATCAAATATAATATAACAAAATTATCGGAGCTTATAAATTCAAATGAATTTAAATGAATTATATGATATCACATTATGGAGTAGGTAATTTGTCTTTTTTTTTTCTAGTGGCTTCTCCCACTTATATACTGTTATATAATCGATAATTATCTTTTAGATGAACTAATAACGTAAGGAAAAAAAACAATTAATATATAAAAGTCAGAAAAAACTCGAAATACAATAATATTAAACAGAATGTAACTCTTATGGAGTGACAAATTGCCTAAAAAATGTATGTAGATGTCCACAAAAAAATAGGATAACTTTGAAAATAAGACAAGTTACAATAAGTTTAATTAATTAAACTTAAAACACCAAAAAAGCTACTATATACTACTAAAAGTCTATAATGTAGGGGACCAAATGAAGGAATTATTCAAATTCAATGACAAGTACTTGTTTATTTTTGAATTCAAATTGCAAAGGAGATTTCTAAGTGTATTAGCTCGAATAATTTATGATCCAACTAATTAACGTTCCAAAAAAAACAATAAAGTAATAAATATAGTAAGTAAGAAAAGGACCATATCCAGTCAATAAAGACATTCCGCCGAAAAACAAGGTTACAACTCCGTTACTATGAATAAAATAGAATTTAACATTGTTAAAATAGAATTTAACATGGTTAGGGTGGATTACAATGCTCGATGTCTTGAACCCTAGTTCTTCAAATTATTACTTAGAATGTTATTTTTTTTATTTACATAGGCAAATCTAGAATATGCAGTGTACGAATTTCTATAGCAATTTCAAGTTAATATACAAAAAAATTGAATTTACAAGTAAAAATATTTATAGCTATTTACAAGTAAAAATTTCTCAATAAATATATAATATAGTCTACACATTTCATCTCTAGTGGCTGTACTTAGAAAAAACTGAAGTTGAAAAGACTCGTCTGCTTTTTGTTGGAAAACATCAAATTAGGAGGAAAGCCTTAGGGTATTTATTAATTAATTTCATAAATAGCATTAGATATATTTTATTTATGAACTAAAATTTTATTTATGTATTACACAACTAAGTTATTTAATAAGTAATTATAGATAAATTTCTATGGTAATCTTAATTAGTAATCTGAAAAAACATGTTAACTAACTTGATATAATATACTTAAACTGCACCATCTACAGTGTTGGTGTAAAAACTGTACATTTTCAGTGTATAAAATTAAAGAAAATCATTAATTATATTTGGTGCAAATTAAAGAACTAAATAGTTGTTCATCCAACTGTTTAAACTAAAAAATAGTTGATAGGTGTATAATATATATGTATAATCTGTATATTATATGTGTATCATTGTATATAATCAATGTCTATAATCTATGTATATCGTACAAAGTGTCCCGTGTCTACGCGCGCAAAGCTCATGGAAGAGTCTTGTCCTAAGGAACTGTAACGTAGGCAACCTACATTGATGTAAGCATCAATAACTGATTCAACGGCTCGAACTTATGACTTATAGGTCACACGGAGACAACTTGATCGTCGCTCCAAGGTTCCCCTTCGTCTATAATTGTCTATGTTAAAAAAAGGACAGCCTAATGTATAAAGCATTCTGCATTCACACAGGGGTTAATAAGAGCCTCACCCCAAGAAAGTGTGTGCAGACAACCTACCCTAATACAAGCATCAATAGTTAATTCTACAGTTCAAACACGTGACCTATAAATCATACGGAGACACTTGATCATTGCTTCAAGATTCCCCTCCATCTATAATTAGTAAATTCAGCTGACTATTTGTATAAATTTCCTATTTAAATCCTTATCTAAATGTACAAGTGCTCTTCTACTCTCTCAACTCTCAAGAGTATCTTGAAATCATAGAAGCTTCCAAAAACAAACAGACACAATTCCTATTGATTATTATTAGTAGTAGTAGTAGTACAAAAGCTAGGAAACACTTTTCTCAAGTGATGGGTTCAGCTTTCTGAAGTTGAATTCAGCTTAATGACAAAAATAAACATATGGCCTTTGACATTGGTTCTTGATTTTTTTAACTTTGATTTGATGCTTTGCTTTTGTATGTTAGCAAAATGGGCTCTGAAAAATTTAAAGTTAAAAAATCTTATCTACTTGTCTTACCATTAGTATGTACCATCAAGGCAGATATACAATATACAGTCGACCAGTACAACTGAATTTAATATTTTTTATACAAAGTATATATATTTATATACAATCAAACCTCTTTATAACGATCTCGTTTGTTTCGATATTTTTTTACTGTTGTGGTGATAATATAAAGAACATATATTATAACATAACATAAAAATCGGTTCCGAAAAAAATTGGCTTTTATAAAGCCCGTTTGGATGAGCTTGTTGTAAGTGACTTTTTAGCCAAAAGCCACAAGTTAGGAATTCTAGCTATTGATTTTTGGCTTATTTTTGTCATTTTAGCTTAAAAATAAGTGCTTAAAAGTACTTTTTTACTTTATTCAAATACTACAATATGGCTAAAAAGCACTTAAAATAAGCTAATCCAAACGGGTTTATAGTGAATGGTTGTTACATAGAGATGTTATAGAAAGATTTGACTGTACATGAATCCATAATTGCAATAGCACATTAAATTCAGTTATGAGAAAATAAAATTTGAAATTATAAAATTTAAATAATCAATTTGCGTCCGAGTACTCTAATAAAGTATGGACAATTGAAACGGAGCTAGAAACCCGAATACATATTCAGCGAAACTCAATTTTTGCGCAAATAGTATATTTGTGTTTTATAAAATTTATTAAATATATTAGATATTAAATTTAGAACGCAATTATTAGTACTCATTGTCATTTCAAAATCTAGAATTGAAATTTTGGATTTTATCACTTTAAGTTGATATATATATATTTTTGTATAATCAACTCCTTTTAATATGGCAATATTGGGACTCAAATAAACTATTAAAACAATTTTTGACAACAAAACAAGGGAATTAACCCAACCTTTATGTGGATTTTGCATGTTACTTATCACCTACTTTGTCATATTGTTCCTCCTTTTATACTTGATATGACGCACGAGGTCATAATTAACGGGCTTCAAATTTAAAAGAATATATTGTATATGGGTAAAATGGGGATAACGCATCCCCCGATTTTTCGGTGAAGAGAACGGAATAAGGGCACGAATACACGAGGTTGAAATCGAGGCTGGGAGTCCTTTGTATCGAGATCCGTTAGAAGTGAACGATGTGCTCACCATCGGGCCTAATAAAGCGACACACCCCGAACTCAGGATGAGTCCTAGAACCACGGTAAACTGTTACATACGACGGATAGAGAGTCCTGATATTAGCTACTACATAAGTTCTTATTTAACTCTGTTCTCTGTTCGAACCGAAGGCCCTGCCAAAGGCAAAACCATTGTTCAACCCGGGTTCGGATTAGGCTATAACGTTACAACTGGTTTGGTCGTTTATTCTGTCTTTAATTCGTTTATCTAATATTCTTGATTATTTGTGTTGAATCGATCCACATATTTTTAAATCCGCATACAAATTTAATTGTTATCCGATTTTAGGGTAAACATATATGTTAATATATTTTCCTCAGTAATAAAATTAATGTTTTGATGGATAAGTTATGGAATAAAAAAAAAGAGTACCTCGTAAAAATGTGTAGAAAAAATAATCTGAACTTCACTGTTATTATTATGTTGATAAAATTGTCACGTTGTAGCAGAAAATATTTAATACAAGAGGAAAAGTAAGTCAAATTGATTAAGCTTTACACCATCCATAAGAAAGATGCTATTTTTTCTTGAGAAACCACGATGTTTTAGTGGTTATTAGCTAATTGTAGCTATCATTTACTATATTACTTCTTATAGCTATAATTTTAGTTTTTTAGAGTGTATTCGATGTATTTAAGCTATTGTATTTCATGAATACAGTAGCATTTCTCGGCGTGAAACAGGAGATTACAGCTAGACAGATTATTGTATTCGACTGTATTCACGATATGTATTTGTAAATACAGTAACATAAATAGCACAATTCATGGTCTATTCAGTTGTTTTTAAACGAAAAGTGAATTAATTAACACAATAGACTTCTAATATAACTCAACAAACACAATTATAAATCTGAATACATAAATTGTATTAATTAAAAAAATATATGAATACATTGATGAAATATAGCAAGACAGCGAATACAATGAAATACATGGAATACAGCGAGATACATTGAAATACAATAAAAAAGAAGACAATGAATATAATGAAATACATAAAATACAACGAGATACATTGAAAATATAGTAACAGAATCTTCAAGTTGCTCAGCCCCAAACTCCGCCTTCTTTGTTCAAGAATAACTCTAATGTCGTCCCGTCGATAGCAAATTTCAAACCTCTAGAATAAAAGAAGATTTTTCAGCAATTTCCCAAACTTTCTCCCACCACCTCCGCGGCGTCGCTTCTTACGAATGCTTTGATGGGTCCTGTATTTGAAGGGATAAACAATTGAACTTGAGCAATCTTGGAATAAAGAGGAAGAATTTGTGAAATTGGGCTGTTACGAAAGAGGAAATTGAGGTTGTATTCATGGAGAAAAACTGGCGTTGAGAGAGAAAGTGTGGAGAAAAATCTGAAAGAAAGAGATAGAAAAATAATACAAAGTGTATTTTATGGCTTAAGAGTAAGAGGTGATCATAAATAGATATTTGGCTATAAAAATCAAAAAGTAGCTATGGAATATAATTTTTTAAAAGGTATTTATTTAAAATAAATAAGGTATCAACCTTTGCTGAAGGAGGTAAAAACTCCTTTTTTTCTTTTCTATTTATTTGACAAATAATAAAGCAATATATACATACATATATATATTTCTCTCGAGTAAAATAGCGAATATATAGTGAAGCAACGTTTGCTTTTTCTCCTCAACCATGTGACCAAAAAACAAGTACTATTAATTTGGAATTTGCCTGTAAGAAGATACTACTGATGAATTATTGAATTGGTGATGAGTATGTCGTTTGGTATATACATAGCAAAGTATTAATGGCAAACCAACATATATAAGATATGAAACTAGATTCTCTCCATTGAATGTTTTCTCTTTTATTTCTCGCACGATGCTCATGTTGGTGCCCGGCTAAATCAGATTGAGAAATATATAGTTTTAGTCGTTCCCAATAATAATATTGACAAAGTATATTTTTTGTATATATACTTATTATATATAGAAATACACATATTTTATACACGTTTCGATTGGCGACTATAATTAGTTTCAGTCGATCGATCATTTTTGTATTTTGCCCAATCGGATTTGTACCGTACGAGGAACTCTCTATCATGTTACATTATCCGAATTCTAACCCGAAACCTCTAATTAATAATGAAGAGTTCATATACATCCTATCACATCCTTTGATGGTCTCTCAATTGAATATTGACAGAGCACAAGCGAAGGACACAAGGAGGCAAGGGAGAAAACAAATAAAAAACTTATATATGCTCGATGTTTATATTAATCCAATTATCACATCATGAGTGTCTTCACATAAATTATTATTACTTAATCATATTTAATTAATACATATTTTCATATCAACTTTCTAAAAGGAATTGACAGATTTTTTTTATAAAAAAAAAAATAAAAAAAATCTTTGACAACTTTTGAGTAGGTACTTTCACACTGTGGGAAGAAAACAATTTATGAGTTGACATACATTCGGACAAACTTTAGGAAAAACGACACAATAGCAAAGGTACGTTTATATGTGAATCTGCAATTAGCCAGTTACAGTACGTTCATTTGTTTTCACTATTACTCTGTAGTACACATCATTGTGAAATTTGCCTCTAAATTTTTAGATAAACTTAGAGCCCGTTTCATTTTTTTTCGAAAAATTTTCACTTTTTTTTCGAAATTAATGTTTGGCCATAAAAGTTTTAATTTTTACTTGAAGATGAATTTTGAAATTTTTTGAAAATTTGAAAAACTCCAAAAAGCGGTTTTTGAAAATATTCACTTAGATCACTCACAAAACTTCAAAAACAACCCAAAATTATATTTATGTCCAAACACAACTCTAATTTTCAAAAATTATTTTCATTTGATTTTTTTTTCACTTTTTTGGAATTTTACAATTCTTACGTCCAAACGCCCACTTAATTTTTTTACTGTGAAAACATTAAAGCCCCATGCTTGTGCTCGTAGTACTTTTTGAAAACTCACAAAAAGTAAACTGTAGGTATTACCTTCCATTCAAATTTGACCTTACCGGCATAGGCGGATTTATGATTTAAATTATACGGGTCCAATTTTTAAGGTTCTTGACATTAAATTTATTATACTTTTAAAATTATAGGTATCTACTATTGTTGTAAATTTCGTGAAATTTTACACAAATTTATATTTTACGTTGAAAGTACAGGGTTCATATAAACACGGTATTGCAATTGTCGACCTGCCCTTGCTTACCAAACCTTTACAAGATATTTCTTCCGGTCCATAATAAGTGACATTTTGGCCTTGTTATTTTAATTCAAAATAAGTGTCATTTTACATAATCAAGAAGAAATTAAATTTATTTTGCCAAAATTTGCCGTTATTTACTTATCCCAATGTGTTAAGATAATAATATGCAAATTTTAATTAAGAGTAATTTAGTCAATATATCTTTTTTCACTAGGAGTTAATACTTTCTTAAGGGTGTGCCAAATATCAAAAAGTTACTATTGTGGATCGGAGGGAGTAACCATAAAAAATAGATACACTCCTATCAAATAAATTGCCTTTACTTAGATGACCATTTAAGCTATTAACCCCAAAAAGAAGTAAAAAAGAAATAGTTCATAAATAATGTAATTATGATTTCAGCTAGGAAAAAAAAACATTTTTCCAAAATATTAATACGTATGTTGTTGTTGTTGTTGATTAATACGTGCACCAAATGGAAATTGGTCTTTTCTCACTTTGTTATAATAATGTCACTAAAAGTTGAGTTTGTTAAATTAAACAAAAAATACGTCGCCTGAGAGATTCGAACTCTCGCGGGGAAACCCCATGTACTTAGCAGGCACACGCCTTAACCACTCGGCCAAAGCGACATATGTTTTCACACTTAAACGTCAATTTATTTCATTGTGTAATATACAAAATGATTCTCGAAGTTGAGGTTAAAAACTAGAGCTGCCTTCAATGAATTGTGAGTAACCTCTTTTTGTTTCACGCGCGGTGATCGGTACTCGCTTTACAATCATACTAATCAAGATACACACCAAGAGGTCTTACTTTGGGAGTTAAAGCGATCATACTCGATACTTGCTTTGAAATTCGATTAATCAAGATTCACATCGAGAAGTCCCACTTTGGAGGATAAGGCGGTCGCTATTAAAGGCGACTTCGTACCCACGATTCGAACCTTCTTTAAACCAACTTATTGCATACATTTTGTTCGGAGTATTAGATTAGTTATTGATGGCTTAGTTTTAAGAGGAAGAAACATGTCCCTCATTAGAAGAAGAAAAAAAGTTATATGGTTTGAATATTTTAAGGGATGTTTTGGAGGAAATCTTGAGTTATTAATAGTCAAGATTGGGCACTTGTTTAAAAAACGCCTGGAATTTTGTTGAACCATTGAAAACGGTCTAGTGACCGATACTTATTGCTTTCGCCATGACTTTCGAGTTCATTTTATGGCGTGTTGACGCCATGCAACACGAATTTGTGATTATATCCATTTTTTTTATGTGTCTTAGCACATGCTAATTTTGTAGAATACTCATTGTTTTGCCATGACTTTCGGATTTATTTTTTGGTGTTTCAGGGTCATGCAACATGAATTTATGACTATATCTACTTTGTCATGGGTATTAGTACATGTTGATTTTGTAAAAAAAATTAAAGGGCTCTAATTGGCCTCACATTTTGTAGGTCCATTCGAATGGCCTATTGACCAATACGCATTGCTTCGCCATGACTTTCAAGTTCATTTTATGGCTTTTCGAGATCATGTAACACAAATTTATGATTACGTCCACTTTATCGTGTGTATTAACACATGTTATTTTTGTAGAATTTTTTTTACGGACTCTGATTGGCCTGAAATTTTGTAGGTCCATAGAAAAACGACCTAATGACCAATACACATTGTTTCATCATGACTTTTGAGTTTATTTTCTGGCGTTTCAAGGTCATGCAATACGAATATTTTATTATATCAACTTTTTCGTGTGTATTAATACATGATGATTTTGTAGAATTTTTTTGACGGAATCTGATTGTTTGAAATTTTTTAGGTCCATAGGAAACGGTCTAGTGACCATTACTCATTACTTCGCCATGACTTTCGAGTTTATTTTTTGGTGTTTCGGGATCATGCAACAAGAATTTATGACTATATCTAATTTTGCATGTGTAATTTTACATGTTGCTTTTATAGAATTTTTTTTTACGGAATTTGATTGACCTGAAATTTTGTAGGTCCATTGAAAGGCTTAGTAATACTCATTGCTTCGCAATGACTTTCGAGTTCATTAGCTGGCATTTCGACTTATTGCAACACGAATTTGTGATTATATCTACTTTTTTCGTGTGTAGTAAATATTGATTTTGTAGAAAGTTTTTGACGAACTCTGATTGGCCTGAAATTTCGTAGGACCATAAGAAACGGTCTAGTGACCAATACCATTGATTCACCATGAGTTTCGAAATCATTTTATGTGTTACGACTTACGAGGTCATACAATTTTTATTTGTGATTATATCTATTTTTTCGTGTATATTAGTACATGCTGATTTTATAGAATTCTTTTAACGGACTCTAACTAGCTTGACATTTTATAGGTCCATAGAAAATGACATAGCGACCAATACTCGTTGCTTCACTACGACTTTTGGATTCATTTTTTTATTTTTCGGGATCATACAATACAAATTTATGAATATATTCACTTTTTTATGTGTTAGACATGTTGATTTTCTAGAATTCATTGACGGACTATGATTGACATAAAATTTTGTAGGTCCATTGGAAATAGCTAGTGATCATCGTTTCGCCGCGACTAACATTGCTTTCTGTGTTTTGTTTCAATCGCCTATTATGTTTGTTATTTAATTATAAAACATGTTTAATTATTAAAATGTTTTTAACAGCTTTATTTAAAATTGAAAATGTGACTATTAATTTTTAAAAGGTGTCTATTATCAAGGATTAAATTTGTTAATTCTAACATACACCTAAAGGGTTTATAAGTACCCCTTGCCTCTCCAAAACGAAACAAAACACAGGAAGCAACAATTTTCCATCTTCTCTCTTACTGCTATTTACAATTCACAGAGTTCATTCTAGTGAAAATTCGAGTTAATTGCCGCTACTCGAATTTCATAGGCTTTGTAAAATCCTGGAAGAATTCTGCCATAATCCTGCAGCAACAATAGTGTGAGGCTTAGGCCTCATTTTTTTTTTTTTTTTTAAGATTAAGACGTCTGAATCTGAATGCACATATAAATATCAAGATGTGTATTAAGATTAAGGCATCTGAATCTGAATACACATCTGAATATATTAAGATGTGTATTAAGATCTGAATACTAAAAATTAAGACTGTTTGATTTTTAACATCTGAATACATAAAAGTTATTTTTATTTGAAAACTAATAAACATAAAATTCAAATGAAATACTAACTAATCTAATATTCTATCAATAAAATATATAATTTTTTAAATTATGATAGTTGTTGGTGGTGATGGCTAACAGGTGAATGGCGACTAGAGGCAGTGGTTGGTGGTAGTTTTGGTTGATGATAGTGGTTCATGCTAGCAGGTAGTAGTGATTGGTAGTGGTGGCGATTATGATTGAGGATGGTGGTGATGGGTAATGATAGTTAATAATGGCGGGTGGCGGTTTGTGATTGAGGAAGGTGGTGGTAGGTTATAATGATGGGCGGTACCGGTTGTGGTTGTTAATGGTGTTGGGGTGGTTGGTTGTGGTAATTGAGGTGAATAAGTGTTGACTGTGGGTGAGAATGATGGTGGTTGGAGTGGTGGGAATGGTAGATGGTGATGGTCGGTAATGGCGGCGGCTATGATTGAGGATGGTGGTGGCGTGGTGATGGTGATGGTGGTGGTGGTGGTATGGTGGTAGTTGACAATGGTAGGCAGTGGCGACAGTTAATAATGAGTATGTGATAGCATCTTAATGAAATTAACCCTCTGTTATAGATCTTAATCATACAGACCTATTCAGACCCATTAAATGGTTATGAAGTAAAAAAAAAAAAACTTAATGATTAAGATCTGAATAATTAAGATGCAAACTTTAAAAACAAACACACTTAATGTCTGAATGATTAAGATTCAGGCCTCCATTAAGTGCAAATAAAATGAGGCATTAAACTCCTAAAGGACAGTGTACTATTAAAACCTGATTATTTCATACCCATATTTCTGTAAACACGGAGCAATTGGGTTTCTCCATTCACATTTTACTCCCAACAATATCCTTGTCCTATTGTCTATGCAATTATTTTTCATGTGTTTTTTGAATCTAGGGGTAGATATTTAAGTAGGTCCCAAAAACATTTTTGTTATCTTTCTTACAATTAGATGAGAGCTTAATGTTGTTTTGGTCGTTTTCAATCTTCATCTACCCTGAAGGTTAGTAAGAACCTAAGCAAGATGGGGTTCTTTTCTTTCTTTAACCTTTTCTTGTTCTTTTTGGTGGAGGGCAAGAGAGGCATTGAAATGATCACCAGAATCTCATTATTGCAGATGTCTAATGTAAATATAATCAACAATGCACAGAGAACAGTTTAGGTACATACATGAACAATGTAAATTTGAGACAATTGGAAATACAGAACTCTACACACCTGGTCCCGTGATCGGACAATCGCAGTACAAATCTATACTATGGGTGCCAAACAACAACAAAGGGTATGGCCTTATAATAGCAAATGAACAAATAACAATCAAAGTAAGAATTCAAGAGAAAAAGTACAATTTGTAAATAAAAATTAATAATTGAATCGTAAAATATGTACACAAGGTTTTATTGATCCGATTGTTTCAATCAATTTAATTACATTAATTGTGCAGATGAACATATTGAGAAATGTCTGATGCAACATGGGAAATCCAATTAGCTGTGGTGCCAAAAAAGAGTTCCCAAAACCAAAGATCCAATGCAAGAACAGAAGAAAAAATTAGCAGGGCTAAAGTCTGATATCGATTTAGAGGCCAACCTGAGACTTCTGC
Source organism: Nicotiana sylvestris (assembly GCF_000393655.2). Taxonomy (NCBI): domain Eukaryota; kingdom Viridiplantae; phylum Streptophyta; class Magnoliopsida; order Solanales; family Solanaceae; genus Nicotiana; species Nicotiana sylvestris. The sequence goes on from NC_091062.1 coordinate 7,886,334, forward strand.
CATCTGTTTCAAGAAAGGAAGTGAACTGGTTGTTAGGTCGCGGTTCCTTATGGACCAGGCAGTTACCCACTGTACCTGAGAAGGGACAAGGTCAAACTCTTCTCGCAGCCTCCGTCCCAAATCTGGCATGTGCCCGCCACCATACAGGATAGCAATCTTGTTATGACCCTCGTTCATTGCTCTTTGAAGTGCTTCTAATGCAGCTTTGTTTCTCTCTCCGATGATGACAGATTCCGCCTCTACATCAGCTGTGATCTGTGTGAATCTACATGTATAATGGGAAGGGGTAATTTCTTTAGTAAATGAAAAGAGGCAGTTGCAAACGCACACTACACAGAAGATCAGATGGAGGAAAAGGTAAACAATAACAGCACGGAGCAAAAACGATACTCTGAAAAGATTAGATTATCATCTCTGTTGATGCACCAACTTATAGACTGTACCATATGAGCTTTGCATTCATGGATAACATCTGCTTTGGAGAGAGGATTTCTTTAAACGGTCCAATGCAGCTTCTTTTTTTCTTTTCTTTAGGCTGGTTTTACTTCACTATTCATACTCTTATACTCGATGTTTTCAGATAACTTCTGTTCTTTTTTCTCTCTAAATTATTTGACCATTAATAGTTATTACTACCTATCTAAAGTTCATATGAGTAGAATACTAGAATATTTTAGAGTGGAGGTGTTCCTTAGCCACCACTTCTGATTCTCAATCTATAAAGCAGAAAACAATAAAATATTCCAGCCTGCTGCAAACCAAAACTAACTTTTGACTGCCAAAAAACTTACTCGGATGTTAGCCGCTTTGCCAGGAAGACCTTCATTGCAGCACCAAAATCAAGTCTGGACAAGGCTTCTAGTTCAGGATATTCAGACGCCGGGCTTTTCACATCCGCACAAACACCTCCAATGATAAGAAGTCCAACAAGAGGCATCGGCAGCACCCGAGAAGCCCATAGAAGTTTGGATCTCCAAGGGCCAAGATCTTCTGGAATTGTAGGTTGCACAAGTGCTTTTGTTGATCTAAGGGTCATATCTCTGGCAAATGTGAAGAAGCTCTCGCCTCTTTCAAGCTGAAAAGTACATACAACTTGGTGAGATCTTCGGGTCATGTGAGCAGAGAAGACAAAAGGAAGAAAATTTGGCAGAGTTAAAAAAGAGAAAACTAGAAATGTTGGTCTGAGGTACAACCTTATAAATAATATATACATATACACACCAAACATACGTCAACCAATAAATAATACATAATACAGATAAAGCAACTGTCGTTTACTTAACAAAATAAGCAAAGGGAAGTGAGGGAGAGGCTTCAAGTGTATGAACATTTTGAATAAACAGCAATTCGTTTAACAAGTAATGGCCTCAACAGCAAAGTTATCACATAGACTACCTGGAGTAACTTGAAGGTCTCAAAATCAAGATCTGCATGGTACCAATTCTCACCCTCGTAGTCAAGACAATCTAGCTGGAAATCAAGCGTGAGAAATCTTGCCATCTGCCTTTGGATGAATCCAATAATATTAAATCCCCGTGATCTTGAGCTTTTTAATTTCTTTCTAGAAATAGAACTAGAACCTCTTCTACTCTCCAAACTTTCTCTGCTGGCTACCATCTCATAAAGAACGCAATCATATGGTTCAAGTTCCTTTTGTAGGGCGGTAAAGTACCTGCAAATACAACATTAATCCAAGTCAAACCGTTCTGTCAGACAACATCAGAAAAGCATGATGCAGAAATAGATCAAGATATCAGATGAAAACTTTAAGAAAAATAAATAAATAACCATGACCATGAGACAGAATCAAGACGGAAACAAGTGCCATACAAGCAACCAGAGTCTGTACGAAAACTGATTCACGAATATATGGAACTATTAACTATTACCGAAAGATGATTAATTCTATCTTATTCGGCCAAAGTTGATGACTGCTATCTTTTGATGTGGTTAAGCAACGAACCTTAGGATGGTTCTTCAATTGACAATAATTACCCAACTGCTAACCGCAGTTTTCTATGGAGGCAATGAAATGAGAATCTATTAGCTTTAGAAGTTAGAAGCATGATGCCAATGAAACACAGGAAGTGGGAAAAAAACTCTTCAGTAAGACAGGAACACATTTGTTCCCACTTTGGGAATTCCACACGAATTAGGAATTTCAGTTGAAGCAGTTAGCAATTCATGAATTGCATAACATGGAAAGGATGATTTTCAATTTGACGAGAGCATTCATGAAAAGGCTCTGCCAGAAGACGACCTGGATTAAATTGGATAGTTGTACTCCACTAATGATGCAGGTAATCAACTGAATATCAAACTATTCAGAAAAGATAATAATACGTCATCAGTGATCGTAGGTAAAAAGGTGAGCATAAAACACAAGGTGGAATATGCAGAAATCTAGAAAGGAAACTTCAGTATCAACTCAACAAGGAAGATGAAAAAGATGCTACCTGATGCATTGCCGAAACCAATTCAGTCCTTTTGTCTAGCTCAAGTTAGCTTATAATCGAATTTTAGCTAAAATATATTTTAAGAAGAGGAAATCACAGCACTTCACATTTAAGAGTGGCGGTAATCGCAGTTAAATAGACTTTTTCCTAACCAGAACACACAATGGGCGACATGTTAGGACTTCAATGTTATACCAAAGAAGCCTTGACCACCTGACATAGATTGGTAGTCCCTGATGTGAAGCTAAAAGAAGAGAAGAGTTCCAAGCACTAACTAACTAGCCCTTCCGGAAAAGCTACAGAAGGAGAAAACATTGGACCTAGAAGCTTAGGTATATACCCAATAAAAGGAAGTGCAAGAACAATTAAGAAAGTAGCAAGTGAAGTGATAGGTGTGTCTAAACGCCTAAGACCTCGACCACATGAATCATGGTGGTGGAAGGAGAAGGTGTAAAGCATTATTAAAGCAAAAAGAGAGTACCATCAAAAGGTTATAAAAACAGAAGACCGAGGAGACTTGAAGAGTATAAGAGAGCTAAACGAGAAGCTAAAAAGGTTGTTAGCGAAGCTCGAGGTAAAGCCCTGGATGGCTTGTGGCAAAAGTTAGAGCTGCATGAAGTGGAGGAAAAATGTACAAAACTAGAACCCCGGAAAGAGAAGAAGATCAAAGACTTTATTCTATCTTCATTAAAGAAAAAAAGATCAAAGACTTAAACCAAGTTAAATGTATTAAACACAAAGGTATAATGTCTGATATGACCACCAAGGATTGTGGTGAGATGGATATGATCCCTCCACCTTTAATCAGAGGTCTCGAGTTCGAGCCCTGAGAAAAGAAAAAGAACCCAGTAGGGAGCGCTTCTCGCTTCCCCATTTAGCGAGCCTGACACGCGAATCTGGATTAATCCGAACCTTAATGCGGATACCAGACACCGTGTGGGAAACCAAATGAAGATTATGTCTGATATGTTCGAATATTTATGATTCAAAAATAAATTGTGAGAAATAGGAAAATAATGATAAGAAATATAAATAGGATTCAAGGATATAAATAGGACAAAGAAGATGTCAGAGAAGTCAAAGAACATAGCCCCCCCCCCCCCAACCCCCCGGATCTGATCTCTGTTGCAAGAAGAGAATCAATTGAATAGCTGTCGTCCAGAAGTGCGACTTCAATATGTTTTCCAATTATTACTTGGGTATCAACTAAAGAGTCTACAACTTGAAGGATCTATAGCATTCAAGGATCTATGAGATGGTCACAGTGTCACAAAACTAGACAAAATTAGAGATGACCCCATTCAAATAAAAGGTATAGCATATATATTAGCAAAAAACATCCGAATAGAAGGAAAAAGACAAGTTGTACAAAATTCCTTATGTGAATAGTTGTAGTTGTAATTACCAAATAGTCATCCTTCTTTAGGCCCCAACAAATGCAACATCTGATTTCCTACATTCAAGGATCTAATGTACAAAGAGGAAGCTAATAGGCTCCTTTTGGAAAACATCCAATAGGACATAGACCAGAGCCCTTTTTGAATCAAAGAATGTCATATGAGGTGGTTTGGTCATATTATAAGTAGCCCTCCAAAAGCACTGGTTTATTGGTGTAAAACCATGATAAGGTATTAAAACGGAATAAGATAGACCTAAAATCACATGGAAGGAAGTTCCCCTATCTATTAAAATCCATGCAGGCTTAGCGAGAAATAGAACACAATTGAAGGAAAAGTTCATCACGTACAGGTGGGAGATGGAAGGAGAATCAGCTTTTGGAATCATAGGTGGTGTGGAGAGGATACTCTGAGGGTCTCTTTCCCCATGTCTTCAGAGTTTCAAACCAGAAGGAATTGATGGTTCAACATATTCGCAAGGATCATGAAGGGGGTAGTATGGGACCTCTCATTTAGAAGGAACATGCGAGATTGAAAGATTGCGGAGCTCCAAGATTTGTTGGCACTGTTATATGGGCAAGACAGGCCCCAGCCTTCTTGTGATTCTTGGAGATGGGGGTTGCGTGGTGATGGTTTGTTCACCGTAAAGTCCTTTTACCAGAGTATGTTAGTGAGAGAGGAGACCACTTTTCCATACTCCTCAATCTGGATTCCTAAGGCGCCCACGAAGGTGTGCTTTTTTGCATGGCTAGCGGCAAGGGGAGTGATCTTGACTACGGAAAATCTGCGAAAGAGAGGAATTACACTTGTTAGTTAGTGCTACATGTGTAAAAGCTCAGGGGAAGAAGTTGATCATCTTTTGTTGCATTGTCCTGTGTCCTCGGGTTTGTGGAGGGCAATCCTGAATCTTTTTGGTGTTCAATGGGTGATGCCAAGCACTGTAAAGGAAATGTTATATAGCTGGGCCGGTTTTCGTAGAAGAAGAAAGCAAAAGGCGTGGAAGTTCACATCGTTAGCTCTCATGTGGATAGTCTGAGGGGAGAGAAATTGGAGAGCTTTTAAGGGGATTGAGTCTCCTTTTTCACATCTTAAGAATAGTCTTTTATCTTTGATCGCTTTTTGGTGCACTCGTATAACCCCTGCTTGTATAGAAGATTGGGCGTCATTTGTAGAGAATCATGTTCTGTAAATTCTCTACTTCTTGGTATACTTCTTGTATACTGGAGTTTTCTCCCTTTTGATTAATACAATTTACCTTATCCAAAAAAAAGGAAAAGTTCATTGTTGGTAAGTTTACGTTAGATTCAATGTTTGCTAAGAGTCTTTTAATCTATTAGAGATCCGTATGTTAGTAGAAAATGTATAGAACTTCTAGTGTTTGAGAATCTTCAAATTAAGTGACACATATAGTGAGGATTCACATAGCCAACCCTAACTAACTTGGAATTGAGGCTTTGTTGTTGTTGTTGTTGTTGTTGTCTAGCTCCAGCCATGGCTACTAAGCTTCTTTGTTATCCATACCACATACGAGGGAAATATGGATTCCTTTTGGCACTTACTTTACCACATCAGCAAACAAAAAGACAAGTAGTTTTAGCAACAGAATTTCACCTCTATATTACAGTCGTTAAATGCATAGCAAAAAATCTGTTAATATAGGGTAACACAATTACCACTTTGACATTATTCATCACCATTTGAGAGAAACCACAGAAATGAGCAACATTATCCAATCTCTTACTCTTCATTCATACGAACTGAGTTGTGCAGACTAATAACTAGCTGTTTATCATATGCATTTCTAATTCCTCACATATGTCTTGTGCCCCTACCTTTACTTAGATTCTAGGGGCAGTTACGATTAGCTTGTACTATAAATATCCTCCCTTTCCCACGATTGTACCCCATTCTCATTCTACTACTCATACTGTTAACATGCTGAAATCACTGCAACACCTTTCTCTCAATTACAAGCGTCGTTCAACAGCTTTCTTCAACTAAGGATTGCTCAATAAGAAATTTTATATATTTCACTACTTTTGTTTATATAGTTTCCATTGCTCTCTTACCTGTACTAGCAAAGATTCATCCTGTTAGTTCAATTCAAATTGCTTTTAGCCTAATTCTATAAATTTAAATGACTAGTCTAATAATCAGATTTTAGGTTAAAATTTATAAATAAATGAAATATTGATCAATCTAGTTCCTCACATTTTGGTGTTTCACATACCACATAGATGCTACCATGTTCAAAAGTAACCATCATAAATCAACATAATCTTAACTTCTTCAACTTATTGATGGTGAATTCATATTACCCAATCTAGAGTTCTACACAGAAGCCAGTGACTAGTAATAGAAATAATCTCACTTCATATCAACATAACATCAAGCTCCATAAAATATTTTCTGGATTCTGAGAGACATGAACTTACTCTTTATCAGCAATGTGTATCGTAGACACCAAATCGACCTACAGAATTAAAATTTCAAAATCAAAGTCAAACTTCAAAAATTAAAGTCAAACATAGCCAAATATTCAATTCATTTTGCAAATATGACTCATATCAAAGTCCTAAGTACACAGTCAATGTACATCAGTTTTTACACTTTCAGGCCACCCAAAGTAAATCTACAGGTAAGCCGCTTACCTTAAAATGTAAAAAGTGGGATTTGTAGACTTGAAATTAAGACAGGTTACCTGCTATAGCGGGTAAAGCTGATCTAATATTGTGAAAAATCCTTATACCAATGGTGTATATAACTTAAACTAAATACATCACGGATTTAAGTTATATGCACTGACTGACAGTGTAATGATTTTTATACTATCCGGTTACTTGCCATTTATTGTTGGTTATGAATGAATGCTTATTAAATTGAATTACCTACAATTGACTTTTCGGTGACCTGACTGTGTAAATAGTTTTTTTAACCTCACACAATATACACACTCGCGTACGCGCACACATACACTGCCAAATAAAATGCGTCCCATGCCGAAATACACACACACACACACACACACACACACACACTATTTCTGAAAGTTCCAGAAGGTTCAGTTCGAAACATTTTATTTTACCTGGAGAAAAGGTTGAAAAAGAGACCAAGGGAACTTCTTACGGTAAGTAACGACAGCGGTTTGCAGCTCAGCGGTGCTAACTCCATCATCGGCACTAGTACTTTTTTTAAACCTCATGAAATCAGCAATCGAATTATTCCCGAAAAACTGCTCTGCCGAGTCATTATTATCGACCAATAGCTGCTGCTTCGATAAGAAAACCTTGAGATTCGGAAAACGAGGAATTCGTCGGAAGGAATTAAACGAGGTGGAAGGGGAATCGGAGCTGAAATTTGAAGGAAATGGAGATGGAGATGTTGAAGAGAGTATAGAGAGAGAAGTTTGAACCATAGCTCTCTTCTTCTAGAGAGAGAAAGAGAGAAGAACGAGGATATGGTGAAGAAATAGTTGGAGAAAAAAAAATCGGTTGCTCTGGTTCGGGTTGTGGCTACGTTGCACGGGAAGTCGGAGCTTATTAATTAATATATTCATTATTGGTTTATTATTCCATATATATAAGGAATTTCGAAATTATAATGTAACTCGGTGTATTTCTTTTTTCTCACACTTCTTTGCTTTGAAGCATTAACATGGCATCCTTATCAATCTTTATGCATCTAAATTCAACAATTTAATACCAAAATTATGATGGGGTGGATAATATCCTTCTATCATTGACCAGTAATTTCGAGATCGAATCGTGAGAATCAACATATAAACATATTTATTTTACAAATAATTTAAAATTTTATAATTTTTTCTTAAAAATTAGCATCGATATTATCCGTTATATCCTTGCTTACAACAATAACAGCCCAGTGTAATCCCACAAGTGGGATCTGGGGACAGGGGCAAGGGTGGTCAACTAACCATCATTCGCCAAAAAATTATACTGCATATAAGGTAAAATATTACTTGTTATTGATGAAAAACAGACTTTGAACACCCTTGCATAGCCCACTGGCAAAGATTGTTCAAAATTTGAACACCCTTATTGAATTTCCTGGCTTCGCCACTGTCTGAGGACGATAGGATGTACGCAGTCTTACCCCTACCCTGGAAGGGCAGAGAAAGTGTTTCTGATAGACCCTCTCGGCTAAGAGCATTATATCCTTGCTTGAAACATAATATTTAACAATTATAGAGAATACATTTTTTACATTTAAATACTTGATTATTATATGTATGGTCACTTTCTTATCAAATATATTATTAAGTGTTTCAATCTCTTTGTTATTTCATTTTCACAAGCTAAGATTTATTAAGCTCATACTATATTTTTTTATTTGAGATGTTATTTTAGCGACAATTCTTTTTTTTTTTGGTCGAATTTTATGGACAATTCTTAAAAGTAAATAAAACGTATCAGTGTGTATCACTAGCAGTATCAGACAAGATGGAACCCTGATAATACAATAATACATATAGTCACTGAACAATATAAGGATGATTATTTAGTAGTTCAGTACAACATTTTTTGTCAACCTGTAAGGCTGCAACAGCCTAGCAACTTATAACAACAGTACATAAAGAATTTCCTAAGTACACTGAAGAATTTCAATGGATATTTAACAAATTTAATGAACTAACTAATACAAGGTTGCAATATGCGAAAACAAAATTCATGAGGAAGTAATCCACGGAGAACAGACCTGCAGGCCTGAGCTAATCTACCTCTAGCTATAATCCATTCCAAGGTCGACGTCACCAATATATGGCAATCTCTATAACTTTTTTCCCACAAAGTAACATATAACTTGATTAACTTCTATGGCAACTCGTTGGTTCTTCGCTCTATTTGGCTCGGAAAGAAGTCAGAACTAAGCTGCAACTCCTGTTTGCGACAACAATTGAAGACCAGCTTTTAAGTCCTCCAAAGTAATTGTTAATAGTTGGCCTGAGTCTATACAGTCAAAACTGAGTCTGAGATCCAAATTTTCTCTTGCATTAACTAGCATTGGATCCACTAGACCTCCATTCATCTCCTTGCGCTGCTTTTCAGTGATCTCTTCCTTGATAAGTGATGCAACAGCATCAACAGTACATGAAGGATGCAACTTAAATCCGTATAGCAAGCTACTATCAGCTTGATTGGTCATCTTAAGATGAAGAATCTTGGCAAGGTCTTCAGAGCTAAAGTTGTCAAAATGGAAAAATTTTGTCACTCGTCTACAGAAACCTTCGTTAGAAGTGATCACACGCTTCATTGGTTCACTGTAACCTGCAAAGATTACTACAATTTTTCCACTATCCATGACTGACATTATCTCCTCTAGTGCTTCCAAACCATAGTCCTTATCATCTGATTTCTGCATAGGTATTAATCGATAGGCTTCATCAACGAAAAGAATCCCCCCTTCAGCTTCTTGGATCTGCAGAGTTTCCCTAGACTTGGTCACCTCGAAGCCAAATATTTATGGGAAGATATGGAAAAACTTCACTCACAAAAATCTTACCTTTCTCCTTGTCTTTGGTCCTGTATGACCAACAAATTCACCAACCAGATCTGTTCTCTGCACCTCTGTCACCTTGTCAGTGGGAAGAATCCCCACCATATGAAGTAATTTTCCAAGAATGCGAGCAACCATAGTTTTTCCTGTAATAGTATACCATCACGAAAATATATGAAATCAATCTAGAAGAAATATATATCAAACACATAAGTTGGCTAGGCAACTATCAATGGGTAAAGAGAAACTAAAACACATCCTGCATTCAACAGCATCACTAACATAACCACGAGCTACAAGGTATGTGCTTTCTTTCGATGAGTTTTTTTTTTACTTCCTTTTAACAGTTTGACACCATTTCCTTTAAGTAGAATGGGTAAAACATTGTGCTGTGCGTATTGGAACATATTTTTCTTTGTAAATTATATAGACTTGATTACCTGTTCCAGGGTTTCCAAGGAAAGCCATATGGGGCGGTCTTCTTGCACCAACTTTAAGCCCTAGGGCCTTACGCCTCTCATCCAAGAGCATCCCCTTTGCCCATTTGCGGAGCTGCAGTTTAAGTTCGTCCAATCCCACTATTGTAGATAATTCATGTTCAAGTTCATCCATTTTAGCTTTGGTCTGGCTGCATGCTTCAATGGCTTTACGTTTTCTTTGTTCTTCAAGATAATGGTGGAGAAGCTCGCGCAATTTTTCATTTCCAGGGCCATGAGAGAGATGATTTATAGGAGCCATGCCCTCCTGCACTTCACATATTATTCAATAAGCAATGACAAGAAAAGGAACATGAACTTAATTTGAATAAATGGAGTCTACAGTACATTGTCTTCAGCACTACAATCCGCGTCATACTCCAACAATGTCTTTACTGTTGAATAGTCTTCGGCTCGCAGTGAGTGCCAAACAGCAAGGTGCAAAGGAGTCATCCCATTCTGCAAAAAGCCATATGAAAATGAAAATCAAAACAAATTGAGAAGCACATGTCCCAGGTCCAATCACAATTGTAGCAGTAAATATACATACATTGGCTCTGGCTTCAACAATAGCACCATGAGCAAGAAGCACTTTCGTTGCTTCGTTACACCCATTCTTGGCTGCCATGTGCAATGGCGTCTCTCCATACTGCAATGCACAAAATATTAACACCAGAAGGCAGAAAAGAAAGCAAGAAGTTACAAGAGACAAAGTCCAGTCAGCTCCAAAAAAAAAATGCAACTGTATGTAATTGATAGATTCCTTCACGTACCATGTTCCTGGCTTCTAGCTCGACCTTTTCTAGGCCCGACCAACCAAGCAAAAACTTAAGTATTTCAACATTGTTGTAACCAGCAGCGACATGAAGAGGTGTATGCACCATCTGCATCCATATAAGTAACAAACCATATAAAGACTATACTTTTCACAAGCAATCTTCTAATCTAGCTTCCACAAGGCTGTGACCAGGAAAACATGATTAGTAGCCAACTCACTTTGAAACTTTTATAAAACCATCAGTACCCCGTTTAATTCCCTCCCTCTAGAAAATTCCTAAGGAAACATAAAAGCAAGAAAGATCAAAGACATTGTAACCCCAGCAACTACTTATATTAGCCTCAAATTTAACTCCATATCTAAGTAAAACATTAACATCATGAAACAACAAAGTGCACGAAATAACTCCAAACAAAAAGCTATACATCAGCTTTTGAACATGATATCGCGTACCTGAGGTCACAAACTACACTAGCATAGTACAATTAACTCTATTAAACTGGCAACCAAAAAACCATTTAGTGAACCTTCACCCCACCCATTCACCAAAGCAACTGTACTATTATGTGTTAGCATGCACGATTTGAATTCAACAGAACATAAAAGAAAAAGAAAAGAACTTTTTTAAATCCAATGACCAATACTCTAGATGTATAACAAGGCAACTGAGTTTGACTATGGCTGTATAAATGAATAGACATAATCAGGTTTGGGGCAATCATAAGCCATAATCGAACTTAAAAACTTAAAAAATGTCAAGTCCCACATTGGTTGAGGAAATGGTTTGTGGTCTCCTTATATGATATTGGGCAATCCTCCCCTCATGAGCTAACTTTTACGATTGAGTTAGGCCCAAGAGTCATATCTTAACAAACAGATTTTACCAGAACAATATTAGAATGATAAGGATATCTTTAAGCATCTTCCTCTTTTCTTAATAACCAATAAAAGTGGAAGATGCATAAGAATATTCTTATTATTCAAATGTTTTTTGGCTTAAGTATTATATTTAACCTCTTTTTGTTCATGTTTGTCACTATTAATCTTGCCCCAAAAAGCTCAGAGTTGGAGCTCCAATTACATATATAAAGCATACCTCAGTGGGTTCCTAAAACATACTCTCGCTATCATAGGCGAATTAAGAATTTGAATTTTGTGAATTCCTGAATTCAATGATTGTATATATTTAGTGGATTTCTTAACACATACATTTTTTGCTAAAGCTACTGGGTTCGGTCTTAAAGCCTACATCGTCCCCTGCTCGTTATGCATTGGAATTCCTCAGAAAACACAGTATTCAGGACTGCATTATCATATATTTAAGCGGTTCCTTACACACATTTTTTTAATCCAAACGTGTTTACATAGATAATAATAAAAAACCTACAAATGTTACGGTACCCCTTTATAGCACTTCTTGCACGAGTATAAAAACTACAAATGTTAATAATATATAAAGACAGAGAACGAGAGAGAGATCGTACAATAGGGTTGCGTTCATTGAGAAGAGAAGGGTTGTCATTGAGCATCTTTCGAAAGGCAACAACATTTCCAGATTGTGCTAAGCCATGAATGGTTGTGGGCCTTGAGGATCTTGACCGTTGATCCCGCGGCCGCTGCATCTTTTCTTTAATTATTTCCTGTCGTAATTTTCCTCCCTCTGGCGAAAGAAAAACAAAGGAAGCAAGACGTCGGTGGAATAGAAAAGGGATATCAGCCTTTCAGTCTCAGGGGAATTTCGTCAAACAAGTCATGTGTGAGTCATGCTGCGCGGAAAATGAAATGGAGTGGAAGTGTCCGCATTTCGTACACGGACTCGGGGCGCGTAGCATTGGCCGCTGGATTTTTTTATCCTAATTTGATGGCTTTACAGCTGCAGACCAATAGCACTGCACCTTCCAATTTTATGGTCTTTTTCTATTTCATTAACTATTATACAATTCTTTTCTCCCTTTTTATGGCGTCCCGACTAATCCAAATTCACACAATAAAATTTCACTTTAAACAATAAATTTCTCTCTATCAAAAATCTACTCAACTAAATATAATTGCTTAAAAATATTTATTTGTTTAAAATATAAGAAAAATAATTTTTCCTAATAGTGTTAAACATGTTTTAGAAAAAAATACAAAAATTGAAAGATCAAAGAACAATGACAGTTTAGTCAAATATCGCTTGTTATAGTTAATATTTCTTAAAGAATGTGGAGAAGAATAAAATAGCAAGTGCATAGAATTAGAGGAAGTATATTTTAATTTTGCATACTAACTAAGTCAAAAATAATGAGCAATTTTGAAGTATATAAGTTAAAACCTAATCTAATATATCATTTGGATTGTATAACACTTCTTTAATCTATAAAAGGTAAAATTTATATCTCAAAATTGCATAGAAGTACTATAGACCACACTTTATGATTAACTAATATTTAAAAGATATGTGAAAAAATTATCTACTTCCTTTTATTGTGGCTTGGGTTGAGCTGTTGCTTATCCAAAAGCTTTTGGAAAAATGACATTGCGTAGCTATTGTCAAAATAATAGCCGAAAAATATATTTTTTTGTATGTTTTTTGAATATATATATATATATATAATATGTATATTATATGCAAAAATTATGCAAATTTTATACATATTTTTGGTTACCGAATATAAATAATTTCTGGCACATGTTAAAAGTGGGGGAAAAAACAAAGCTTTTCAACGACAAACCACTAGGTCCATCACAAACTTCCCTGGGCTTCGATTAAGAAGCCAATTTCTCAAGGCCCAATGGATATGGAATTCCCTCAGCTCCATCTAATGTGGTAAGGATTAGGTGCGGATTTAAAAAATTTCATAAAGCACTATTTTTTAGTGGTAATTAGCTATTTATAGATATCAATTGTTATATTACGGATTGTAGATACGTTTTTTATTTTTATAATATGTATTAGACGTATTTAAGCTATTGTATTCATGAATACAATAGCAAAAATAGGTGTGAATCGGGGAAGTCCAGCTAATCAGTTGTTGTATTCGACTGTATTCATGGCGTGAAACATGGGATTACAGCTGGACAGACTATTGTATTCAACTGTATTCACGGCGTGAAACAGGAGATTACACTATTCTTAAACGGAAAGTGAATCAATTAATATAATAGACTCCTAATATAACTCAATAAACTCAATTATAACACACAAAATTTGTATTTCCTTGTATAAAAAAGATTCTCAACCGAAAAATACCCCATAAACATAGCAGTCTTCAGAGAAATTATATAATATATCTGAATACATAAATTATATTAATTAAAAAAAATATATGAATACATTCATGGCATATAGCGAAACAGTGAATACAATGAAATACATAAAATACAGCGTGATACATTGAAATACGATGAAATAAAAGACAGTGAATACAATGAAATAGATGGAATACAACGAGATACATTGAATTACAATGAAAAGAAAAAGAAAATGAATACAATGAAATACATAAAAATACTGTGTGATATGTTAAAATACGTTGAAATATATTAACAGAAAATCAAGTTGCTCACCCCCAAACTCCGTCGTCTTTGTTCAAGAATAAACCCTAATTTTCGGCGAGTCCGCCGTTAAGCATAAACCCTGAATCTCAATGTTCCACGCACTCTGTACAGTAAAAAAACTGATAGTTTTGCTTGCCTCGAAAGTGGTGAACAACAATCCAACTGTCGTGGTTAGCCCTTAGCTTCCCGGCAACCATGTTTGGATTCAGCAAATTATTGCCATAATAAAACTTCGATTCTTTAAGCTTCCAGCGGCAACAGACGCCTAAATTATTCTAGGCATGGGTCTTCCTGAAGTGGTCGATGTTGCCCGCAATTATGTCGTCATGGTCAGAATTCAGAGGTGATGTTGTATTTTGTAGAATCGGAGAAGTCTTCGATATAGGTATTCCAGACAAATTTTCAGGGAATGGGGAAAGAGAATGACATGTATCAAATTAGAGAGAGAAAAAAAATGGCGTAATTGAATAGCGTATTTAGTGGCTTAGAGGTAGGAGGTAACCAAAAGTAGATATTTTGCTATAAACATTAAAAGGTATCTATAGAATATAATTTTTTTTAAATGGTATTTATTTAAAATAAATAAGGTATTAACCTTTGCTATAGAAAGTAAAAATTCCTAAAAATTATAAGGGAATCTTATAGAAATATCCCCAAAAAGTCTCAACTTATCAACATCTAACCATTAATCATAGACTTACCAAAACTAACTAAATATATATATAAATTGAAAACCTAAAGAAATAAGTTTTTTTTTTTCCTCTAAGAATCACACACAAGGATCTCCTTCCATATTTTCAAGCATGATTAGCAATATTAGATACAAGACGGAAAGAAAATCTCATGGATGAGGTAGCAAATAAAGTGATAAAATACAAAAAATACATATATACAAGATTCCAAAAATCTAAGCAAAAAAAGGGTCGTCTACCAATGGGTATAGTTGAGATTCATTGAAAACATATATATGGGTCAATATACAAAATTTGAGAAAGATTGGAGGTGGTTTTAATTGATTTGGTATAAAAATTCGTAGTTAAAATCGAGTTCAAAAAATTCTTCTGCCACACATGTATCACGCATGTATCTCCCGCACAGGTATACATGGATATACATATGATACACATTTGATACAAATATGATACACAGTGTAATACACCTATCATTTTTTTCATGTTCATCTTCTACTTCGAATTTTCAATTCAAACCACATCAAACTCCACCAAATCATCCTAAAACTTAGATTCAAGCTCCTTAAGATGTACCCAATCTATTCTGGTAACACTCACCCAAAAGAAAGCAATTTGAGCTTTTTTTGGCTACAAATAGCTAAATGGTTAATATTCATAATATTTTATGAATTGATCAATTTTTGTAATAAGCTACTTATAAATGGACATAGTTGGTATTTTTCCAAAATTAAATTTAATAGGTCCGATCTTTAAATATTTTAAAATTATACATATTTGTACTTTCAAAATTATGAATTCAAATATGATATTTACTAAAACTTTGGTGAATTTTCACACACACACATATATATATAGGTACTTACAACTTGTTTGGATGGTTTTTACGTATCATTTCATAATGTATTGTATCGTACTGTATTATATTGTAATGTATCGTTTGATAAATAAAATGTTTGGATAGATTGTGTTGTTTGTCATCGTTTCATGATAACATGCACCATCAATATGAAGAATAAACTTGCAATATTATAAAAAAAATTATGATACAGGGTAAAATTATTATATAAAAAGGTATGGTAAATGATAAAATAAAATTATTTAATAATAAAGGGTGAGATTGAGAGATAAAGACAAGGTAACGACGCGACCACACCAAATCGGTCGTTATATAAAGTGACACATTTCGTCGTTACGCAACGACGAATTTAACAATACGATACAATAAAATTTAAGTAACAATCAAAATAAGCATCGTATTTAACGTAACAATACGATACAATAAAATTTAAGTAACAATCAAAATAAGCATCGTATTTAACGTAACAATACGATACAATAAAATGGGTAACAACCATCCAAACAAACTGTTGTTACGGGTTGCATCCGCCCATAGTATGGTCTAAGGTACAATGCTCGAAATAATTAATTTTTGGTGTGAATGTGAATATAGATTTTAAAACAAATTAAAATAAAATTTATATTTTCAAAATAAAAAATTAAGAATACTCGCTTTGTCTCCTCAAACAGTAATAGTGTCACGAAAAAATTTAACAGAGAGATATCTTTTAGGAATTAAAGTTTGAGACGAATAATTTTAGTGTTTACAACATTAGCTTTGCATATTAAGCCGATATGGCAACCTATTTTCTTACGCTATTAGATTAAGTTGACTTACAATAATAGATAATTATGCATATTTAAGCTGATACAACAACCTATAAAATACAGTAATAACATGTGATAGCTAGTTAAATTACAATAATAATTTACATATTTAACTTATGAAATCTCCTTTTTAAGGTAGATTAAGTCGTTAATTAAAGAAAGATTAATAGGTCAATAGGTATCATGTAGGAAGGGAAAATGGTATTTGAAATTTAGAGTTGTGTTTGGACATGAATAAAATTTTGGGTTATTTTTGAAGTTTTGTGAGTGATTTGAGTGAAAATTTTGAAAAACAGTTTTTTTGAGTTTTTCAAATTTTCGAAAATTTTCAAAATACGTCTTCAGGTAAAAAATTTATGAACCAAAGCTGATTTCGGAAAAAGTTAAAAACATTTGGAAAAAAAAAAAAGAAAAAATTTCTTTATGTCCAAAACGGGCTCTTAGATTCTTTCTTATCATAGTTCCTGCAATCACGCTAATAGGTGTGGACAATACATAATGACAAGATTTTGACCAAACTATGATTGCTCCACTTTAATAATCTTACTATTTCTTTACAATGATAAATAAATAGATTAATCTTTTATGGCCAATTTCGTAGCTATAGGTTACTAGAAAAAAACAAATTGGTTAGATGAGGAGGAAACAGAAAAATTAAATATGAAAAAAAATTAATATTCAAGGTACGTTATCCCAAAATTATAGTTGCACATCTTATATGGGATAGATTTTTGCATAAAATGTATATCAGTATTAGTTAATAATTAATAACTAAATAGAAAATTATTATTTTAATCACGATAACGTGACGATTCCTGAGAAAATATTCTCGAGTTGAAAACATTTTCTTTTAGCTTTGTTTTTGTGCGTGAATTTTACGCTTTGAGTTGAGTACATAGCCTATTATTCTGGCCTCTTATTGTTTACCCTCAAAATCTGATAACAATTGAAGTTATACGCGATTTTAAGGATATGTAATATAACTTGATACAAATTAAGAAAATAAATTAATATTGAAATTAATGATAAGAAAACAAATGCAAATCACATAAATTAGACAGCCTTAGCCTTGGAATTTGATCACCCTCGAGCCAAGAAATGCCTCAACTGATATTAGAACAAAATAACAAGATGAGAACAAAAAATAATAATGTATTGCTTTTTGGTGCGTATTCCAATGTCGTTCACAAATAATCAAGCCTCCTTTTATACAGTAAGGCGCGTCCTACTCTTGATAAAATTTTATAAAAGATAAAAAATCTCATGATTTGTTAATTAATCGGTCTCTTCTTGATACGTGCCGAGATTTACGCCGTGATCTCCAACCGATCGCGGATATTTCGGCCTCCCGTTATTTGGCTCAACAAAGTTCCCTCTATCTTATTCAGTCCCGAAGTCACGAGTTCAACGATTTAACTTCGCGCTTTGGTTCGATATAACTCGAGATCGAGTTTTAACATGTCACGTTTCAGTCTTGACTTATCATACAATATACGAACTCGGTTTCGACAATATACACTTATACTATTACATATATAAGGAATGAAAAACTCAAAATAAAATCACACTTAATTTATATTTAGGAATTAACTTCCACTCTCTAATTATTAGGTGCACTCACCAAGAAAAATATAAAAATATGTAAAGAATGGAGGTCAAACGTAAGGTGAGGTGCAAAACGGAGTCATCCGACAAGAAAGACCAAAGTTTTTCATTTGTCTTGTAGTATTTCAGCTCAAAAATGATTTGTTCATTTATTTTTTTGTTTAATTTTACTTAAATTTCCTAATGAAAGTTACGATTTTTTATAAGTAGTTTTTATTTGGTAGCAGCATCACTAATTTGTTAGTCTTTTATACCACCAGAATATGATTGGATAAATATGATATTTTTCATCATTAATCAAAGGTCCCTGATTTGTGTTCTGAAAATAGAAAAAAAATTTAGTAGGGAGCGTTTCCCTCTTCAATAAACCTTATGCTGTGTGAATTCGAATTAGTCCAGGCACTAATATGAATACTAGACGGCAGACACCGGTGAAACGCTCCCAAAAAAAAAGTCTCTTATAATTCGAGCGAGTGTAATTTATTATTAATTTTCATGATTGGCAAAGAAATTCATTGCGTAAAAGATTTTTAAAGGTGGATAAGATGAATTTATTTTTATTTTTTTGTTGGCCGTTGTTGAGAGGTTGTCATGTTGTATCAATGTTGCATTTTAGCAAGCGAATTTCATGGCACGTATTATGATTAACAACTAACCCCAATTTTTCATGTGACTTCAGCCTACCTTATCGACCTTATTAGTATTATATTACGAAGTTAATTTAATTTTTGTGATATAATTATTTAATCAATGACTTTTCTTGTCGTTTTCGGGAATACATTTATGTAATTTCATTCTTTATTACATAATAATCATTGATATGATAGTTCAAACGATATCGGTTCATTTTTTATCACATTCAACGCTATCAAACATTTTTTTGGATTAAATATGGATAAGAGAGAGAGATAGAGAGTACGAGACTGATATATTATGGGGAAAGGAGAAATTGATTTAAATTTTATGCATAGACAGCGTATATTATGTTATCAATATGCTTTAGCTCGTTATAGTGAATTATCATGATTTTTTGGATTATTAATTGACATAACATACATAGAGTTAAGTATGTATAGTTGATTTTAAATAACTTAGATAGTGTAAAAGCTTCCGACACGGTCCACCACCACTAGAGGTGGACTTTATAATCAGAGTCACCGGCACCCAAAAAGTTCGGCAAAAATTTCATATATATAAGGGTGTGTTTGGTATGAACGAAAATCTAGAAAATATTTTCATGGAAAATGAGCGGTTTTATCACTTTTTTTCCCTTGTTGGTTGGTGAGTGAAAAACTTTTTACGAAAAATATTTTTTAGTGTTTGGTTAGAGAGTAGAAAATATTTTTTTTATACTACTCTCCTCACCTCTTCCCCCAAGTCTCCATGTTTCCTTGCTCCCCCCCCCCCCCAAATACCCAACGTTTTCAGGACTCTATTTTCTCCAACAATTTAATTATTTTTCTAAAAATTCACACAAAACCAAAGGAACTAATGTGCTACTTTATTTTTTTACGCAAAAAAAGATTGAAATTTATGCTTCATAACTATAAAGAAAATACTCTTTTTTTGGTTGAAAAAGAAAGCACTCTTTCTATAACATAAAAGTAAAGTAATTATTTTATTGAAATAAAAGAAAATACTTTTTCTACATCATGAAAAGAAAATATTCATTTTGTTGAAATGAAAAAAAATATTTATCCTACAACATAAAAAGAAAATACTTTTTTGTTGTTGAAATGAAAGAAAATACTTTTTCTACATCATGAAAAGGAAACACTCATTTTGTTGAAATGAAAAAAAATACATTTTCCACATCATGAAAAGAAAGTACTTTTTGTTAAAATATGAAAAAAAATACTTCTTATATCATGAAAAGAATATAATCATTTGTTGAAATGAAAATTTTTTTTATCTATAACATGAAAAAAAAGTACTATTAATAATATTTTTATTTAGGGTGGGGCTGGAGGGCGAGGGTAGGATTGGGGCGAGGTGGGGGGTTGGGGTGGCATATACCAGCTGATCAGGTGGTGGTGCGTATATAACGCCGTAACCTTTTCCCATATATATATATATATATATATATATATATATATATATATATATATATATAGGGGTGTTCAAACCGAACCGGAAAACCGCACCAAACCGAAAAACCAAACCAAACCTGTGACGACCCGGCCAGTCGTCTCATGAGGTACCGCTCCGTTTTCCCCATTTCTGCTTCTTTATGCTTCGTTATCCGTATTTTATGGTATCGGGTTAGTCGGATCAAGTCAGGAACGATTTTGGTAAGGTTTGAGACACTTAGTCTCTTTTAAGGGAGTTTGAGTTGGAAAAATCAACCAGATGTTGACTTATGTGTTAGAGGACTCAGATGTGAGTTCCGATGGTTCGGTTAGCTTCGGGAGGTGATTCATGACTTAGGAGTGTGATCGGAACGGGTTTTGGAGGTTCGGAGTAGAATTAGGCTTGAATTGGCGAAGTTGATGTTGTGGCGATTTCCGGTTGATAGGCGAGATTTTGATATAGGGGTCGGAATAGAATTCCGAGAGTTGCAGTAGCTTCGTTGTGTCATTTGGGATGTGCGTCTAAAATTTCAGGTCATTCGGACGTGGTTTGGTTGGGTTTTTGATCAAAAGCGTATTTCGGAATATTTTAGAAACTTAGGCTTGAATGCGATGTGATTTGGTATATTTGATGTTGTTTGAGGCGTTTTGATGATTGGAACAAGTTTGAATAAGGTATTTGGTTATGTTTGTGCTTTTGGTTGAGGTCCCGGGCCTCGGGATGATTTCGGGTGGTCGTCGAAGAAGTTGAAAGGTTATGGCAGTTGCTGAGATTTTTCTGCTTCTGGTGTTTTCACACCTACGGTTTGGGGACCGCAGGTGCGGCGCCGCACGTGCGGAAGGGAAGCCAAAGAAGCGGATTTGAGAGAAAGAGCCATGAGCCGCAGATGCGGTAGTTGGACCGCACCTGCGGAGTCGCAGGTACGGAGATTGGATCACAGATGCGGAAGGGCCCGTTAAGTGATTTCCGCAGAAGCGGAAGAGAGACCGCATATGCAGTATCGCAGAAGCAGCAATGGTTTCGCAGATGCGGAACAACTAGGCAGAAAGTATAAAAATGGGTTCTTCGCGAATTTTGGGATATTTCACCATTTTTGACTTCAGCTTTGGAGCTTTTTGGGCGATTTGAGAGGGGGATTTCAAGAGAACTTCATTGAGGTAAGGAATTTGGACCTAAAACTCGTTCCTATGCTATTATTTCATGGATTTAGAGCTAGAAATTATGGAAATCAAAGGTTAAAATTGGGGAAACTAGGGCTTGAGAACTTAGGCTTTTAATTGTGGATTTGAAGGACCATTTGGGGTCGGATTTGAGAACTTTTGATATGTATGAACTCGTGGGGAGATAAGGAATCTATTGATGTAAAAATTTCTGAATTTCGAGACGTGGGCCCGGGGGTCGGGTTTTGGTAATTTCAGGATTTGTGCCCTTTGTTGATTGTTTTCGCTTGGATTTTGTTCCCTTAGCATATGTTGACGTACTCGTTCTGATTTTGGATAGATTCGACGTGCGTGGAGGCCGATTCGAGGGGCAAAGACGTCGCGAGCTAGAGATTTAGCCAATTCGAGGTGAGTAATGATTGTAAATGATGTTCTGAGGGTCTGAAACCCCGGATTGCACATCGTAGTGCTATATTGAGGTGAGGCACACTCTTGATGACGAGCGTGGGGTCGTGCACTATTGGGGATTGTGACTTCGTCCATCCTGATTGATGATTTTACCGCGTATTTGATTGGAAACTATTTGCTATCATCATTACTTGGGCTGAATGCCATATTTGGGCCTAGTGCCAACTATTTGAACCCTTCAGGGATTTTATTACTATTTTCTCACTGCTTTGACTTTATACTTGAACTCAGTCATATAATTTTCCACTGTTTTCATACTCAGCCATGTTTACTTAGTTTTAAGACTTAAATGATATTTTAAATCATATTTAGGGCTGGGCATCATGTTTTACTATTGCCCGAGTGGCTTATGTGATTTTGACTGAGTAAGGTCGAGGGCCTGTGTTGTGAGGATACTTTTGGGTCGGGCTGCACGCTGCAACGGTGATACACTGATACTGATATGAGGCTGAGGGCCTAAGATGTGTACGCCACGAGGTGGCTTGATTGATATGAGGTCGGGGGCCTAGTTTGATGCCACGAGATGGCTTGTTATTACGCTTGGGCCGTAAGGGGCCCCTCCAGGAGTCTGCACACCCCCAGTGAGCGCGAGTACCCATTATGATGTGAGATTGAGCCCGATGGGCTGTTATTATTCCGAGATGTTGCCCGAGGGCGGATGTGGTGATATTGTGCCCGATGAGCGAACTTTTATTTGCTTACTCTACCTTAATTACCTGTCAATTACTTGTTTACTTGTTGAAAAAGGATTTTACTTGACTTTCCACTGTTTTACTGCTTTTAAACGGTTTTAATGCTTCATTATAGAATGCCTTGTGCCTTACGTGTTTTCTTACTTTCAGTCGTTATTTACATTTGTTACTCACTGAGTTGGAGTACTCACTTTACTCCCTACACCCTTGTGTGCTGATTCAGGCGTAGCTGGTTTCGCTCCCGAGTGCTAATTCCTCCAGCTTCAGGCGGGCTTTCCGAGATTACGAGGTAGATATTGACGTCCGCAGCCCCGTGTCTCTACTCCCTTATCGCTTCTACTTCCCTTCAGACAGTTGTACTAGTTATGGATTTGGCAGAATTGCATTATGACTTATAGATGCTCATGACTAGTGACACCCGGTTAGGGCTGTGTATGGGTGTTCTTCCGCGTATTTATGTTATCATTATTATTTCGGATTTATTTTATCATGATTAGACCATTTCTTAAATGCTTAACTGTTAATAATTGGAGAAATGGGAAGTGTCGGCTGGCCTTGTCTTCACGAGAGACGCCATCACGACCAGGTCCGGGTTTGGGGTCGTGACAAAACCGATTAAAAAACCCGACTAGGTTTGGTTTGACTTGGTTTGGTATTGAGTAAAAAATCCGAACCAAACCGACATATAAATATATAAATTTTATTTATATTTTTAAGACTTTATAGTGAATTTTCTTTAGAAAATATGGAAATATTTAAGATCTTCTCATGTATTAACCTTGAAAACGTAAATTAACGAAAAATTATTGTTAGACGACTAAGAAAATAACTATCATGTGTTACTAAAAAAATTCTCCCATTAGAATATTTTAATAGATCATATATTTGCCAATTTTTTCCATATTTACTAAACATATATTCACTTATCAAAACTTTATCTATAATTTTAACAAAGTACGATTGAAATAATATTCATGATTTCATGACCAACATGCCAACTACTTCTTCCAAATTCTTTAGCTTATGTGTTGATTTCAGAAGTCCTGAGGATGCTTTTGATAAAAATTATGTTTGTTTAAAATCTGATGATCTTTAGTATCAGTAATACCCTTATGAACTTATGATGGTTTTATAAGTTTAAAATATATATTTTTATTTCTGGCTTGAATTTTCTAGGCAACGACTAATACTCTTGAATTTTAGTATTTAATAGATAAGATTTTTATTTCCTTAAAAATAATATACTATTTATTCTAAATTGACGTAGCAAGAAAGAAAAAAATAACCCCCGGACAAAAATGCAACAAAAAATAACAGCTCAATTATAAAGTAGCATATTTTTCATAAGAGATTTGCTATGACTAATGTTATTGACCAAAGCAACCTAAATAAACTATAACTTCTTTTGTTTTATTTCATGTGTCTTTGTTGATTTGTTATGGAGCTTAACGAAGTAAAGAAGATTTTTTAATTTTGTGGCCTCAAACAACTTTGAATTTGTGGTCTTAAACATGACACGTGATGTTAGACCGAAAGAGTTACCAAATATAAAAAGTGACATTGTTTTTTTCGAAATAAACTAAAAAGAAAAATAAGACATATAAATTAAATATACAGAGTTATTAAATTTTATTGTAATTAAAATATACGGTGTCATTTTCCAATTTTATTTATTGAGCACAAGCCTCATTCACGAGAAGTTTTATTTTGTGTCTCATACAACTTACACTAGTTGTATGAGGTTCCTTTTTGTCTCACAAATTTGTGGACAACAATCTTACACTTTTGGGTCCACAGAAATCTGGGTCCACAAAATTGTGACACAAAAAAGTTGCCTCATACAATTAGTGTCAGTTGTACGAGACACAAAATAAAAATTTTCCTCCTTCACTAGTACTATATTGTTATGAATAGTTTGTACATTGGATACTACTTTGGATACTGCATTGGATACTACATTGGATGCTACATTGGATGCTACATTGGATGCACATGTTGTAAATAACTTAAAGATTAAATTTCCTATTTTATGTCCATCATCTTTACTTTTTATGCCTATAAAAGGCCATGTAATTGCAATGAAAAATTACACCAAAGTGAAAGAAGAAAACACTTCTCCATTCTCTCTATCTCTTCTTGTTTACATTTTACTGCATTGCTTTTATTTTATAACACGTTATCAGCACGAAGCTCTAATTTTATTCTTAACTCCCGCTAAGTTGAGCCATATTTTATTAAGGTATGTATCATTATAATCATTTTATTTATGGCAATACATATCATATGCTCATTGTTTGCAGATTACTTGTGCGCTTGGGCATCTTAAATAGTTTAAGTACATTGCAGTGATAAAATAACTATTTCCTTCCGTGCTCAACTCTTAGAGGACCTCAAAGTCATCAAACTAGCTATGCACTAATGTCATACTTATAATATTCATGGACTCCCTAGATCAAAACATATCTTTAAGGCATTTTGAAGAACTGTGAGAAATAAATTGACAAGCAATAATTTTATAGTTTAATTACTTTATATTTATTGGAACATATAAATAATGTTAGTCACGTTCAGTTCTATTAACACATATATATCAATAATATAAAGTGAAATGAAACAAGTATGTAATTTCTACTTTATGGCAAGAATAAAATGAAATAGTAGATTGTTAACATGATATAGCTCTATTTTCATTTCTTTTACCTTAATCGTTTTGTTTTCATTAATTGTTTATTATTATAATTATTTCTCTAACTTATTCATCTTTTATGATAGTTTTCACTATGTCAAATTTATCAAAACTTGAATTTGTGGCACTTGACATCACCGGGAGGAACTATTTATCATGGGTTCTTGATGCTGAAATTCACCTTGACGCTAAAGGTCTTGGAAATACTATTATACAAGGAAATGAAGCATCAAATCAGGATAAAGCGAAGGCCATGATTTTCCTTCGTCATCATCTACATGAAGGGTTAAAAACTGAATATTTAACCGTAAAAGATCCACTTGAATTATGGATTAATTTGAAGGATCGATATGACCACCTAAAACTTACGGTATTACCGAAAGCTCGGTATGAGTGGATACATTTAAGGTTGCAAGACTTTAAAACCGTAAGTGAGTATAATTCTGCTATCTTTAAAGTAAGTTCTCTATTAAAATTATGTGGAGACACTATCACAGATGAGGACTTATTGGAAAAAACATTTTCTACTTTTCACGCTTCAAATGTGGTGCTACAACAACAATACCGTGAAAAAGGTTTTAAGAAATATTCTGAGTTAATCACATGCCTACTTGTGGCTGAGCAGAATAATACTCTATTAATGAAAAATCATGAAGCCCGTCCCACTGGGTCAGCTCCATTTCCGGAAGTGAATGCTGTAGCAACATATGATAAGTTTGAAAGAAAACAAAATAATTACCGTGGTCGTGGACATGGTCGTAAACGTGGACGTGGCAGGGGGCGAAACAATTATCGTCATTATGGTGGAAATAAATTGGAGAACAATGTGAATGCTGTAGCAACATATGATAAGTTTGAAAGAAAACAAAATAATTACCGTGGTCGTGGACATGGTCGTAAACGTGGACGTGGCAGGGGGCGAAACAATTATCGTCATTATGGTGGAAATAAATTGGAGAACAATAAGGGTTCTCAAATTAATCATTCAAAAGGTAAAGCTAGTATGTGTCACCGATGTGGTATGAGAGGTCATTGGGCACGCATTTGTCGTACGCCAGAACATTTTGTCAAACTTTATCAAGCCTCCCTCAAGAAAAAAGAAAATAATGTGGAGGCACACTTGACCTTTCAAAATAATGATGATGAAGCAGGTCCCTCAAATAAATATGATTCTAAGGCACATCTTGCATATAAAGATGATGATTTTGAAGGCCTAACAAATATTACTCATTTAGAAGTTGGGGACTTCTTTGAGGATATTGACTGAAGAACTAATCATCTTACTGGGGAATGAAGCTATAAAAGTTGTTATGTTTATGTTTGCAACTAGTTTATTTTTCTTGAGTGTATTTTCCTAATGCATCATGTGTTGCTAGTTTCTACATTTCTAATGTATTTCTTAATGTTTTTTTCCTGCTTGTCTTTCATATTTCTTATGATGTATTATTTGTCTTTTTTATGAAGAATATGAAAATTCCCCAGTCTTCAGTTGGACTCAAGATTAATAAAGATGATATATGTCTTCTGGATAGTGCTACAACACACACTATTTTAAAAGATAAGAGATATTTCTCTTATTTGGTAATGAAAGAAGCGAATGTTAATACAATATCCGGTAGTACAAGATTAATTGAAGGTTCTGGAAGAGCCAATTTATTACTACCAGGAGGAACAAATTTGGCTATTGATGAAGCACTATATTGTAGTAAATCTCAAAGAAACTTATTAAGTTTCAAAGATATTCGCCAAAATGGCTATCATATTGAGACTACAAATGATGAAAAGATTGAATATCTTTATATTACTACAATAATGTCCGGTAAGAAATATGTGCTTGAAATGTTACCTGCTCTTTCCTCCGGCTTATACTACACAAGTATTAGCAGGATTGAAACACATGCCGTAGTAAACGAGAAGTTTACTAATCAAGATAATTTTATTATTTGGCATGACCGGTTGGGCCATCCTGGTTCTAATATGATGCGTAAAATAATTGAGAATTCACATGGACATGCAATGAAGAATCAGAAGATTCTTCAATTTAAGGAATTCTCTTGTGCTGCGTGTTTTCAAGGAAAATTAATTATTAGACCATCAACTATTAAAGTTAGGATGGAATCCCCTGCATTTCTGGAACGTATACAGGGTGATATATGTGGGCCCATTCACCCTCCATGTGGACCATTCAAATATTATATGGTTTTGGTAGATGCATCTACAAGATGGTCACATGTGTGCTTACTATCAACTCGCAATATGGCATTTGCGAGATTGTTGGCTCAAATAATAAAGCTAAGAGCACAATTTCCAGATTATGCAATTAAGACAATTCGTCTTGATAATGCCGGTGAGTTTACATCTCAAGCCTTTAATGATTATTGTATTTTAACTGGGATAACAATTGAGCATCCGGTTGCTCATGTTCATACACAAAATGGTCTAGCAGAATCATTGATCAAACTCCTCCAATTAATTGCTAGACCAATGCTTATGAGAACAAAACTTCCCATTTCAGTATGGGGTCATGCTATTTTGCACGCAACAGCACTTGTGCGGATAAGGCTCACAAGTTATCATAAAGTCTCCCCATTGCAATTGATTTTTGGTCAGGAACCAAATATTTCCCATCTTAGGATCTTTGGTTGTGCGATATATGTTCTAATTGCTCCACCACAACGCACAAAGATGGGTCCTCAAAGAAGGTTGGGGATATATGTTGGATATGAATCTCCTTCTATTATAAAATATCTAGAGCTGATGACTGGAGATTTATTTACGGCAAGATTTTCTGATTGCCATTTTAATGAATCAGTATATCCAACATTAGGGGGAGAAAATAAGCAGCTGAAAAAGAAGATAGATTGGAATGCATTATCACTGTCTCATTTAGATCCTCGAACAAATCAATGTGAACAAGAGGTTCAAAAGATTATTCATTTACAAAATATTGCAAATCAATTGCCAGATGCATTCACTAACCTACCAAGGGTGACTAAGTCACATATTCCAGCTGCTAATGCTCCAATTCGAGTTGATATCCCGACAGAACAATTAATTAAAGCAAATGAGTCTAAGCCATGCTTGAAACGTGGTAGACCAATCGGTTCTAAAGATAAAAATCCTCGAAGAAGAAAAGGAGCAAGTGATCAAAGTGAACATAACACAGAGGTAGTGGCTCAAGAAGAGCCCCAAGACGTAACAAATGATAAGACCTTAGGGGAGGTCCAGGTACCTAAAAATAATGAAAATGAAGAGATATCAATAAGTTACGTCTCAATCGGGAAAAGATGGAACCGAAATAATATTGTTATCGATAACATTTTTGCTTATAATGTTGCTGTTGAAATAATGCAACAAGATGAGGATCTTGAACCAAAATCTATCAATGAATGTAAACAGAGAAATGATTGGCCAAAATGAAAAGACGCTATCCATGCAGAGTTAACTTCACTTGGAAAACGTGAAGTCTTCGGACCCATAGTTCGAACACCTGAAGGCATAAAGCCAGTAGGGTATAAATGGGTTTTTGTGCGAAAACGAAATGATAAAAATGAAGTCGTTAGATATAAAGCACGACTTGTGGCACAAGGGTTTTCCCAAAGGCCTGGAATTGATTATATGGAGACATATTCTCCTGTAGTGGATGCTATCACCTTCAGGTATCTCATAAATATGGCAGTGCAAGAAAAACTTGATATGCATCTAATGGATGTTGTTACAGCCTATTTGTATGGATCATTAGACAACGAAATTTTTATGAAAGTACCTGAGGGATTTAAAGTGCCAGAAGCATATAAAAGTTTTCGAGAAACTTGTTCAATAAAGCTTCAGAAATCTTTATACGGATTGAAACAATCAGGTCGTATGTGGTACAATCGCCTGAGTGAATACCTGTTGAAAGAAGGGTACAAGAATGATCCAATTTGTCCTTGTGTCTTTATAAAAAGGTCTGGATCTGAATTTGTTATAATCGCTGTGTATGTTGATGATTTAAATATCATTGGAACTCCTGAGGAGCTTCCAAAAACAGTAGACTGTTTGAAGAAAGAATTTGAAATGAAAGATCTTGGAAAGACAAAATTTTGTCTTGGTCTACAAATTGAGTATATGAAAGATGGAATATTTGTCCATCAATCGACATACACCGAAAAGATTTTAAAGCGATTCTATATGGATAAAGCACATCCATTGAGTACCCCGATGGTTGTTGTGAGCACGTGATTTTTGTTTTCGCGACAATCACTCCAAAAGAAACGAAAATAATAGCAATTGGTCTTGCTGTACAATTTTTGGATTTTTACGTGGCATTTTGTTAATTATCTATGATTTTTGCCCATTTTTTTTTTATTATTATTAAAACAAAATACAAAAAATGTGTGTGTCATGTGCAGTTTGAACCGTAATCCGGTTATTAAATGGAAAATCATAAAATATGCATTTTTGTCCTTATTGTTGCCTTGGTTGATTTTACCTACTTTAAATATTTTAATATGTGTGTAATAATTACATTAAGTGTTAATTATTGGTGTTTAATTTTATTTAATTAGGTTTTGTGTTTTTAAAATTAGGAAAATAAAAGAAGAAGGATTTTTTCGGATTGGTCCAGGCCCAAAGCAAAACAACGAGCCCAAACCCAAATCATCCGGTCCAGATCAGTTCAGCCCCAAGAGTATCTCAAACGACGTCGTTTGGGTCATGCTTGATCTGGGCCGTTGATCTCAGAATGATCAACGGCCGAGATTACATCCCCCGTACCCACGAACAAAACCGACCCATTCCACTTGGACCAACCCGACCCTAGTACTAAACCAAACGGCACCGTTTGGATTAATCTTTAAATCCAGGCAGTTGATCTCGAGTGATCTAACGGCCAAGACCCAACCATCTACCCCGTATATAAACCCTTCCCCCTTCACCCCGCGCCTAAACTAACCCCCCCTGCCTTAGGTCGGCCCCTTCACAGACCAACCCCTTTGAACCCTAGCCGCCCCCTTTCCCCTCACCATTAACCCCGGCGGCATGAACGCCGGTGACCCCCACCTTAACACCCCAGGACCACCTTGACACCCTGAGCATGAATCCATCAACCACTTAGCTCGAATCCCCTCCCACCTTCTCGAATCTTCATTTGAAGATTCGAGTTGGACCTCGACTTACACCGATCTACCCTAGATTCATACCAGACAGTCCCCAGACCTCCCGTGTGACCAAACCATGCTTGGTTTGGTCCGAATCTAACCAAGGAAACCCAAAACCCAAATTTACCCTTAGGAACACTAGAAGTTCTCATGCCTGGTTTGTGTCCGTTTAAGCAAGTGATTAGGGTCTAATGGACCTTAATCGAAGTGTTCTCAGTTGAGAACACTTCGATTAAAGTCCGTTCAACCCCAAGAAGGTTCATTTCAAACACGAGCTGGTTTTCTGATTTTTTCAAGGACTTTAAGGTAGGTGTGTTTTTCTTTCCTCGATTCAGTACATGTGTTGTTAAAGGTCTGTTCGTATGGCCAAATGTTTTGTTTAATTTGTGTCTTTTAAATTTTATCAACTGTTGTTGTCCATCTATGTGTTTGATCGAGTTTGTCTTCTATTCACTGATAATGTGTATATGTGTATGAGCTGTGCAATCAATTGAACTTTGAAATTGACTGATTAATTGATTCACCAGTACAACTTTTGCTTAGTCAGTACAATTTGAATTGTATGTTGATACTGTTAGAGTTCTGATCATGGCTTTCGATTGTATATGTTGTAATTAGTATAGTCGAGTCGATACACATCGTCAATAAGTTCAAAACTTTGAATGATAATAATTTGATTGGTTTTTCTGTTGAAATCCTACTTAAATCAAATTAGGAATTGAGTTTAACTACTTATAGTTGTTGTACTTGAATCAGAAATTTAAGGGTCTTGGTCTGTAACTGCAGTCTGAATTGGGGGCATGTGCACTTGTGCACAACATGTGCATAAAGGCCTTTGTTAAGATTAAAATAGTTTGACAGCATATGCTGTCAGATTATATTCTTGCTGCCCATTGTTTGCTTTTAGTTTAATAAGCTAATTAAAAGGGCTGTCAGGAATCTCATGGGAGGGGTTTCATATTTTAAAATTTTGAGTGCAAAAACAGCAAGAACGATAGGGGGTTCTGATGTGTTTTAACAGGCTGTGAATAGCTGATGTTAGGCTATAAAAAGAGAGACTGATTTAGGAGAAAGAGGGGGATGAGACTGGATTTTGAGGGATTTTAGGAGAATAGATAGACAGAGAGATAAAGGAAGGAATGCATATACATTGGGGGATTGGATATACATACAGAGAGGATTGAAAAAGGATAGAACTGATTTTAGGAAAATACAGATAGAGAGAGAGGTTAAGAGATAGAAAACATACAGTCAACAATTAGAAACTGTTTCTTCCTATTGTTGTCTGGGTTTCATTTGTTTTTCAACTTGTTCAAACAATTCTGATTCTTTGAAGTTCCAATTGAGTCTACTGGTTGAGTGTTTTCATTGGTTTATTGCTGGTTCTGATCTGCCTGGAGTTTTAATTCTATTCCACTGTGGGCTGCTGTCATTTGGCTACCTTTTCTATCGGCCACAGTTGCATTCTTGCACTCAAGCCTGTTCTGCTGTGTTGTTCTGTTTGCTGCTGTTACTTTGTCTGTTGTTGTTACTTTGTGCCCTGCTGCTGCTGATTTTCCTTATCTCTTTCTTCTTCTCCTCTGCATTTTCAACATTCCAGGTACACATTTCGAGTCCCATATTGGTGTAACTGAAACAGTTTGAAAGCATGAAATGAAAGATGTTGAAGAAGTTTAAGTATTTGTTGTAATACTCATGGTATATTGATGGGCTCGTATAATTGATTTGGTTTGTAATCCAATAGCATGAAAGGATAGTTAATTGATACTTAACTGAGTTTTAGTCTCTTGTGTTTTAGTTTATAGTTGTTCATTGGTACAAGGTACGTAATTGTACAGTACACATAATGCACGGATAATTGACATAGTGACTGACCAAATTCCTTTTCAGCTATAATGATATGCATAGGATAGAACACTTCAACTTTATAAAATGCTGTTCTGTTTTATTATAGTTCTTTTATCGGATCCCGTTAAGCAGTATATAGGATCACGTTCGAATCCCCATTAGTAACAATGCCTAGTAGTCAATTCCTTTAATCTAGCTTAAATAAGTTTAGTTAAATTCAATTCAAAAAATGTTTGGATGTAAGTGTAGCGTTTCATCAGCTTGTATGTAAATTTTTACCAAATTAAAAGCAGGCTCCACGAGGTATGACATTCTTCATCTTGTAGACAACTAACCAGATGATTAACAGGAAATCCGGATTTGGCTAAAAAGCATGCAATTGAATTAGCACGTACCTTTTCCTTTCTATTTTTTAGAGACAAATATAATAGAAATGTAGCCACTTTAGGATATCCCTTTTAAAAATAATGAGATGAGCCTCGTGCAAATAAAGATACACATTGCGAGGCCCTCAATAATTAATCATAATAAATATTTAGAATTTGGGATGGGACTGTTTAGTGAATTTCACTGCCTTCCCCAAAGATAATAACGCGTTAGACTCTTTAGGCGCGACTTAATTAAATTACATTCTTAAATTCGGGTGCGCATTTATGTGACCCAAATTCAAATCTCAACGGAGTCGAAATGTGTTAACAACTACGGGTGCATTGATTGTGACGTGGTTCGAGATGCATTTTCACGACGTTGCAATTCTATAAAAATAAATGATAATAATAAAAGCGGTTTAAACTTAATAAAAGCACATAAGTCACAACATGTATTTAAATCAGATATTTAGCCATTATAACAATTTAAGCGACCGTGCTAGAACCACGGGATTCGAGGGTGCCTAACACCTTCCCTCGGGTCAACAGAATTCCTTACTTAGAATTTCTGGTTCGCAGACTTCATTTGGAAAAGTCGAAAATTTCCTCGATTTGGGATTCAAGATAAACCGGTGACTTGGGACACCAAAAGCCAAACCTTTCCCAAGTGGCGACTCTGAATTAAATAAATAATCTCATTTCGAATATTGTCACTTAAATTGGAAAAACTCCTTCGCGCTTTTATCCTTCGGGGCGGGCGCGCAAAAAAGAGGTGTGACAGCTCTAGCGACTCTGCTGGGGAATTTTTTTTTACCCAGAACCACTGGTTCAGGGTTAGAATTCGAGCTTAGATAAATTGTTATATTTGGTTTTATCTGATTTTTACATGTTTGAGCCTAATGTGCTAAATGCTGCTTTTACCGCTTTGATATTATTTGAACTGTACATATAAACTGTGCCGAAACCTTTCTCTTCTTACCTCCAGGGAGAAGCTCGCTGGACGAGACTCCCTATTCTGTTAGTGTCAATACCTGAAATAAGAATAGGTCGGACAAGTTACAAAGCCGGACGATCTCGCGGGTCCCCGGTACGTAGCCCCCTCCTTGGCTCGAGTTGTCTGCTCGGGTACACAGTCTAGAACGTATACCCAGGTTATAAACCTAGTATAACAAAACCTCTGCTGAGAAATTAAACCCAGAACCACTGGTTCAAGGTTCAAGAATTCGAGCTTAGAATAATTGTTTTATTTAGCTTTATTATCTGATATATATTACATGTTTTGACATAACGTACTAGATGTTGTATTTTACCGCTTTGATATTATCTGGACTGTATATAAACTGTGCCGAAACCTTTCTCTTCTTACCTCCGGGGAGAAGCTCGCTGGTCGAGGCTCCCTATTCTGTTAGTGTCAATACCTGAAATAAGAAAGAGGACGGATAAGTTACGAAGCCGGATGGCCTTTTGGTTCCCAGTAAGTTGCCCCCTCTTCGACTCGAGTTGTCCACTCGGGTACACAGTCTAGAACATATACCCAGGTTATAAACCTAGTATAACGAAACTTCATGCCGGATCCCTAGTAGGAACGTTTATTTGCATCATGTTGCATTTGGCTTAGGGGACTCAACACAGGGGTTGGGTCCGTCTAGGACAGGCAACCTGAAATGAAAAGACCATCCTGCTACATCTTGTTCGTTTTGCGCATTTATTTGCTTCGGATCTGCATGTCGACCGGTTTCTAAAAGATTTTCAAAAAAATATAGCAGCGTAGGGAGATGATTACTTCTTTTTGAAAAAAAAAACGTTGTCCAAGTAGTGTCAAAACCTCGCCGGAATTCAAGATAAAATATATATATAAATTCAAGATAAAAAAAATATATAAAAAAAAAAATTGTCTTGTAGTTGGATTTATTAGAACATAAAAAAATTACTTTCAAAATAAAAAATATATATATTTATTTAAAAAATAAAAAAAATGGAAAATTCAGAATTCAAAAAAAATGTTGTTTCTTTCGTAGTACCTCTTTTATAAATTCAGACTAATAGTCTAAATACTTCCTTAAAAAAAATATTTTCTTTGGTTTTTATCTCTTTTCAAAAGAAAAATATATATATATATATAAAAAAAAATCCAAAAAAAAATATATTCTTGCTTTTTCTTTAAAAGATTATATTCAAAAGAGGGTTTAATTGATTTACTCTATTCACGATGGCGAGAACTACGCCGGTTTGATTCTCATAGGGGTATGAGATACGTAGGCAACCCTCATCAGGTCCAACCTCCCCTTTTTCAGAAATAGCCAAAATGTTAGAATTTTAATTTATGAGTCAGGTGACGCCGTTTTGTCAAAAATAGCCGAATGTTCCCGAAAGGGACGCCGGAAGGCTGATTTTGCACAAACAACCATTTTCGGTCATTTTGAACTCTGACCAATTTGCCCGACAGCCTTGGAATCCTCGTCCCCGAGGCTCTGTGAGACCATGTTCCCAATGTCGGATTACCATTATGAAAAAAATATATATATATATATATATATATATATATATATATATATATATATATATATATATATATAAAAAAAATCAAGTGATGCTGTTGTTGTAAAAAACGGCCAAATGTTCCCGAAAGGGACGACGGAAGGCTGACTTTGCATAAACGGCCACTTTTTAAAGTTTTGATCAATTGACCCTCACAGCCTTAAAATCTTCATCTCCGAAGTGCTGAAAGACCGTGTTCGAAAATCGGATCTTTCTTTCTAAAATAATAGTCAGGTCATTTTTAGTCAAATCATTTTTGCTTAAATCACCCTAATAAATGTGCGGGATGAGCACAATGCTAAATGAACACTTGTTTCTTTATCTTTATACTTGTTAGTTTCGAACTACGTAATGATCTAATTCGCGCGGCGTCGTGATACGTAGGCAATCCTCATCAGATCCGGTCACATTTTACCGCAAATATTGAAAACAGTAA
Source organism: Nicotiana sylvestris (assembly GCF_000393655.2). Lineage (NCBI taxonomy): Eukaryota > Viridiplantae > Streptophyta > Magnoliopsida > Solanales > Solanaceae > Nicotiana > Nicotiana sylvestris. The sequence goes on from NC_091062.1 coordinate 7,921,861, forward strand.
TAAAAAAGAGAATAAATAGATAAATAAATAAAATAATAAAAAATATATATATAAAAAATAAAAATAATAATAAATAAAAGGGGGAGCCTAAAAGAAGCCGGAATGATGCATGTCTTCGTTGCAGACATGTAGAAATTCATTTAACTGTATAGGTGCATCATGCCCCAACGTGAGATTGCCTATCTGTTATTTGTTTCGAACTAACCACTTGTCTGCTGATGAGTCTTCCAGGTTTTAGAAAGGTAGTTGGTTTGAGGGAAGTCTGGCCTCGCATTCATATTTCACGAGGTCAAAAGAGAGTGTTCAGTTACCCGCTATTAAGACAAAAGGGGGTATTCACACTTACTTCACAGGGTCGAAGGGGAATATAGCGATATTTTCGGAAATTCCTTTGCCGACAATTCCCGTCCCTGATGAGAGTTCGATCTCGGCCGTCCCAACTTTCGAGTCGGCAACTGCTGAGGAAAACAGAATCCTGAGGCTCCACATGATGGAGATGTTGGATGACTGGCATAATGGAAGGGAACCACCAAGTAGTATCCCTGGATTCCCTGAGTTGTTCCACAGAACAAGTGGGATTTCAAACATTCCCATAAGCTACCCAGCTACTCCGTTCGGGTACCCGACCATTTCGGCCCACTCCGCAGGATCACCCTCTGAATCTTGCCCTTGGATGTCAACGACAGATGTCGCTACAAGCATTTTCACCGCACCGTCCTATCCAATCATGGCACAGCCCACTACACACATGCCCAATTTCGACTCTTCCTCATTCACCTTTCCAGCTCCCTCTTTCTCATTGGAACCAACTCGATTCACCACCAACACTCCCCCTCAACAACCTCAATATGAGTTTGCACTGGAGCAGGACCAAACCCCCAAAATTGCTGAACGAGATGAGATGGCCAAAAGAATGAGGAGCCTTGAGCAAAATTTGAAAAATATGCAAGGTTTGAGCGGACAGAAAAGCGTCTCCTATGCTGATCTATGCATGTTCCCTCACGTGCATCTCCCTGTGGGTTTCAAAACTCCAAAGTTTGAGAAGTACGACGGGCACGGCGATCCCATTGCTCATCTCAAAAAATATTGCAACCAACTGCGGGGAGCCGGAGGCAAAGAGGAATTGCTAATGGCATATTTCGGGGAAAGTCTGGTAGGAATAGCCTCAGAATGGTACATGGACCAGGACATGTCCCGATGGCATGTCTGGGATGATCTCGCTAGAGATTTTGTGAGACAATTCCAGTATAACATCGACATCACACCAGACCGAAATTCTCTGTCGAACTTGAAAAAGAAACCTTCAGAAAGCTTCAGAGAGTATGCTATTAAGTGGCGCGAGCAGGCGTCGAGGGTGAAGCCTCCCATGGATGAAGTGGAAATGGTCACTACCTTTCTCCAGGCTCAAGAGTCTGACTATTTCCAAAACATGATGTCAGCCATGGGAAAGCCGTTTGCAGAAGCAATTAAGATTGGAGAGATGGTGGAGAATGGTCTGAAAACAGGTAGGATTTTGAGTCAAGCAGCCATAAGGGCGACCTCCCAAGCCGTCCAAAGCGGGTCCGGAGGAATGGCAAGAGGGAAGAAAAAGGAAGAAACAGCCATGGCAGCCTCAGAAGCAAGGGAATATCGTAATCCCAGGCCCCGTTTTTCGGAAAGAACCTCGCAACACTACTACCCCCACTCAAATGTGACATACGCTCCTCAGCCTTACATGGTCATGAACACCCAGCCTTACATCCAGCGGTCACAGCCAGCCAATCGGGGGCAAGCTCCACATCCTAGGAATCAGCCTCCTCACCAAAACCACTACAATCCTCGACTTCCTCAGAATAATTTCCGTCATCGGGAACCACCCAGGAGACCCAACTATACACCAATCGGTGAACCATATTCCACCCTATTCCCTAAGCTTGTCCAGATGAATTTGTTGCAACCCATACCACCAAACGGGCAGAACCCGGGATCACCATCATATCAACGGGGTGTCAGATGTGCGTACCATTCAGGGGTAGAAGGGCACGACACCAACAACTGCTGGACATTGAAACAAGCTGTAGAGAATCTGTTAGACCAAGGGAAGATTGTGTTGAAAGACGAGGATATCCCGAATGTGACCAATAATCTGTTGCCCGCCCACAACAACGGGGCCGATAATTGGGATGATTTGTGAAGACGAGGAGATTGATCCGGCGCTTAAAGCCATAATTGCTATTGCTAATACAGAAAGGGAGCCCAGGGCAACTCCGGAGCAAGAAAAAGGAATAATTGATGTATCCAAGCAGGCCTCTATGGTATGGGGGACGATCAAACCACCTCGGCCGAACGAGCCAGTATTCGTTGGACGCATACCACAGAAGCCAAGATACAACAAAGAGGAAGGTGATGAGGTGTTCCCGCTCGAGGAGAGTGAGGAAATATGTGAGGCAACGAGGGAAAAGTTATGCGAAATACACATGGTCCAGCCGGGAGAGGGCACTGGCACCGCTGAAGTATCGTACATGTGACCAAGCACCAAGCTTCAAAACTAGAAGGCTACGCCATTCTTGATCAAACGGAAGTCCTAATAAACCTGTCTTGCCACTTTCTCTGCATCACGAGCTACCCCAGGGTGTGACTCAGATGTTTTTCTTTAAGTTTCATGTTTTTAATTTCCTGAATGTCAACCTTTTTCTTTATCTTCCCCAAAATGCCAAGAAATGAAATCAGTTTCATCACTCACTTTCTTCTTATATGTTTCCTTTTTGTGTTCTCTTCAATTCTGATAAATGCAGCTTTAAATAACATGACATGTTTGCGGACTTCATGCCCGGATCACGAGAACTCCGTCAGACTTCAAATAATGAGTCAAAATTTAAGATATAAAGAATTTGAAAAAGTAGGAACAACTAAAGAAAATTGGTTCATGGTTTGGAAAATGTCCGTCACTAAAGCAGAGTTTGAGGGCAGTAAATGGGTTTAGACCCATACAGAATGTTAACCTTAATGACTGCGGTTTGTCACGAGAAATTGTACCAACAAAGAAGGGTCCATACGTTATTGAAAAACATTGCCAAGAGGAGCATTTATATCTGGGCGACGTCGAAAGAAATGACGTCAGCCTTGCTTGGAAAGCAGGTGCAGTGATACGTCTAAATCGCTCTGGCGATATTTTTGCATAGTTTGAGATGATGAAGACTTTCATTCTCGCCACCCAAACACGATCGACCCTTTTGCAAACCCATTTGAGCCGGTTACTCTCCTTTGATTACCCTCTTTGGAACCTGAAAATATTATTGAAAAAAAAAATAAAAAAAAATATATATATACGGAAAGTGAAAAACAAAGCAAATCAGAAAACAACAAATGCAGCCCGAACTACGTTTGACTTGATTCCAAAAGGATACATAGGCAACCTCTCCTTGGGGTTCAGTCACACCAAAACAAAAAACCAGGAATTCCCCCGAAAGTAAAACTGGGGCAGAAGTTATAATGATTCGGCGATGATCCCGCCCAAAAGGTTTCAAAGTTGTAATTCAATCCACATTCTTTTCACCCCAAGCTTTTGTCCAAGTCCTTCTGATCAATCAGCAAAGCGTTTCAAAATGGAAAGTTGGAATTATTTGGGTCTGATACAACAAAATGAGGAGAATAAAATGAGAGAGTCTTGTCGGTGAAAACCTTTGGGCACCGTGAGGCGATGCGAGAAGAGAAATCGAGAATGAGAGAGCTTGTTTAGTAAAAACTCGCAAAGAGTGCTAGCAGGCGACAGTAAGAAGAGAAATGAGAGAGGTCGACTAGCGAAAACCCGCAAAGGGCGTTGTCGGCCAAAAAGATGATTCTACCTCAGAAAGTCCTAGCAAGGCTCCCGGGTTTTGAAAAACATAGATCTGTTTGAGGCATGAGGAAATGCAAGTTCTTGAAGGTCGGGCATCCAGTCCAAAAGGCATGTCATGTCAGTTGAAGCCAGCATACACTCCAGATAAGTCCTTCTTCTCTCCCCGAAAGGGACGCTTCTCTTTAAACTCATATGCTTTCCTTCACATAGTTTTCTTTGAGTTCCTTTTGATCTAACTCTTAATTCCGTAACAATTACAAAGAAAGGTGGCAGGACCGGGTTTTTTTTACAGGGCCCCGTTTGGCAAAAGTCAAATAAAATGTACGGCCTCAGTGGCGCGTCAGTCCCATCCCGACTGGCCATGGTAGTTGATTTGCTTCCAAAGTAAAGACGTTCGAAAGAAAAGAAGAGCCTACGAAGTCAAAATAAAGTTGGAGAGGTTAAGTCCCACGCGATTAGCCACTACGGTTTAGGTTTGAGGATCAAAATCCCTGACACAAAACCGACAAATCCCCACAGGGTATCCCTTTGTTACAAATCCCCACAGAACTCCCCTCGTACAATTCCCCAAAGAGGTCTGCCCCAGCACATCCCCAGCAAGTCTGCTTTAATAAAAAAAAATCCTCACAGAGTTTGCATTAGACAAATACCCACGGAGATTCCCTTGTACAAATCCCCACAGAGTCTCCCTAATAAAATCCCCAAGCAGAACGGGACGGAAAAACCAAAGCCTTACAAGGCAAATAATCACAAAATCTGGAAATGCAAGTCTGAGTAGTCCAAAGGGTTTCGCATGTGAATCCAATCAATGGCAGAACTTCTCAACAAGAATTAGGCCAAGACAAAGCAATTGGAACAGTCAACGTCCCCAAACCAACCGCCGTTTTCAAACTGACAATTTTTCTTTGTTTAGGAAAATTGAGACAGGTGCGACCCAAAGCAGCCGTGCAAGAAGCAGGTGTAGCCCAAAAGAAATAAAACGCGCAAGCATTGAAACAACCTTGCGGCGGAAAACGACCAAAGGTAAGTTTCCCATAATATTTTCGTGCATTTTGATAAATAAAAGGAAATAAAAAAAAGGGAGGTGAACCAAAGAAAAGAAAGAAGACGAGGAATAAAAATGAACATCCCAAAAGAAAAACAAATCATGGTAGCATAGGACCTCATTCCTCGACTATCCCGGTATAAACCACGGATCTCCCTGGCATAACCCAAGGAGCTTTATCTACCCAAATCCCCGGCATAACCCGATGACGTCCCCGGCATAACCCGATGACGTCCCTGGCATAATCCGAGGACTCTTTTCCCTTTCCGGCATAACCCGATGAACCTCCGGCATAACCCGATGATTTCCCCGACATAACTCGAAGACTCTTACCTTTTTCCGGCATGATCTGATGAATCTTCCGGCATAACCCGATGAATCTTCCGGCATAACCCGATGAACCCTCCGACATAACCCGATGAACCCTCCGGCATAACCCGACGAATCTTTCCGGCATAACCTGATGAATCTTCCGGCATAACCCGATGAATATTTCCGGCATAACCCGATGAACCCCCCGGCATGTTCCGATGAATTTTCCGGCATGATCCAATGAACCTTTCGGCATAACCCGATGAATCTTCCGGCATAACCCGATAATCTTCCCGGCATGTTCCGATGAATTTTCCGGTATGATCCGATGAACCTTTCGGCATAACCCGATGAATCCTTTTGGCATAACCCGATAAATCTTCCGGCATAACCCGATGAATCTTCCGGCATAACCCGATGAATCTTTGGCATAACCCGATAAATCTTCCCGGCATGTTCCGATAAATTTTCCGGCATGATCCGATGAATCTTCCGGCATAACCCGATGAACCCTCCGGCATAACCCGACGAATCTTTCCAGCATAACCCGACTAATCTGTCTGACATAACCCGAATAGTGTCCAGCATAACCTGACAGCCTTCCCAATTTAGGGCTCTAATCCCTAAGTTGAACTTTCCCCCCCACCTCGTCATAATTAGGGCTCCAACCCTAAACTGAACTATTCCCATTTGGTCAGCATTAGGGTTTTAAACCTTAAACTGAACTTTCCCTTTAGTCAGCATTAGGGTTTTAAACCCTAAATTGAACCTTTCCCTTTAGTCAGCATTAGGGTTTTAAACCCTAAACTGAACTTTTCTCATTTAGTCAGCATTAGGGTTTTAAACCCTAAACTGAACTTTTTTCATTCAGTTAGCATTAGGGTTTTAAACCCTAAACTGAACTCTTTTCCTTCAGTAAACTGAACTTTTCCTTTAGTCAGCATTAGGGTTTTAAACCCTAAACTGAACTTTTTCTATTCAGTCAGCATTAGGGTTTTAAACCCTAAACTGAACTCTTTTTCTTCAGTCAGCATTAGGGTTTTAAACCCTAAACTGAACTTTTCCTTTAGTCGGCATTAGGGTTTTAAACCCTAAACTGAACTTTTCCTTTAGTCGGCATTAGGGTTTTAAACCCTAAACTGAACTTTTCCCCAGTTGGTCAGCATTAGAGTTTCAACTCTAAACTGAGCTTCTCCCCAGCTAGTCAGCATTAGGGCTTCAACCCTGAACTGAACTATTTCCATTCCGCCAGCCTTAGGGCTCCAACCCTAAACTGAGCATTCATACCTTGTGGCCATATCGTTGATCCGATCCCGAAGTTGGCATTTTGGAAACTGAAATTTTTGAATCCTTTCACCAACTCTATAAACTTCCTGGCAACTAACTCACGAAATTTTCCTAGTAGAACTGGGGCAGAAAATTTCGTTCGTTTGTTTTTCCTCGCAGGTCTGACCTCGAGCCACACGGATCGAAACAACCCACGAGATGAGTCTCAACTCAGAATCAAAGAAGAAAAAGACAAACAGAAGATGTCCCGAGATACCGGAGAAAATGGAAGGCGGATCGCTCCAAAACTTGATCAAGGTCCCGAACTCTGCCAGTCGCGTCTCACTCAGTATCCCAGAGATTAAACAAGCACCTACAACTCGCAAGCATCAAGATTCGGATCGAAGTCTCCAAGCAAAATCAGCTAAGACCCAAGATCAAGTCGCAAAAGAATCATAGATAGGAATCTTGTAACTAGCAGTTGACATGCATATAAGTATTTAGTTTCAATTTTTCTTTGGTTGTAATAAGGCGGTCAGTAAAGCAACGGTGACAACAGCAACAACAGTAACAGCAAGCATTGCAATCCCATGGTAGTCCCAGCTGCAAAAAATTCCCGAACTACATTGACCTGATTCTTGTTTAGCCCAGGATATGTAGAAAATCTTCGAAGCAAAGATTCAGTCAAATCTTTCAAAAAGATGCTTCACACGGAGTAGTCCAATAGGCAAAAGTCGCTCATATCCGCTCACTTTATATTTGCACGAAAACTCTTCGTGTTTCCGAACAAAGAGGGGCAGCTGTGAGCACGTGATTTTTGTTTTCGCGACAATCACTCCAAAAGAAACGAAAATAATAGCAATTGGTCTTGCTGTATAATTTTTGGATTTTTACGTGGCATTTTGTTAATTATCTATGATTTTTGCCCATTTTTTTTATTTATTATTATTAAAACAAAATACAAAAAATGTGTGTATCATGTGCAGTTTGAACCGTAATCCGGTTATTAAATGAAAAATCATAAAATATGCATTTTTGTCCTGATTGTTGCCTTGGTTGATTTTACCTACTTTAAATATTTTAATATGTGTGTAATAATTACATTAAGTGTTAATTATTGGTGTTTAATTTTATTTAATTAGGTTTTGTGTTTTTAAAATTAGGAAAATAAAAGAAGAAGGATTTTTTCGGATTGGTCCAGGCCCAAAGCAAAACAACGAGCCCAAACCCAAATCATCCGGTCCAGATCAGTTCAGCCCCAGGAGTATCTCAAACGACGTCGTTTGGGTCATGCTTGATCTGGGCCGTTGATCTCAGAATGATCAACGACCGAGATTACATCCCTTGTACTCACGAACAAAACCGACCCATTCCACTCGGACCAACCCGACCCTAGTACTAAACTAAATGGCACCGTTTGGATTAATCTTTAGATCCAGGCCGTTGATCTCGAGTGATCTAACGGCCAAGACCCAACCATCTACCCCGTATATAAACCCTTCCCCCTTCACCCCGCGCCTAAACCAAACCCCCCTGCCTTAGGTCGTCCCCTTCACAGACCAACCCCTTTGAACCCTAGCCGCCCCCTTTCCCCTCACCATTAACCCCGGCGGCATGAACGCCGGTGACCCCCACCTTAACACCCCAGGACCACCTTGACACCCTGAGCATGAATCCATCAACCACTTAGCTCGAATCCCCTCCCACCTTCTCGAATCTTCATTTGAAGATTCGAGTTGGACCTCGACTTACACCGATCTACCCTAGATTCATACCAGACAGTCCCCAGACCTCCCGTGTGACCAAACCATGCTTGGTTTGGTCCGAATCTAACCAAGGAAACCCAAAACCCAAATCTACCCTTAGGAACCCTAGAAGTTCTCATGCCTGGTTTGTGTCCGTTTAAGCCAAGTGATTAGGGTCTAATGGAACACTTCGATTAAAGTCCGTTCAACCCCAAGAAGGTTCATTTCAAACACGAGCTGGTTTTCTGATTTTTTCAAGGACTTTAAGGTAGGTGTGTTTTTCTTTCCTCGATTCAGTACATGTGTTGTTAAAGGTCTGTTCGTATGGCCAAATGTTTTGTTTAATTTGTGTCTTTTAAATTTTATCAACTGTTGTTGTCCATCTATGTGTTTGATCGAGTTTGTCTTCTATTCACTGATAATGTGTATATGTGTATGAGCTGTGCAATCAGTTGAACTTTGAAATTGATTGATTAATTGATTCACCAGTACAACTTTTGCTTAGTTAGTACAATTTGAATTGTATGTTGATACTGTTAGAGTTCTGATCATGGCTTTCGATTGTATATGTTGTAATTAGTATAGTCGAGTCGATACACATCGTCAATAAGTTCAAAGCTTTGAATGATAATAATTTGATTGGTTTTTCTGTTGAAATCCTACTTAAATCAAATTAGGAATTGAGTTTAACTACTTATAGTTATTGTACTTGAATCAGAAATTTAAGGGTCTTGGTCTGTAACTGCAGTCTGAATTGGGGGCATGTGCACTTGTGCACAACATGTGCATAAAGGCCTTTGTTAAGATTAAAATAGTTTGACAGCATATGCTGTCAGATTATATTCTTGCTGCCCATGTTTGCTTTTAGTTTAATAAACTAATTAAAAGGGCTATCAGGAATCTCATGGGAGGGGTTTCATATTTTAAAATTTTGAGTGGAAAAACAGCAAGAAAGATAGGGGGTTCTGATGTGTTTTAACAGGCTATGAATAGCTGATGTTAGGCTATAAAAAGAGAGACTGATTTAGGAGAAAGAGGGGGATGAGACTGGATTTTGAGGGATTTTAGGAGAATAGATAGACAGAGAGATAAAGGAAGGAAGGCATACACATTGGGGGATTGGATATACATACAGAGAGGATTGAAAAAGGATAGAACTGATTTTAGAAAAACACAGATAGAGAGAGAGGTTAAGAGATAGAAAGCATACAGTCAACAATCAGAAACTGTTTCTTCCTATTGTTGTCTAGGTTTCATTTGTTTTTCAACTTGTTCAAACAATTCTGATTCTTTGAAGTTCCAATTGAGTCTACTGGTTGAGTGTTTTCATTGGTTTATTGCTGGTTCTGATCTGCCTGGAGTTTTAATTCTATTCCACTGTGGGCTGCTGTCATTTGGCTACCTTTTCTATCGGCCATAGTTGCATTCTTGCACTCAAGCCTGTTCTGCTGTGTTGTTCTGTTTGCTGCTGTTACTTTGTCTGTTGCTGTTACTTTGTGCCCTGCTGCTGCTGATTTTCCTTATCTCTTTCTTCTTCTCCTCTGCATTTTCAACATTCCAGGTACACATTTCGAGTCCCATATTGGTGTAACTGAAACAGTTTGAAAGCATGAAATGAAAGATGTTGAAGAAGTTTAAGTATTTGTTGTAATACTCATGGTATATTGATGGGCTCGTATAATTGATTTGGTTTGTAATCCAATAGTATGAAAGGATAGTTAATTGATACTTAACTGAGTTTTAGTCTCTTGTGTTTTAGTTTATAGTTGTTCATTGGTACAAGGTACGTAATTGTACAGTACACAGAATGCACGGATAATTGACATAGTGACTGACCAAATTCCTTTTCAGCTATAATGATATGCATAGGATAGAACACTTCAACTTTATACAATGCTGTTCTGTTTTATTATAGTTCTTTTATCGGATCCCGTTAAGCTGTATATAGGATCACGTTCGAATCCCCATTAGTAACAATGCCTAGTAGTCAATTCCTTTAATCTAGCTTAAATAAGTTTAGTTAAATTCAATTCAAAAAATGTTTGGATGTAAGTGTAGCGTTTCATCAGCTTGTATGTAAATTTTTACCAAATTAAAAGCAGACTCCACGAGGTATGACATTCTTCATCTTGTAGACAACTAACCAGATGATTAACAGGAAATTCGGATTTGGCTAAAAAGCATCCAATTGAATTAGCACGTACCTTTTCCTTTCTATTTTTTAGAGACAAATATAATAGAAATGTAGCCACTTTAGGATATCCCTTTTAAAAATAATGAGATGAGCCTCGTGCAAATAAAGATACACATTGCGGGGCCCTCAATAATTAATCATAATAAATATTTAGAATTTGGGATGGGTTGTCTAGTGAATTTCCCCGCCTTCTCCAAAGACAATAACGCGTTAGACTCTTTAAGCGCGGTTTAATTAAATTACATCCTTAAATTCGGGTGCGCATTGATGTGACCCAAATCCCAATCTCAACGGAGCCGAAATGTGTTAACAACTACGGGTGCATTGACTGTGACGTGGTTTGAGATGCATTTTCACGACGTTGCAATTCTATAAAAATAAATGACAATAATAAAAGCGGTTTAAACTCAACAGAAGCACGTAAGTCATAACATATATTTAAATCAGATATTTAGTCATTATAACAATTTAAGCGACCGTGCTAGAACCATGGGATTCGAGGGTGCCTAACACCTTCCCTCGGGTCAACAGAATTCCTTACTTAGAATTTCTGGTTCGCAGACTTCATTTGGAAAAGTCGAAAATTTCCTCGATTTGGGATTCAAGATAAATCGGTGACTTGGGACACCAAAAGCCAAACCTTTCCCAAGTGGCGACTCTGAATTAAATAAATAATCTCATTTCGAATATTGTCACTTAAATTGGAAAAACTTCTATATGGATAAAGCACATCCATTGAGTACCCCGATGGTTGTGAGATCACTTGATATAAAGAAAGATCCATTCCGACCTCATGAAAATGATGAAGAGCTTCTTGGTGCCGAAGTACCATATCTTAGTGCAATTGGGGCATTAATGTATCTTGCCAATAATTCCCGACCAGATATAGCTTTCTCAGTAAGCTTATTGGCAAGATTTAGTACTTCGCCAACACAAAGACACTGGAATGGTATTAAACATATATTCAGATACCTTCAAGGGACCATTGATATGAGTTTATTTTATTCAAATGAATCCAAGCCATCATTGATTGGTTATGCAGATGCAGGATATTTGTCTGATCCACACAAAGGTCGATCTCAGACAGGCAATTTATTTACAAGTGGAGGTACAACCATATCATGGTGTTCGACAAAACAAACTATGGTTGCTACTTCTTCAAATCATACGGAGATAATAGCCATTCACGAAGCAAGTCGAGAATGCGTTTGGTTAAGATCTATAACTCAACACATTCAGCAAACATGTGGTCTTTCTTCGAAAGAGAATATTCCAACAATATTGTATGAAGACAATGTTGCATGCATAGCTCAATTGAAAGGAGGATATATCAAAGGAGATAGAACAAAACACATTTCACCGAAATTCTTTTTCACTCATGATCTTCAGAAGAATGGTGAAATAGATGTACAACAAGTTCGTTCAAGTGATAATTTGGCTGATCTGTTCACTAAGGCATTACCAACCTCAATATTTGAAAAGCTGATATATAAGATTAGAATGTGTCGTCTTCGAGACATTAAGTGATTTTTCATCAGGGGGAGTAACTACACGCTGCACTCTTTTCCTTAACCAAGGTTTTGTCCCACTGGGTTTTCCTGGTAAGATTTTTAATAAGGCAGCAAGCAATGCATATTATAAATAACTATGTACATCCCAATATTTTTTTTGTAAGTTTTTAATGAGGCACATTATCTTACATGGACATCCAAGGGGAGTGTTATGAATAGTTTGTACATTGGATACTACATTGGATGCTACATTGGATGCCCATGTTGTGAATAACTTAAAGATTAAATTTCCTATTTTATGTCCATCATCTTTTCTTTTTATGCCTATAAAAGGCCATGTAATTGCAATGAAAAATTACACCAAAGTGAAAGAAGAAAACACTTCTCCATTCTCTCTATCTCTTCTTGTTTACATTTTACTGCATTACTTTTATTTTATAATATATATATAGAGAGAGAAAAAGTAGGTTTAGTGTACAGACGTGGGGTAGCAATAAGATGGAACGAGGAATGAGACATGGTTTCAGCTGCCTAACTTGACAAACATGCATTGCAGCCAGCAAAAAGATAAAGTGCAACCAAATTTTAATTTTTGTCTCTAAATCAAACCTATACCGAGTCAAGATTGTCTAGTGAGTAGTGAAGTTCTGACCATAATAGAAACAGAAATAATACTTCAAAATTTATTATCTGTTTAATTTTAATTTGTCATTATCTTGGTATATATCTTCTTGATTCTTAGGAAGAAACAACTTAGAAGCTTCCTTCAGCAGAAAATGAAATTTTTACATTCGCATATTACCGACATAAAATTCGTTAAAAAAAATCATATTTTTTTGAATATATATATATATTGCAGGCCTTTCCAAGTTACCGCTGGCAACTAGTTGGCAATCATGCAAATTCTCATTCAACGACTGTTCTTTGCATTTGCCTTTTAAAATCTATCATTCACATATATTTAAATTAAAAGTCAATAAAATTGTTTATTGTTAATTCGGAATATTATAGCGTATGAATAAGTCTAATGTCTGGCGCCATTGAATAAATAAAGAAATAATAATTCTCGTTCAACGACATATATATGCTTTGCATTTTGCTTTCTGGAATGCATTAATGATAACCTACGTACATTTAAAAGTCAATAGAATTGTTATTTGTTCCATCGGAAATATTATGACTTACTAATAATTCTTGTGCCTGTGTTAGAATTGAGAGATCAAATATAATCTCAAGCTACCATTGTTGTGGCAGTTGAGCTCAAACGAGAGAAGAAGAGAGAATAGTGGAGACTTCTAGAAGAAAGATATTTTGGGAAAATAAATCTAATTTCATTCTTCATCGTATATCCTATATATACATATGCAAGGAAAATATAATGACAACTACCATTAGTTAATTACAAGAATATCCTTACTAATCTACTCAATTTTTACTAACTATGAATATGACAATACATATAAATACAACCGATACTCTTAATACCTCCTCCCCTCTCAAGTTGGAGGTGAGGAACTCACTGCCAACTTGCTGAGAACAGAACTATGCTTGATGCCTGTCAAGGCCTTGGTAAGAATGTCTGCTAGCTGAATATCTATGGAAATGTGATGCAAGGTGATGATGCCATCATACAACTTGTCGCAGACAAAATGACAATCTACTTTTATATGCTTGGTAGGTTCATGAAACACTGGGTTTCTTGTCATGTGTACTGCAGCCTCACTATCACAAAAGACTGGTATAGGATGTAGGCAAGGTACTGTCAATTCTTCTAGCACTGTTTGAGCCAGACTAATTCTCCAACCACCTTCCTAATTGATCTGTATTCTGCTTCTGCAGAGGAGAGGGATACTGTCTCCTGCTTCTTGGACTTCCATTTAATGGGACTAGCCCCCAGTAAGACAAGATATCCACTCACTGATCGTCTAGAATCAGGGCATGCAACCCAGTCTGAATCACAGTATGCTTTTACAACTTAGGAGATATGTCCATGTGGATCTACTGAAGTCATCGACTATTGTAAGAAAGTATTTGTAATTATCATGGGACACTGTGTGGTATGGCCCCCAGAGATCTATATGTAAGAGGTCAAAAACATTTGTGGAAGAAGTAGTTTTCTGAGGGAATGACAATCTTGTTTGTCTGGCCATAGGGCAAATTGAACACAAGAATGGTTGTTTGGGTGCAAAGTTTACAGGTATGGAGGATATTCCCCTCATTTTTACAAAAAGTACATGGCCTAATCTATTATGCCACAAGTAATCAACACATTTTTCATAAGATGAAGAATCGGGAAAGGATGCACACACATCAGTAGAACAAGAAGATATACAAGAGCCTTTCTTATTGCTTGAAGATGGAACATTTACAGATGATGCTTGAACAGGACATGTTTCTGAATGGTCATTATCTACAGTGAGTGATGTGTGTAATTGTGCATTATTTGAATTGCTAGTAGAAACAGAACAAGAATTTGAAATGAGAGGAGTAGAGACAGTAGCAGAACCAAGGAACTGGCATCTTGAGCAGAGGAAGTACAGACCATTCCTTGCTCTACCAATCTCTAGAGGCCTCTTCACTTAAGATATGATGTTAGACAATGAACTGAGATCAAATTGAACCTAAAGCTAAGAACAAACAACACTTTATGTAAAGTCAGTTTGGGACTAAGGATTGCATCACCAATTTCTGTCACTCTAACTTTGTATCCATTTGGTAAGGTTACTAAGAAAGGATAAGGTAAGATTCTAATGTTAGTTAATAGGGCTTTGTTATAAGACATATGATTTGTAGCTCCGGAATCCAGAATCCAATATTCAGCAGATGATTTGAAACATTTGCATGAAAGATTACCAATAATTTCCTTATGAGTAGAGCAAGACAATATACCTACAAAGTTTGTTGCTCCACTAGTAATGTTGTTTGAGACTTCAATTGTGTTTCCTCCATGGAAGTTTTCCAATAAATACAGTAGCTGATTGTACTGCTCCTTTGTCAAGTTTTGAATCCCCACACCTTGATTTCCAGCATCTATTTCACTGTGTCTTCCTGAAACCATCTCTTCTGTTCCTCCATGCACATTTGCAGCAAATGCCACATTTTTCCCTTTAGTGAATTTAAAATCCGGTACAATTTTACTCAATTCGTCTGATCGTACCTATCCTCCAGTTCCTGCCATAATTCCTTCGCATCGACTACGTATTGCAAGCTATCCGCTAGATCCTTTGAGAGTGAGTTGAGAATCCACGATGTTACCATATCGTCGCATCTCTCCCACTGTTCAAACATCGGATGGCCAGAATCTGGCTTCTTACACTTTCCATTGATGAAGCTAACCTTATTCTTCACTGAGAGAGCTATAGGGACGTCTCTTCTCCAAGATCTATAGCCAGTTCCGTCAAATACTACCGGCACCAGTGTCGACCCTGCACTTTCTGAAGGATGCATGTACAGAGGATTGGTTGAATTTAACGTATCCTTGTTTACGTTAGGTAAATCAGTTGAATTCAAAGTATCACCATCTACCGCCATGATATAGGATAGGATAATTCACAAATCTGTGAAATGTGGGTGAAAATTAGGGTTTCACGATCCTCGACTTGTGACTGCTAATCGAGCAGAAATTGAAGACGAAAATGATAAACCTGAACGAGAATTGAGTTATATGTGACTCTGAGCTCTGATACCATGTTAGAATTGAGAGATCAAATGTAATCTCAAGCTGCCATTGTTGTGGCACTTGTGCTCAAACAAGAGAAGAAGAGAGAACAATGGAGACTTCTAGAAGAAAGATATTTTGGGAAAAGAAATCTAATTTCATTCTTCATCGTATATCCTATATATACATATGCAAGGAAAATATAATGACAGCTATCATTAGCTAATTACAAGAATACCCTTATTAGTCTACTCAATTTTGACTAACTACGAATATGACTATACATATAAATACAACTGATACTCTTAATAGCCTGCATTGTATAAACAAATCATCCATAACTTATACATTCATTGGTTTTTCACATTTAAAATATATATATATATATATATATATATATATATATATATATATATATATATTGAAAAAATAAAAAGGTTATATTTGATTGTAGTCTCTGTTCTAGCCTAGATTTTAAAAAAAGGATTTATATTAGCCGACTCCAATTTGTTTGGAATTGCAGAGTAATTTTTCACAAGTTGCATTCAATATTAAGTTGTTGACCTCAAGGGTCAAATGATATTTTGAGTCTTTACAAATTTGTTTTTAGTTTTATGACCATTTTTTTTACACATAAGAAATCTATTTTTTTTTTAACAAAAGAGATCTAAAAATAACTATTTTTTAATCTCAACGTTGTAATGATCATGAACACCTATGTCGCAAGTTGGAGAAATAGAGAGCGAAAGAGATATTTTCAAAATTGGCACGCCGGCGGCGTTTGGAAAAAGTATTTTTAAAAATGTTGTAAATCGAAATTATTTTGTTGGACCACCATTTTCAGAATAAAAACTTTAAGAAAATAATTCTGACTAAGATCATGGAAATGGAAACTATATTATCAAGCACTTTGCAAAACTACCAGTCAAATATTAACATTATTGATTTCAACCGCATTATCAATATTAGGAAATTAATGATCATTTATAAGTTTAACGAAGTTATTTGTTACCGTGCAAAGCGTAGGCAAATTACCTAATTATAACAATATTTCTAAGGTACTCTTAGAAGTGATTGGACAATATTTGGTTAAAGTTGGAAACCTCTCATTAGCTTGATTCAGAAATGTATTTTCACACAATTATTACTATAAAGTTTTCCTTTTAATGCTGGGTTTAAGAGAAATGGGAAAAAAGAACAGTGAGAATTGAAACTCTTGTCGATATCACTAGAGTTGTCTCTTATGTTATTTTTGGTTTTTCATTCGGTGTCCAATGCTCGTATTGGAGCTCAATTATATTTGAATTATTCGTGTTCCCATAAGACCCCATTTCGGGGAAGCGCTCCCTAACAAGAATTTTTTCATACCTAGAGCTCGAATCCGAGATCTCAGACTAAGAAAAGAGCAACTCCATCCGGCCCGATACACCACATTCTTTGGTGGTAGTTGTCTCTTATTTTATTTTTTTTGGGTTTTCACCCGGTGTTCAGTATCTTCATTGGAGCCAGACTATATCCGGATTAGTGCCGCGTAGGGCCCCATTTAGGAATAAGTACTTCCTACCAAAGAATTTTTTATATTCAGAGCTCGAACCCGAAACCTCTCTGGTTAAAAAAAGAGCAGTTTCATCCGTTGCACCACGTTCTTTGATGTTGTTGTCTCTTATTTTACTACCTTTTTCTTTTGCTTTTGGATTTTTACTTCTTTATGCTTTATTCTTTCTTTATATGAAAACGCCTAGCTCCAACTATGATGTTTGGTGCTATTTCCATTGTCTAGCTGTTTTTTTCTATTTTACTTGAGATTGAAGGTCAATCTTCATTACCAAAACATGCTACTATGTTACAACGAAGAAGGAAAAAGGAAAAAAAAAATCTTGTACACGTACCGCGTACGTTACCTAATCCTTGACTTAAATATAAGTAAAAACCAAACCTTAATATCACACTCATTTACTTTACCCTAATCTATTTATACTCCAAGATTCTTACTCCAAGATTGTTGTTGATTATTATAACAACAATAAATATTTTATTACTTGCTTTTGTGAGGAGTAATAAGTATTCTTATCCGTAATCAGATGTATTTGACTTTGAGCCATTTAGGAATAAAGTCGTGCTAGCTTTAGCCAAGCGAAATTTTTGGCGTGAATATAAATTAGTAAATAAGTCGGGCACTAAAATGGGCACGAAAAATGGATAAAAAACAATAAAAACAATTACTAAAAATGAGTTATATGTAAATTAAATTTTATATATAATTAAACTTTTGAGAGTAAATTTAAGGGCACACATAATATGAGACTTGAGAGCAGCAGCTAAGAGCCAGCAGGTATGATCATATTCATCATCTTCGAAATAATCAATTAAATATTCAGATATAAAGTAATCACTATTACCTACTCCGACAAATTGGTATAAATAATGAGTGGAGTGATTAACTAATATGACTTGACATAAATATCATATACTAGTAAAATTAACTTTCAAATATATATGATGATTTACTTTCGTTATATGGGTAAAATCATTCCACGATAAGATAAGAGGAGGTAAGTGCACACATAGTCATTTTCAGGTATATTATTTAGAGATTAATCAGTAGTTATTTTGTTCTAAAATTTTAAATAATATAGGATATTTTTGTTCCGAAAACGTAAACTGAAAAACTAAAATTTAGAATGCACCGACTAATTTCTAAAGAACACCCCTTTAGATTGACTATCTGATGTCATTTTTACGGATAAAAGTAAAAAGGAATTAAACAATCATTTAAGTCAAGGTGAAAATTTTCTTACTAAATTTGTGTGTGACAAATTCTTCTGATTGATATGTGATACCAAAAATACCCAAGACGGTCAATTTAGAATAAAACAAACATGATTTAATGTCTTTTTCCTTTCTGGATAAAACATAAATATCTTGCATATAAAGAAGTGAAAAATGATAATGTCAATAATAAAAGGAAATTTGCAAACAGAGAATGCAATATCCATTAAACATAGAGTGCTCTCACAAGTTTGTAATTATTTGTTTGCTATTTCTAAAAAAAGAAAGAAAATAATTCAATGAAAATGGAGTCCAGCCAATAAAAGGATTTGTGCATTTATTCAAATCCTATTGTTCTTAAGGAAAACAACGGGTAACACTGTTGAATGTGAAGTGTAATAATATTTAACCAAAATAACAATGATTTTAATATGAATACTTCTAGAATTAGATTTTCCTTTTTTTTAAGTTGCATAATAATAATAATAATAAAATTAACGCGTAGAACACCAATATAGACATTCCATTTGGAACTATAGTACCGAAGAAGCAACGGCACGCGTATCCCATCGTGCTATGATTTTTTTTTTTTTTTTTGGGTTTCCCATCTGTTGTTCGGTATCCGTATTGGAGTCCGACTATATTCGGATTCGTGCCGCGTAGGGCCCTATTCGGGAGTCAACGCTCCCTACCAAAGATTTTTCCATACCCAAAGCTCGAACTTAAGACATCCGGTTAATGGAAGAATAGTCTCATCTACTGCACCACATCCTTTGGTGATTCGTGCTATGCTAAATACTTACAAGGTTACAGCATAGTTTGAATCAAATAATATCTACTTATTTATTCAGTAATGGAGCTTGAAAGCAATTCACCGTATTCAGCCGGACCAGTAAATTTGTTCTAAACTTTGCATATGTATTATGTAATTCATTAATATAATTTTAAATTTTAATTTTAATTATTAGTACTTGAAGCCGTTTTTTAGAGTTCAAAAGTCACAAATTTTGAATTATGAGTCCGCCTGTATATTTACTGCGTTATGGATAATCATAAATTGAAAATATATACTAATTAGTCTACAAATATATGTCATATGTCACGCATGTTTTAGTTTAACAGTATTTGGCTAAACCAACCTGCAAATACTCTTAATATGATGTGATATATATTGTTTACTTTGGGCTAAGTTCACACGATTTTTCTCAAAAAGCCTTATATCGTTAAGATATTCATGCATCTTATATATAAGAGAAATTTTCATAAAGCACTATCTTTTAGTGGTAATTAGTTATCTATAGATACCATTTGCTATATTACCGATTGTAGATACGTTTTCGGTTGTTATTAGATGTATTTAAGTTATTGTATTCATGAATACAGTAGCAAAAATAGGCGTGAATCAGGGAAGTCAAGCTAATCAGTTGTTGTATTCGAGTGTATTCGACTGTATTCATGGCGTGAAATATGAGATTACTGCTGGACAGATTATTATATTCAGTTGTATTCGACTGTATTCACGACATGAAATAGGGGATTACACTGTTTTTAAACAAAAAATGAATCAATTGACATAATAGACTCCTAATATAACTCAATAAACTCAATCATAACACACAAAATTTGTATTTCAAGTTATAAAAAAGAATCTGAACCTAAAAATACACTAATAACATAGCAATCTTCAGAGAAATTATATAATACATCTGAATACATAAATTATATTAATTAAAAAAAACATATGAATACATTCATGACATATAGCGAGACACTGAATATAATGAAATACACAACGGGATACATTGAAATACAATGGAAAAAAGATAGAGAATACAATGTAATAGATGGAATACAGCGAGATACATTGAATTACAATGGAAAAAAAGACAATGAATACAATGAAATACATAAAAATACAACGTAATACGTTGAAATTACATTGAAATATACTAACAGAAATCTTCTTTTTCATCGCGAAAGATAAAGTTGTGTCGTGGATGTCACGTGGAATTGCTCTGGATTGATGAAGTTGGTTTGATTCTGTCGAAAAGAACTCTAAATTCCCAAATAGAAGAAGACAAAGCAAAAAAAATAAAATAAAGGCGAATATGGAGCCAAAGGTAGCGGACTTTTCATTAAGAGTTGAAGCCGGAGATCGGCGATGGATACTGCCGGTAAACTCCTATCGCCGTCGGCCACTAAGCCTTTTGATTTCTCCGACGATTCGCTTCCGAAAATAGTGGTTATGTCGCCTGATCAGCAACGCTATTGCTTGGAAGCACTCAAAGTCTTGAGCATCGTGTTTTCAGGGAATGAGAGAAGAGAATGACATGTATCAAAGTAGAGACATAAAGAAAATAGTGTAACTGAATAGCGTATTTAGTGGCTTAGGGGTAGGAGGTAACCAAAATTAGATATTTTGCTATAAACATTAAAAAGTATCTATAGAATATAATTTTTTTAAATGGTATTTATTTAAAATAAATAAGGCGTTAACCTTTGCTATAGGGGGTAAAAATTCCTATATATGAACCTTCAATTTTTTTAGCTCCACGTGACCCATTACCACGATCCACAAGTCAATATTTGAGATTCATTATGTGCCACCTATATTGTCAAAATATTTATGATAACTGAAGCCCGCAACTAGCTTTTTCATGTGTGCACGTCTCCAAGATCGTATGAGTATGCAAATCAAGCCCCACACTTTCACTCTATCATCGCCATACTAGTCCTGCCGAACTCGGTCTTTAATACTAATTGTTGGGCTCAACTAACTCAAAAATACTCTTATCATAGTATGATATTGTCCGCTTTGAACTATGCCCGCACAAATTTCTTAAAAGGTCTCATACTATGAATAGATTGAGATACCTTGTATATATACTCCAAATCTTTTCAGTTATCAATATGAGAGTTTATTCGCGCACTCAACAATTAGTAAATACAAGGTTTTTACGCGGTGTAATTAGGACTTAGCCAATTATTTTACTCTGTTGGCCGGCGACCATGTGATCGGGCAAAACACATTAGAAAGGAGAATATAATATAGGAAAAAACTTATCTGCATCGGGTGTTTACATCAAATCAATAGATACATGACATGTGTCTTGCATATGGACTTCAATCATTTAACTATGGTAAATTATATGCATTCTTATTTAATTAAATTAATTAATCATAGTAAATTAATATAGTTTGGTGTAAACACACGGTATGAATAAATATTTACCACATAGCATAACAACACGTAGCTAAATTTCTATAACTTTGAAGACTAGAAAAGCAATATGTCAAGCCATCAAATGCGCCTCAATTATAGTTTAACTGCAATTGCACTTGGACCGTATGAATATTTTAGAATTTTCTTTTACCATAACAATCAACTTAATAAAATCCTTTTCATTCGATTTAAAACCACTTTATCCAACTCATATGGCTGAAAAAAGAAATAAATTTAAGTTACATATAATGATAGCATATTTTTATATATATATTATTCGTTAATATTAATATCAACAACCATAACAATAAACTCAGTGGAATTACACAAATGGGCATGGGAAGGATATTATGAGCCTGTTTGGACATAAGAATTTTTTTTACTTCTTTTTCAAATTTTTTTTACTTTTTTTCGAAATCAGTGTTTGACCATAAAATTTTTAATTTTCACTTGAAGATGAATTTTGATTTTTTTTGAAAATTTTAAAAACTCCAAAAAGTTATTTTTCAAAATTTTCACTCAGATCACTAACAAAACTTAAAAATAGTCCAAAATTATATTCATGTCAAACACAACTCTAATTTTCAAATATTATTTTCACTTAAATTTTTTTTGAAATTTTATAGTTCTTATGTCTAAATGCCTTATGTAAACTTACCCCTAGCTTATGTCGGTTGAGAGGATATTTCCGGTAGACATTCGACTCAAATAAAGCAATTTGTTAATAATAATATGTAATAGAATATTAAGTACTATTTTTATGAGATTTCCAATTAATGCATATCAATAAATTTTAGTTATAGTTATCTAACAAATACTTAACTTAATTTGTAAAAATAAAATCACGTTACATATCAAGATATAAGGAAAAACAAATCCAAAAGGTAGAGCTATTAAGGAATAAAAATATATTTTTTTATATAAAATAAATAAATATCTACTTTGGACATGCTTATTCTTCCCTCTTTTATTCCTAACGACTACTATACTACAGTTTCTGTTTTCGTTTTCTTCTTTCTCTCTCTCACTTTCTCTCCTAAAAGGAGTAAAATTCTAGTGAGAGAATCAAAAGCTTATACAAATTTTTCCTATTAAAGTTTCCACCAATTCTTTTGTATTGTTTGCATTAATTTTTGGGTTTTAGTCTTCTTTTTCACGCACACACACAGTGTATACTTAAAAGGGTCGCCGGAAAATGTCTTCTCCGACGCCGGTAACGGCCCCTGCTCCCACTTCACCGCCTAGTAATTCTACTTCTCCGCCACCGGCGACTCCAGCACAGGCTCCCCCTCCGTCCTCCCCTACACCACCAGCAACAGCTCCACCGCCGGCGACTCCTGCACAAGCTCCACCTCCGGCCACACCAACGCCACCAGCAACAGCTCCACCACCGGCTACAACTCCGCCTCCATCCACTCCGACCCCACCAGCAGCAACTCCGCCGGCTGCCTCAGCCTCTCCGCCACCACCAACCACCCCTGCTCCGCCAACAAATCCGTCAACTCCTCCATCTGGGTCTCCTCCTTCGCCTCCGTCCACCACTCCTTCTCCGCCTTCTGGTTCATCACCCTCACCTCCGGCTAGAGGGAATTCACCGCCAGTACCTTCAGGGAGGACTCCGGTGCCATCTAGGGGAGGAAGTCCATCAACTCCGGCGTTGTCACCGCCGCCGTCAGATGGAGGGTCAAATGGAATATCGACGGGGACAGTTGTGGGAATTGCTATTGGAGGTGTTGTAATTTTAGCAGTGTTGAGTTTGTTGTTCATATTCTGCAAGAAGAAGAGAAGAAGAAATGAGGATAATTACTATGTTCCACCTCCACCACCACAAGGAGTCAAAGGTGAGATCTTTTCTGAATTTGATATTAATTAACTGCTACACATTTTTGATTCATCAACAAATATATTTGTTCAAGAGCAACTTGTGATGTGTGGGTTGTATTTAACTGGAGAAACGGTAGAGGGATAAGCCATCATCCACCGAGTTTTGAATCTTGCCTCTGCTATACATATACGTATTTATAATGTTAACCCAGCTCGTGTGGGCTTGCTCACATTGCCGGTTCTAAGTCCAGATAAAGGAGGGTTGCAGTAGTCTGGCTGCCAACATAAAATTTGCCAATTTAGGATGAATGCTCATAGTACAGATTTTATTTTGGTATGATGATGATATGAATTGAGCTTCAAGAAAAGAAGTGAGAGTTCATATCGCGGACCCTCTAACTTTGTTTGGGACTGAGGCCTATTATTGTATGTATAATGTTCTAGCGCCTGGACTATTGAGTACCTTATTGTTTTGGTTGCTGTTGAAAATGCATGAAGATTCAAGCTTTAAGTGTCTGGATAACAGAATAGATTTAGCTATATATAGGGTATGTTTGGTAATGACAGAAATTGTTTTGGAAAATATTTTTCATGCTAGTCTTTTTGGTTGGTAAGTGAAATACGTTCTAGAAAATATACTCCGATATATTAACTTTTGAGTTCTAATGTTGATGTTGTTTGTCAGCTGAACCGCATGGTGGGCATATGCAACATTGGCAGCAAAATGCTCCACCACCAGCGGATCATTTTGTTACAATGCCCCCAAAACCATCTCCTCCACCACCAGGGGCATTACGACCTTCACACGCTCCAGTACGTGCACCTTCACCTCAACCTTACATGAACAGCACTGGGACTTCCTCCAATTATTCTGGGTCTGAAGTTGCGCTTCTACCACCTTCTCCTGGCATGGCCTTAGGTTTCTCTCAGAGCACATTCACATACGAGGAATTGGTTCGGGCAACTGATGGCTTCTCAGATGCTAACCTTCTTGGACAAGGTGGTTTTGGTTATGTGCACAAAGGGGTCCTTCCTAATGGGAAAGAGGTTGCAGTTAAACAGCTTAAGGCTGGAAGTGGACAAGGTGAACGTGAATTTCAGGCGGAAGTTGAGATTATTAGCAGAGTACATCACAAACATCTCGTTTCTCTTGTTGGATACTGCATTACTGGGGCTCAGAGAATGCTCGTTTATGAGTTTGTTCCGAACAACACTATGGAATTTCATTTACATGGTAAGTCTATTTTACTGCTTTCATTGTAGTAAAAAGTTCACTGGTAAATCAACCCTGAACATGCTTGATCTGTCTACTAATCCAAATTCTTATACTTGGAATATTTTTAGGAAAGGGAAGGCCTCCATTGGATTGGCCTACCCGACTGAAGATTGCTCTAGGGTCTGCTAAAGGACTGGCATATCTGCATGAAGACTGTATGTCATGGTTCAATCGTGTTGATATCTTTTTTGGACTTTTTGTCACAAGTTCTTAATGTGAAATGAATCATTTTCTCCCTTCACAGGCCAACCTAAAATCATTCACCGTGATATCAAGGCAGCTAATATACTTATCGACTTCAATTTTGAGGCTAAGGTAACAGTCCTTTGCATGTACAATTGAAGCTTTATTAAAAAAAATGTACAATTGAAGAGCATGTTAAATTTTGTTTATTTGATTATTGAATCACTAATGTTCTCCAATCGCTTTCACTCAGAGGTTGTTTTTTTCTGCAAATTATACATTATGGATGCCATCAGAAGCTAAATTCAGTTGTACTATCTAGTAAATCCTGTATCCTCTTTGTGTTTCCATGTGGTCAAAGAAACTTTTCCGCTTTCTCAGGTTGCTGATTTTGGACTTGCTAAGCTTACTTCTGATGTTAACACTCATGTCTCCACCAGAGTGATGGGAACTTTTGGGTAAGAATTGGATTCTTTTGTGTGTATTAGTTCGGTTCCCGATTTCCTATCTTGTATATGTATTGCTAAGCGTGCTGCTTTTTTACCATTTGATCATCAGTAGACCTGATTGTTTTTCTTCATTATTGCCGACGCTAGATATTTGGCTCCAGAATATGCGTCGTCTGGAAAGCTTACGGATAGGTCAGATGTATTCTCCTTTGGTGTGATGCTTCTAGAGTTGATAACTGGACGTCGGCCTGTTGACTCCAATCCGTCATTCACAGAAGATAGTTTGGTGGACTGGGTGAGTATATTTATGCGGACATGTTGGCCGTCTTTGATTTCCTTCCACTAGCTCTTCAGTTTGAGTAATTCTGCTGTTCTGCTCACAAAGAAATTACCTTCTGTATGTTTCAGGCACGGCCATTGCTCACACGAGCTTTAGAGGATGAAAAGTTTGATGCCCTCGTTGATCCTCGGCTAGAAAATGATTATAACCATAATGAGATGGCTCGCATGGTTGCTTGCGCTGCTGCTTGTGTGCGTCATTCAGCAAAACGTCGACCACGAATGACTCAGGTGAAATTCCATTTTGCATTAAAAATTATTCGAATGCATCACATCCCTTTGGAATGTGGCCCTTCTCCGGGATGCTCCGTGCACCGGGTGACCCTCTTTTAGTGAACAGGCATTAAAAGTAAAACATAGTAATCATTTAGGAAGTTGGAGTTATGATGAGCTTCAACCTTGTACAAGTGAGAATATTGAAAGTGATGTTTAGAAGTTCCAAATGCACTCTACTACTACCAATTTTTGGGTAGAGTGGTAAGTACTCCATCCTTAACCAGACGTCTCGGGTTTGAGTCTTGAGTATGGAGTTGCCTTTGCTATTTTCTACTGATTAAAACTAAAAATCACTAGGAGTTTATGCTCTAGTCAAGATGTAGATTGCAAACTTTAGATTTACTATCTGCAATCTTAAGTTTTTACTGAAAACTTGAGCAGGTTCTCAGAGCTTTGGAAGGAGCTGTCTCGTTATCGGACCTTAATGAAGGGATTAAACCTGGACACAGCACAGTATACAGTTCATATACAAGTTCAGATTATGATGCACTCCAGTA
Organism: Nicotiana sylvestris; assembly: GCF_000393655.2. Taxonomy (NCBI): domain Eukaryota; kingdom Viridiplantae; phylum Streptophyta; class Magnoliopsida; order Solanales; family Solanaceae; genus Nicotiana; species Nicotiana sylvestris. The sequence goes on from NC_091062.1 coordinate 7,948,245, forward strand.
CAATGAAGACATGAAGAAATTCAGGAAGATGGCACTAGCGACGAGCCAAGAATATGAAAGCAGTGGCCAGTACAGTAATCCGACAAGTGAATATGGGCTGTACCCGTCTGGATCAAGTAGCGAAGGCCAACGGACAAGGGAAATGGAAATGGATAAGTTGAAGAAAGACAGCAAAGGATTCAGTGGAAGCAAAGGATTCAGTGAAAGGTCTTAGTGCAACAACTCCATTTCTGTATAATCTTTCAACCTAACTCTATTTTTAACATGTGAATGCTTCAGCAATTGCATAAAAGGGGTGATTTACTTGGTCAATATACAGTTTTTTTTTCTTCTTTTTTTCTTTTTATATGAGGAAAGTTCTCCATTTTGTATTTATAATGCCTTTTACAACAGAGGGATGAATTATACTGCCAATTCTTTTATTCAATGCTTCAATGATAGCATTGATTATTTTGTTCATATCCATTCAGACTTATTCCTTGATGCTGGTTGTGTTTTGCTTAAAATGTGCATTTGACAATTGGATTTGAATCAGCTGATGTGTAAATGACAAAACTAAGCAAGTTGCATGTAGTATTTTAAGTAGTTTATTCAACTTTGAATTTTCTCTTCCCTTGAATCTAAGCTGTCAAACCAAACTGCTGACTTTTTTTCTTTGTGCAAATTTGACCATGTCATGTTGGAGACAATAGACATCTCTATCTGCTGAATTTTACAAGATGTACTTGCACCAAGTGTGGAGCACCATTTTAGCTGGGTTTGGATATAGATTTGATTGAAACTTGAAAAAAGAGTGTTTGAAGTTGTGTTGAAAAATAATTTTTGAAAGTTGAAATTGTGTTTGGATATGCATTTTATTTGAAGAAAAATTGAAATTTTATGAGTGGAAGAAACATTTTAACCCATTTTTTCCCTAAACCAGTATTTGGGAACTTGAAAATTTGTGAAGTTTTTTTCGCCAAAACATGATCATATTTCATATACAAACAATGTTTTCAAAAAAAAAAATTGAAAAAATAAAGCCAAAATTTATGGCTAAATGGGAGCTATTAGGTTCTTATCTCCAACTAGCACATGTATCGGGTATCTCTGTCCACCAAAAATTAGACAAATGAAATAATCACTTAGCATTTTTCATCTCCGTTAGATTTGAACCCTGATATTCTATGATTTTCACCAACTTCTTTGAGGTTAGATATACCTTATGTGTTTAACGCCGAACTTTAATCAATTTTGGAGTTCCTTTCACATATACGCTTCTTTGTTTTCCTAATCTATTCAATTTTATTTTCTAGAAACGGCTTCTCTATCTTCACAAGGCAGGGATGAGGTTTGCATACACAAGATTATACTAAGGTTGTTGTTGTCCATGTATTTAATTTCGTAACGGGCATATAAATGCGATTTGGACAAGTTAATGATAAATCTAATTATTTGGATACATAAGAAGAAAGCTTGACCAATAGTTTAAACATTGTTGGTTTCTGTCTTTTGGTGCATAAACAACCACTCCTATATAGTCCTATTGTTTAATGCAATTAGGAAGGTGGTCCTTGTCGGAATTAGATGGTCACATGTAACACAAAAAGAAAGCAAAAGTTAAAAAGGGCTATCTATTAAATTTATGGTCAAGACAACCTTTTTGCACATGCAAGAAATCATGGGGACAAGTCACAAGAATATGGCAGTACCAATTTGCTACAATTTTGCCATATTTATTGACTTTACTACTTCTCATCACATGGTTTTTTCTGCCAACCGTTAGTATCTACTGTTTTTTTTTTTTTTATTTTTAAAAAATCTTATTAGTTGGTTGTAGAGTTCTTGTTTGTTGGTTGGTTAATCATTTGTGTGGGGGTTATGGGTAAATTCGGAGGCGGATTCAAAATTTAAAGGTCGGTGATTTACTTTTGGATAGATTCAAGCAAAATCTGCTTTGTATATAAGGTATCCGGTACTAATTTATTAGTACTATTTTTTTAAAGACATACACATGTATACATGAAATTTTTACGAATTTTATGGGTGCCGATGACGTCCTCAAAGTATAGCATAGATCCGCCTACAACATGTAGCTTTAAGGTAAAGGGTTTCAAGATTGTCCCAGAAATCAGGTTTATTTCTTTCACTCAAATTTATTAGATGTGTTAAACTGTATAAAATAAATTTATTGTGAATTTTCTCTGACATTACAAAGTTCTTATGCTCTAATCTCCGACTAAGTATCTATTCATGCAAAAATGCTCCTTTGAAGCTGGAGTAAGGAATTTGTCCACCTCATCACCCCGAAGATGTTGTTTTGCACGCATACTGAGAGACTTAGGGGTCGTTTGGTAGGGTGCATAAGAATAATGTTGAATATGGTGTATTAGTAATGTTGGTATTAGTTATGCTTGCATTAATTATACTGGTATTAGTTATGCTAACATATTTCTTATCCATTGTTTGGTTTGATGTATTAAAACATTGTGCAATTTCTAAAAGAATTGTTTGTTTACAAAAATGCCCCCAAAACCAGTCCATCACTTTAATTTTCTAAATGAAACATATGTTGAGAAATATTTTTATATGAAAAAGTTTAAAAAAAATTATTTAATTTGTCTACCTATATTGTAAAATAGAACTAAATATTTATTTATAAAAAAGGAAATATGCTAAGTATTTATTTATTTACTAGGGCTATAATTTTATTTCTCACTATTTGAATTATTTTAAACTTCCATCAATATAATAACTAGCATATTTTAATCAAGCATAAATGTTGAAGGACAATTTTGTCTTTAACTAAGCTAATGATTGCACTAAAACTCATTGCATTGCTAATACCATTGTTTTCTATGCATTAGTTATGCATAGGGTAATACCAAATAGGATGTATAACTAATGCATATGTTCAAAATGTATACCAAACAATGTATTATTAATACACAAAGCTAATGCATGCATTATTTCATCTAACGCATCCTACCAAACGACCCCTTAATCTATTGATTGATACAAAAAACAACCATTTTTTTCGAGAAGAATTAAATTAAATAACAATCAACTCAACCATTTAAACTAAAGATAACCAGAGGATATATAATACATGTATAATTTATGTATAACATGTATATAATTAGTGTATAATCTATGTATACTGATTAGAAAAAGTAAATAATATTTCCGGCCGGCCATTGTGTAAAGATCCCCTTTTTAGACTCTACTTTAGTAACAAAACAACATTTTGCCTAGGGGTGGGCGCCGGTCCGTTCTATTCGGTTTTCATGAAGTTTAGTTTGGTTTGTTCGATTTTCGGGTTTTTATTTGGTACACCAATTACCGAACCAAAATTAGTGCGATTTCTTTGGTTTTTGCTAATTTGGTACGGTCGATTTCGGTTGGATTCAGCCGGTTTGGTCTTATCGTATTGAGCTTTCAAATTGGACTTTTCTACTGAAAAATATGACTAATTTCATATTTTAGTGTAACTAAAATTCAAAAATATGAACAAATTTACTTGACAAAGATTACAATATAACTATCTCGTAAAGATGTAGACAATCATCTAAAAGCATAATACAAGCAAGTTCAAATTAGAGGAGCATTAGTATCTATTATATAAAGAGTTTTCTACTTTAGATCTCACACTTCCGATGAAACATAAACAAATATTATGCAAAATAAATTATATAGTAGGATTACTGTTTTCTTCTATTTCAACAATGCAATAAATTTTTCTTGTAAAAAATAAAAGAGACGCTAGCAAATAAAGATGAATGTCATTACTCATTATTCCACAACAACATCGGCGACGCGCAAGCAAACAAAGATGAAAGATGTATTGGCAAAATAAAAGGGCTAATTATTAGAATGTGAGACTTTATTTGGGTTTGAGCTTCAAATTTATAATTTAAATATGTGAATAAGTTGGGCTAGACAACTTAAGAGGAATCCAGAGGCTAGGACCTATATTAGAAAATTTCGATTTTTCGGTTTAACCAAAAATCGAAGTTGCAAACCGAACACCGAAACTATAGAAAACATAAACCAACAAAACCGCCTGAATAAGCCGAAAAACCCGAAACCATATAAACCAAAGTTTTCGATTCGGCCGGTTTTTTGCCCTCTAACCTGTTTCTGGCAACCTTTTGGGCCGAATATGAACAACATGGCCTGTCCTTATGAGCAAGACTCATGTTGTTATATCTCTAATTGGGGAAAAACTTTAAGAAATAGTCACTTTTCAGGTTTTGTAATTGAAAAATAATCAATGTCCCGGAGTTTCAAATTTAACAAGCAAATTCTACTATAATGTCTTGAAGTTTCACTAGGGAAATTTAAAACTTCATAACAGAAGCTATTTTTTAAAGACATGGCCAAAAAAGTGGCTAGTAAAAGCTATTTCTACCTCTTAATTAAGGCTTCTGGTAAAATGGACCATGCTATGGCCCATGAAAATCAGTAGAAAGGAGCAAGCTGAAGATGTTGGTTCATCTTCATAGGTCCGTTAAAGTTAACCATTTTCTACCTGGCAATAATTATTTTTGAAGAATTAACCCAAATAGTCCCTCACCCAACCACTTAAATTAAAAATAGTCGGTGGACAATAATATATGCATAATTTATGTATTATATATGTATAATTATTGTATAATATATGTATATTGCTATAAAAACTAAATAATGAAATTCTGATTAAGATAGAAGACTTATATCCATTCCACCCAGTGGCACATCTATGTACTAATTTTAGGTGCTTTTGCACCCATTGACTTCCGCATAAACTCTGTATTGTTATATAAAAAAATATAAGAAAATTGATATACGGTTGTACACTTATATATGCGGTTGGTAGCAACTTTATGTTAAAGAAAGTGAGTACCCATAATCTTAAAATTCTGACAATTTTTAATTGAACCTCTCTCCAAAATAGTTGAAGGCTAGGAGTTCTTTAACACAACTCCCCTCAATCGTAATTTGTTTAAACCAATATCAGATCCCATTTGGTTCATTTTTATGTAAGTCATATTCTCTTCGATGAATGACGGATAAAGGATCTATTGATTTTAATCACCAATTAACAAAAGGGTTGTCCGATGTACTAATCTTTTGCTATGTGCAGGGTCCGGAAAAGGGCTGGACACAAGGGTCTATTGTACGCAGCCTTACCCTGCAAGAGATTATTTCCACGGCTTGAACCCGTGACTTCCTGATCACATGGCAATTGACAGCAGTTTTACTAATTACACCAAGACTCCCCTCCTAACACCAATTAACACACACAAAAAACAAATCACAACTCATTCTTTTCAACTAATTCATAAATCATACCCTTTCTCAGATTTCAAGTTTCTAATTAGAATGGTTAGTACTTCATAGTTGCCCCTAAAGTATTGAAAATTATATTTACTCTTTCTATTTCTAACTATGAGAGAAATTCATCTACACAATTGTGTAGGTCGCCTACACAATTTTATTGTAAAAAAATTTGCGATCAATTAAACTAGGCAAACTAGAAATGTCTCTTTTCTTGAAAAGGAAAAAATAAATATAAAAAAAAATATAACTGAAATTAGGGGCGTCAATGGATATTTAAAAATCGACTAAACTTATCGAACTGTAGCGTACCAAATTGATTTTTAGGTTTCTTTTAATAAAATCGTATGTTTTTATGTGAATCTATAACCGTACCGATAATTAGGATATGTTTTGTATTTTATGAAAATAAACCGAAAAAATACCGAACTGTACCAGATTAATTTACATGTTAAATATATATTTATATATCAAGTTTAAAAATAATAAAGCATTAAATTTTTCTTGGGTCTTAGAATTATGAAAACTGTTACAAGCCAACAAGTAAGTAAATTCAAAACTCTAATTCCCAAACCTATTATGCTACTCCTATTGAAACTAAATTATTTCCCGCATATTCACTAGCAATACACAAGGTATTGTAGTGATTATGAGTAGCAAACTATAATGTAATACTTTTTCTTTCTTTCGTTTGATTTAGATTTATCTTTTTAAATATTTAATCTCCTATAGACTTTATTCTTGTGTCCCCTAACTTGGTTAATATCTTGCCACTCGTGTAATCTATATTTCTTTGTATTTGCTTAGCTTTTTTTAGGTAGAATACATCGGCAGACCATTAAACTTGTCATCTCTTTTCACTTTAATACTTTATCTTAATTAGTCTATTTCACTTACACCTTAACAAGGTCTTTACTGTGTCATTTAAATACAAAAATACTAACATGTTACCATTGATGTGGGCCCGAACTACAGGTGGAAACAAAAGACACTATTTCTAAAAAAAAAATCTATTTCTCTTATTCATCTTCTCAATGGGATACTATCACAACTCCTCTTCATATCATTTCTCCACTAATTTTTCGATATTGCCTTCAACCCCTCTATTTTTGTAGAGGGTGAAATATTGGAGGGAGCCGCCGAGAAGACGACGGAAGAAAGAGAGTTGTAAGAAGCATGGGGTGAACAGGGGACCGGTCGCCGATGGAAGAAATGAATCGGAGTAACAGGGATCTGTCGCCGGCGGGGAACTTGTAGAAGATTAAAGAGTGGTAGGGTGGGATTAAAAAGTGATAGGATGGTAGGGGTGGGAATTTGTATAAGATTAAAGAGGGGTCGTCTTGGAAGATGAGGAAGGGGTGGGTGAGGTTCTTATTTTTCTTTTATATTTTTAAATATTTTTTTAACTTTGTTGAAATTAAATCCATGTGTCCTCGTCTTATTCGTTACTTGGCGTGTGAATTACACGTATCTTTTATGTTTGGCTGCCTATTAAATTTTACGTCTAAATGACACAGTAATAACTTTGTTATAAGGTTTAAATGGAACAGACTCAAGATTAAATGTCATAGTGAAAAGAAAGGACAAGTTTAATGGTCTGTCGGTGTATTTTGCCTTTTTTGTTTTCAAAACTTTGTTGTAGAATATTAATGGATCTATACTTTAGCCATCTTTCATATTTTTTTAATTTATCACTTTTTAAAATATAAAATTATCTAAAAAGTTTTGCTAAGTCCTAATTTTGGTGATACATAATAGAATAACTGAAAAATTAGTATGTACCATTGCCCCCTAACCGAAATACACACGTAATTAGCTGCCAATTCAAATTTCAACACCTAAAGGGAACTCTAAACTGTTTCAGATAAAAATTTACATTCAATTCAATGATAGCTCTTCAGCTTCTCCTTCCATTATCTTCTCTTCAAAACCCTAACTTTACCTCAAAAACCCCAAATTTCTCACTTTCCAAATTCAACCCTTTATCTAAAACTTTCCAATTCAATGATACCCATTTCAATTTTTTCATCAGAACTCCCAAGATTCTAACTTTCAAGCAATTTAGATGTAAAAAAGCTAAAAATCAGAGCTTTATATGTAAAGGGGTCAAAAAAGACTCAAATGAAGAGACTTCAAAGGCAGTTTTGGACGGCGGCGGTGGTGGCGACGGCGGCGGAGGTGGTGGTGGAGATGATGAGCAAAATGGGGTTTTGCCAGAATGGCTGAATTTTAGTCCGGATGATGCAAAAACTGTCTTTTTAGCAGTGGCTGTATCACTTGCATTTAGGTCCTTTGTGGCTGAGCCACGGTTTATACCTTCTTTGTCCATGTATCCCACGTTTGATGTTGGCGATAGAATTGTAGCTGAAAAGGTAATTTTCTTGTTTTTTCTTTACTACTATATATTTGTTAACGTGCCGACCCCAACTTGTTTAATACTGAAACTTAGTTGTTGTATATGTTTGTGAATTTATTCCTCTTGTTGTTGAAGAAGTTGAACTTTGAAAGTTTAGTCGGATAAAGGAGGATGGTTAAGCTAGGTTGAATCATCTAAATGGATATAGGTGAATCATATAAGCTAATACCGACTTGTTTGGGATTGAGGTATAATTGATATATAAGGGGTGTTAATAAAGTTGGTCAGTTTTTCTTTTGATAACTATGGTGTTCGGGCGGCTTGTGCTCACCTCGAATATTCGACTAGGTACCTGCTATCTCCAACAACTCAAGTATTGGTTAACTCTGCCGGCCAAGGTTTAGGCAGATGGAAAGAAATCACCTAATATTTTCTTGTGCAATCATTTGAACCTGGTTTCCAAGGTTTGCAGACACTTTACTAACAAATAAGTGACACCCTTGGGCTGGTAACATTTTTGCTGAATATTTCCTTCTGATGTGACTGTTTTCAGTTGTTTTAGGTAAGTTTCATGTTGGAGATAGATTGAAATGTGGGGAATAGGATGGTTGCGGAATTTATGCTTCTATTATTGCTCCCTCCTGAGTGTCTGAATGTTGAATTAAAAATAAAAATGTCAGTATCAGTAAGTATAAATGTTGAAACGTGTTGTAGTTGAATTTGATTTTAGGATTGTAAGACTTATAGTAGTAGTGATTAGTGGTTAGTTTGCTATTATTTCAGTTTTAAATGCATCAAAATACCTTTTACTAGGTGTCAGAATAGTTTTAGATGGCTACCTGCAAATTGTATCTAAATTCCTTCCTATAGTCAATATTTGAAGTAAGTCGCATTGTGTTGCAATCATCTGAAGACAATTATTTGTGCTATGATGTCCGCTCCATATGTATTATCAGAGGCGGATCCAGGATTTGAAGTTTATGGGTTCCTATTGTAATATTAAATTAATATACAATAATAACTGGGTTCACAGTTATATATTTATTAATATTTAATGGATTTTTTAATAAAAGTACAGAGTCTACGCAAAAATTACTGGGTTCCCGGGAACCCAGTAGATATACTCTACATCCGCCACTGTGTATTATTTATTAGAATATGGCGGATCGATTATTTTAAAGTCATTTTTGTTTGTTAACTATGTTGTCTTGTGATTTACAGGTCAGCTACTATCTCAGAAAGCCTTGTCCCAATGATATAGTAATATTCAAAAGTCCTCCAGTCCTTCAGGAAGTAGGATACACAGATGACGATGTCTTTATTAAGAGGATTGTTGCCAAGGAAGGTGATATTGTCGAGGTGAGTTCACTAGATAATAGAAGCAGCATTACTACTTTTTAATTGTTGGGAACTTGAACTGCTTAGTTATGACTGATCACTTGGCATTTCATAGCCACCACTAGTTCTGTGACGTTGAGTTTCTAATAGCATTACGTGGATATAGATATAAGCATTGGCATTACCAAGTGGTCCAAGTTGGAATTGCAACCACAAGGCTGCAACTCTAATACACGGTGTATGTGCCACTTGAACTAGTATAAGTTTAGGTTGTCAAATAGTAGAATTCTTCTCCGATCTTTGCTCTTTTAGGAGAATTCCTGGTGAATTTGCGTATAAATTGATATTCACTTTGACCCCCAACGAGGTTCTTTTTGGTGTCTCATTACTCCCGTCCACTTTAATCACAAATTCGAAGCCCACCTCTCTTATTTTGTCCCAACCTAAGATAGTGTCCATTTCACTGAAATGGAAAAGTCTATTTAATAGGAGTACTTTAAAGAAGAAACTATATAGAATCCTCTTTTTTTTTTTTTTTTTTTGGTGTATAGAATCCACTTTTAGACTTTCCATTGTAACTTTTCTTTTTTCATTCTTAAACAACGAAAAGATAACTCAAAATTTAAAACCTACTTTCCCATTTAATTATTCACATTGTCACTTTCTTTGTGTCAAATCAAAATTAGAGATTCAATTTGAGAGAGTAAATCTATTTACTAGTTAGGAACTTATCAGTTGTGTTTCCTCTAGGTTTATTATAGTAAAGGAAGGTCTAAGGGGAAGTTTTGTCTTCTTTCTTTCGTTTGCTATAGTGTTATCAAAGGCAAAAAGTGCAAAAATGCTCTAAGGTCGGTTAGGGCTTTAAGTGCAAATAAAGCGTGGGATTTGATGGAAAAAAGCGCAAAAGGAGAAAAATAATACTAATATGTATGTGTAGTCCAAGACTAAAGGGGAGCCTTGACATAACTGGTAACGTTATTGTCATGTGACCAGGAGGTCGCGGGTTGGAGTCGTGGAAACAGCATCTTGCAGAAATGTAGGGTAAGACTGTGTATAATAGACCCTTGTGGTCCGGCCCTTTCCCGGAACCCACGCATAGTGGGAGCTTAGTGCACCGGGCTGCCGTTTTGGTCAAAGACAATTATAAACATGAATAACAAATATATGGACAAGAAATTGAAAAAAAAAATTATGATAAAGTGAAATATCAATTATGTAGTGTGCGCTCATTGGCTAGGAAAAGTATCCCTTAAAGCCTTGATGCGCTCAACATGTTTTGCACCTTACTTCAAGGCTTAAGACCGCTTTAAGAGCGCATTTGATAACACCGCCACATGCACACTTGTTTCTTGTTGCTATTTTTTTCTTCTTTTTTTATTCCTTGGTTGCAATGTGGGGGAGGGGTTTATTACCGAATATCTGTCCAAGTTGAGCAATATAAAAGGAAATAATTTGGTTATTCTTGGTAGTGCAGGTTCATGAAGGAAAACTGATCATAAATGGGGTTGTGAGAAGTGAAGATTTTCTTCTCGAGGCACCCAAATACGAAATGACACCAGTGGTATGTTCCATTTTTTACCAATTCACCTAACTCAGCAATCAGCTTCCCTCCCAATCTCCTCCTTAGGAAGTTTTGACTAATACTAAAAGCCTAAAACCATCAAAGTTGTGGCCAAAGTGTGTTGTTTAATTTCCATTTAGTGTGAGAAGAATGCCTACTGTTCTTACTGTTTTCTGTTCATGTCCTACTGCAGCGTGTACCTGAGAATTCAGTTTTTGTGATGGGTGATAATCGGAATAACAGCTATGATTCGCATGTGTGGTGAGTTATCCGCTCTTTGAAAAAGCTAAGACCATCGCGTAAACTGCTTAGATTCATTAAACATGTGCATCTTATGTATCAGTCTTATTTAAAACAGGGGACCGCTACCTGCAAAGAACATAATAGGCAGATCAATATTTCGGTATTGGCCTCCAACAAGAATTGGCGGGACAGTTCTTCCTCAAGGTTGTGCTGTCGACAAGCAGGAAAATAGTTTAGCGCCACAGTAGGTTACCTAGCCTGAAAACTTAGGCCACAGTTTCTCCTTTCTTCTTTTTGGTGGTTTTCTTTGTTCTACTCTCTTTCTGCTTTCGGAATTGACATGAAAATGTAAAAATAATTATTTATTCAACTTAGGGCACTGCAATTACTGCAGAGCTGATAACATGTCTAGTTTGAGGTAGGATGTATTGTATATTAGCAGGCATTTGACTCAGTTCTCCTTTCTAATAATCTCTCCTTCCATTTCTTAAATGGCATCAATGATTCTCAATGGAAATGCATTGGCTCATTAATTGAGTTCCTTGACATGACACCTTTCTTCCCCCCCTCCCCCCCCCCCCCCGTTTTTCTTTTTCTTGACTTAAAAAGTTAATAATGACATTTCTCTTGGTAAGTACACTCAAATCACTCTATAACAGTTTCGTTTGTTCCAGATTTTTTTGGTTGTTATAACGAAGTGTTGTTATAGCGGAACATATATTATAACATAGCATGAAAATTGGTTCCAAAAGAAACTTGATTTTTATAGTGAATGATTATTATATAGCGTTGCTGTAATAGAAAAATCTGACAGTATTTGACAAACTAGAAGTTGCTGGGAGATCTTCTGTTTTTGTCTCTCTTAAAAACCATGCTCTTTGTATGGAATCTCTTTGCATGGTGACTTATGTGTGAGACTGGGACGTGCTCAAGTGCATGGACCATAGCTTTTTTGATATTGGAGAACCTCGGACGCCGTGAAGGCCGCTCGGTTTCATATGTGACAATTCCAAAATCTTTCTGAAACTATCCTTTGTCAATTGTAATAAAAGAGGTGAAGTCACTTGACACCTATTCTAGTGAGAGATAGTAGGTACACAATAAAATAATTAAATTAAGGAAAAAATTATATAGTATAGTCGCTTTTAAAAATAATAACCATCAAAATATATATTTTTTGTATATATTAACGTATAATATCCATATAATGTACATAATTTAGACATATTTTTTTGTAAATTTGGCTAGCAATTGTAATTATTTTTGGCCAATCGGCCAGAGTGTAACTTGCCCATTGGTTATCCAACTACATATTGGACCTAAAGGAGCAACATATTTGCTTAAGCAATCCATCTTTTAACTTTAGTTAACAATGAAATTTACCTTATTAACCATTACTATCTCTTTAATTTGTAACACATTCTACAAGACTTTTACTCCAAAGATAACTTTGAGGGAAAAAAAAGAGTAAATTCCATCTTGATATTTCAAAATAATTAAATAGTGGACCACAAAAAAAAAATCAAAAATCAATAAAAATGGACAGGAGGGAGTAGTTTTTTATTAGACTTATTGCTTAGTTTAGGTCAATGTTTGTCCATTCAAGTTTCCATGCTTTGTGCTATCATTTATCATACTGAAATTATGCAGTAAAAATTTAATATATATTCATCTTGTGGAGGTAAATACGCTTTTTTCCTCGGCTAGCCACTTCTAAGCCTCACTAATTGCCTTCCCTTACTAAATATTCTGATTTTCAAAATCTAACTTTAGTTTTTTTTTTGAGTAGTAATAGGATTATATATATATATATATATATATATATATAATAGTTAAAACAACATTACATAGCGTTAAAGTCACTCATTGTGACATTGTTTTGGGATAGACCTATATGCAAAATAGAGTTACTAGGGATGTTTTGGTTGCCCATTGCTTTTAGCATATTACAAGCAGAAATAGATAATTCCTTTGAGCATTTACTAGTCCCGCTCATGTCCATGGCCAGCATTTGTTGTACACAAAACGGCGGTACAACATATAGTTTTAGTTCTTCTGGCTTATAATCTTTTTCTTTGTTTTTTGCTTCCTTAGTTAATGCATCTGCGATTGCATTTCCTTCTCTAAAGTTATGCCGTAGTAGTAGGTGCTTCTCCTGGCGTCTTAACAACTTGCAAGAGTATATTAGATTGGCTAGTGTGCTATGACCATTGTTGATTGCATTGATAACATCGGTTGAGTCAGTTTCCACTTTCAATGGAAATAGTTTGAACCTGTGCGCCACTTGTAGTCCGTCATATAGTGCCTGCAATTCAGTGTGAAGGGGAAAAAGACTATAACAAGATTTCTGAAATCCTATTATCCATTTTCCTGAGGAGTCCCGGAAAATACCACTTATGCCACTCATTTTTTTATCAAATGCCCCGTCGATATTAAGCTTAGTCCAGCCTGTTTGGGGAGGGTGCCATTTAATATTGATTTTGTTCTTAAGATGTGTGGTGACCATTCTTGAGTTCATGAAATGGAACTCTATGGATTGATTTATTAGTCTTTGGAGGTTGGGAGTGTTAGTAGTGTTGTTGCAGTTGTTATTATTCCGGTTAATCCATATTCCCCATATGATAAAAGGAAAGAGTTGATGCCAGTTGATATAGGGAGATTGGAAGCTAGTATTGCTATCTTTTAGATGTCTTAGACAGTGCTAATTGTTTGGGGGAGTGGGGTTCCTGATACCTAGATCCTCCCATAGGGTTTTAACAATGGAACAATTTGTGAAGATGTGTGTGATGGATTCATCTTCATTATGGCACATGGGGCATTGTTTATCTATATTAATACCAATGTGATAAAGATATTGACGACATGGAATTCTATTATGGAGACATTGCCAGAGATTTTATTTTATTTTATTAGGGCAATGTAGTTTCCAGATCCACTTGAAGTCATATTGATGGTTAGTGCTTATTTGGAGTAATTTAGAGCATGATTTACTGGTGTAGCAGCCATTAGAATTAAGGTTCCATATCGGAGTATCACAGCAGCCAGATTTCAGAGGCATTGGAATTTGGTTGATACTAGTAGTTATATCCTTTCGAATTTTGAAGGATATTTTATTAAGGTCCCAATGGTTGTCAGAAATGATGTCTTTAATCTTCATGGTTTCTTCTTGTTTTTTGAGGGGACCTTGGATAGTCAAACGAAATGGCTGGTGGTCTGGTATCCATTTGGAGTGCCAAACACTGAGGCCCGAACTTTTGCTAGGTTGCCAAGTGATACCTTTGGAACAAATGGACCAACCTCTAGTGATACTTTTCCAAATGAAAGAAGTATTAATAAGGGGTTTGTTACTGGCATATTTTTTGATGAGGATTTTGGACCAGAGAGCTGAGGCATTAGTCATGACTCTCCATGCAAGGTTACTTGAGGAGAGTAAATTCTTATTTTTAGCTGATTGCAGTCCGAGGCCTCCTTGATCTTTTTTAGTTGTAACATTGGACTAGTTAATGTAGTGCATTTTTCTTGATTCATTGGTGGTTCCCCAAATGAAGTTGCGTTGGATTCGGTCTATTTCCTTAAGAGTTTTTACTGGGAGGTACGTGTAGTGCATTACATGACTAGGGATAGAGTTTAAAGTGGAGATTGCCAGAGTTGTCCTCCCAGCAATATTGAGGAATTTAGCTTTCCAAGAAGATAGTTTTTATGCATGTTTTCAATAATGAATTGGTAGTCTTTGTTGGATGGTTGATTGTGGAGAATAGGGTATCCTAGGTATTTCCCAAAATAGCTGCTTATTTTGATGTTGAAGATATTGACAACTCTTTTTGCTAAAGTAGGAGGATAGTTTTTGGATAGGATTAATTTAGATTTTTGATGATTTATTTTCTGCCCGGAGAGGTTGCAAAAAAGATCAAGGCTCTTTTTTATAGAGTTGCAAGATTTCTCATCAACTCTAGCCATCAGGGTGAGGTCATCAGCAAAAATAAGTGGGAAATGTCAGGGTCTCCCGGGCTTAGGTGAATTGGGTCTCATTGACAGATATCTACCGGTGAGATATAAGTCTTGAAAACATTTCCATGCAAAGTATGAAATATAAGGGGATGGGGGCACCCTTGTCTAATTCCTCTACTTGGACTGAAAAACTTCGTGACAGAACCATTGACTAAGATTGCTATATTGCTAGTGCAGACATAATTAATTTTGAGATTGATTTTGGAAACTTGAAGTACTTAAGGGTTCGATGGATAAAGGACCATTCTAGGCGATCAAAAGCTTTTTCTAAATCCAATTTCAGGATCATATTGGCTTTTTTCCCTTTTATTTTCTTTAATTGGTTAATGATCTCTTGCAATATGATAGCATTGTCGTTATTTCTCCTCCCCTTGATGAAGCTAGCCTGATATGGGGAGATTAATTCATTTAGAAAAGGTTTTATTCTATTGGCAATATTTTTTGTAATAATCTTGTAAATAGTGTTACAAAGACCAATAGGTCTAAAGTTTTTTAGGTTGTTTGCATTAATGATTTTTGGGATTAGGCAGATATAGGTTTTATTCAAATCTTTTGGGATGGAGTTATTTTTGAAGATTTGCGTGCAGATATTGATGACAGAAGGCCCCACTATGTTCCAATATTTCTGGTAGAAAAAAGGGTGAATATCGTCCGAACTTGGTGCCGTATAAGGTTTAAAAGAAAAGATAGCTCTTGTAACCTCAGAGGTGAGAAGAGGATTATCCAAACTTCTTAGGTCAGTTGTTTGGAAGTTTGTTGGATCTCGGCAGATACTTAGCCAGTCTGAATATTCATGGGAAGTTGTGAAATTGTTAAGGAAGAAATTTTAGGTGTGTTTTAGAATTTCTAAAGGGTCATTGATCCAGTTACCTTGGTCGTCTTTGAAGAAAGAGATTCTATTGGTTCTTCTGTTATTAGTGGCCATAATGTGGAAGAATTTTGTATTAGCATCTCCCTCTTGAATCCACGATATTCTAGCTCTCAGTTTCCAATAATCATCTTCAATTTTTAGGAAGTTACTATATTCTAATTGGAGGGATCGTTCCAATTCTTGGAGAAAGGTACTATAGGGGTAACTTGAATCTTGAATACCTTTTATCCTAGCAAGAATTCTTTTTTTTCTTTTTAAAAATATCACCAAAAATGTTATTTTTCCATTCTTTAACACTGTTAATGAAGGTGCTAGAAGAATCCTGGTAATTTGAGTTAATCCAATTTTCTTTAACTAGATTGTTAAGGCTGGATGGCGGCACCAAAAAGTTTCCAATCTAAAAGGCTTATTAGGGATATTTGATTTTTTGGGGACTAATTGAAGCAGTAATGGGTTATGATTAGAATGAGTTTTGGGCAAGTGTGTGACGGTTGCTTCTGGAAAATAATTTATTCAATCGCTATTTGCAAAGACTTTGTCAAGTCTTTCCATTATTAGCCCCTTATTTTTCCTCCTATGATTACTCCAAGTGTATTTACTACCCTTAAACCCAAGGTCAATTAGGCCACATTTGTTGATGCAATCCCAAAGGTGCCTAGTACGATTTCTATTCATATTGTTTCCTCCAACTTTTTCACTAGAGTTTAGGACATTATTAAAATCTCCTCCAACAAGCCAAGGGCCTGAAAAAAATTTATTTTGCAAGTTGATAAGATTACTCCACATTTCATTTCTAAGGTGAACCTTATTACTAGCATAGATAGAAGTAAAAAGCCAAGACTTGTGGGTGGGAATTACCTCAATGACAACACTGATCTCTTGATTCCTACGCACAAAGCTATGAACACTCACGAGGGTATGATTCCAAAGGATGACCATGCCACCGAATTGACCATTAGCCGGGATTTCAATCATGTCAGTGAATCCAAAAGGGTTGAGAAGAGGCATGTGGTTATCCATTCTTGTTTCCAAGAGTGTAACCATGCAAGGGTGGTGAGTGTCGATCATCTCCCTGAAGTGCATCCTGAAGTTATCTCTATTACCCCCTCTTGCGTTCCAGATTATGAAAGAAATGACCCTATTCATGTTTAGATTCCACTTGTGTAGGTCCCTATTCTCTTGCACCCTTGGTGCATGTATTGGGTTCCTCCTCTAAAATGGAACTAGTATCATTGCATGATGTCCCACAATTGGGTCTGCTGAGGGCCTAATATCCATGGTGCACTTGTAGAGTGCCACCAGACACTTGAGAATCTGCCTCTGTTCTTGCCTTTCCATGAAGATGAATACTTTTATCTCGTCTAGGTTTGAACTTTCCATTGTCAGTTCTGGGATTAAGTTGATATCCTCCGCTGCTTCTTCCATTAGTTCCTCTTGGGGAGGTATGTTGTTTGGTGCATGGGGGTGTACTGGAGGTTGCTGAGTGTTTGGATGAACATGTTGTGCATTTGGAGCTAGGTTCTGGGCTGCATGGGCATCCCATGGTGTGAAGATGGGATTGATGTTGGTAGAAATTTCTGGGGTGAAGAAGGGCAGGTCTAGTGGTAGAGGGTTTTGGATTGGAACAAAGTGTGGGGGGTTGATTCCATTCCCCCATCAAAGTCTGAGATGCAGTTAGTGGTAGGTTTGGTGCAATTGGATGGAGAACATTGTTCAGCCAAAGATGATTTATATAGTTGTTCATTGACAACCGTATCCCTTCCGAGATCAGTTGCGCAAGATAGTGAGAGTTGTGGATCACGATCACTGTCTCTCTCCCATTCAACATGATGTTGAAGGAGATGGCATGTCCCATTAGGCCCAGTTCCACCAGGAAAGTGGTTGGTGGTTCTTCGGCATTGGGGGTTGAATGAAGATTGTGGGGGGGGGTGTTTGTTTGTGGGTTGTTGGTTTGCCATTGAGAGTGAGTGGTTCAGGCGTATGATTTGAAGAATCCTGAATCTTCGCCTGTTGGAAGGTGGTAGTCTTGGCATTTTCTGATGATGGTGTGAGACTTATAGAAGGAGTTGGGATCTTGTTGTTGCCTTGGTAATTTACAGTATCAGTTTCAATGATTGAAAAATCCTTTTGCATGCTATTTGTAAGGGATAGCGTATTGGGTGTGTGTTGGCGGGTAGCAGCTAGGTTTTGATCTACGTGTTTTATGGTATTGGCCATTTAGAGAGGGGTTGTCGTAGTGTGACAGGTGTGTTGTTTTATTAGAAGCATGCAATGGATAATTATGTAATGTTTTAGGGGATTTTCAGTAGTAGGGATGTTATTTGGAGGGGAGGGGTTACTTAGTTTCGATAGAATGTTGGGGGTGTAGGGCCTACTGTTAGGCTCGTGGCTAGTGCTTTTTTCCCCATGTGGATATAGGATCATTAGTATCTTGATTAGTGTAAATCTGGTGTTTGGTTTTATCCAAAACCATGTCTTGTTCCATTAAGGAGGAAAATTGGTTTTTGACAAGGGTAGGGTTTTGTCTAATGGGTTCATTATCAATTTTGTTAGGCAGATTTATTCCAGTTAGATTTTCCCCTGATTGATTCATATTTTGACGAACTTTGTAATTGAGAGTTTGGGTGGATAAGAACTTACCTGTAGTGCATAAAAAATGTTTACATTGATACTTGTTCTTGCTGGAGGATCCTTGATTTTGATCGTCCCTTGTCTTTTTTTCCCCTTATTGAAGCTAATTGTCTTCCACTCTTCCTTGGAAGTTGATTGTTGTTCTTGCATGGCACTATTTTCCCCTTTTCTTTGCTCTTCTCGTTACTATTGAAGGTTCTGCTTGTTTCTACCTTATTTTGCATTCACTAGTCGAATGGCCAAGGTAACCACAGTTTTTGCATAAGAGTCTTTCACACTCATAAAGAATTTCTTGTTTATGGGACCCAATCCATACACTGGATTTAGCTTGTTTGTGTAAAGGAAGTTCGACACAGATCCTTGCATAACGCCTACGTAAAGCTGCTGAAGTGCAGACGTCCACTTTTAGCAATCGACCAATTGTGTTTCCCACTTTTTATAGTATCTTCTCATCATAGAACTCTGTGGGGAGCTGTGGTAAACGTATCCAAATAGCAGTGAGAGTTTGATTTGCTTTTGAAGGGACAAAGTTGGGTTCCTATCGTCTAGGTTTGAACTTTCCATTATCAGTTCTGGGATTAAGTTGATATCCTCCGCTGCTTCTTCCATTAGTTCCTCTTGGGGAGGTATGTTGTTTGGTGCATGGTGGTGTACTGGAGGTTGCTGAGTGTTTGGATGAACATGTTGTGCATTTGGAGCTAGGTTCTGGGCTGCATGGGCATCCCATGGTGTGAAGATGGGATTGATGTTGGTAGAAATTTCTGGGGTGAAGAAGGGCAGGTCTAGTGGTAGAGGGTTTTGGATTGGAACAAAGTGTGGGGGGTTGATTCCATTCCCCCATCAAAGTCTGAGATGCAGTTAGTGGTAGGTTTGGTGCAATTGGATGGAGAACATTGTTCAGCCAAAGATGATTTATATAGTTGTTCATTGACAACCGTATCCCTTCTGAGATCAGTTGCGCGAGATAGTGAGAGTTGTGGATCACGATCACTGTCTCTCTCCCATTCAACATGATGTTGAAGGAGATGTCATGTCCCATTAGGCCCAGTTCCACCAGGAAAGTGGTTGGTGGTTCTTCGGCATTGGGGGTTGAATGAAGATTGTGGGGGGGGGATGTTTGTTTGTGGGTTGTTGGTTTGCCATTGAGAGTGAGTGGTTCAGGCGTATGATTTGAAGAATCCTGAATCTTCGCCTGTTGGAAGGTGGTAGTCTTGGCATTTTCTGATGATGGTGTGAGACTTATAGAAGGAGTTGGGATCTTGTTGTTGCCTTGGTAATTTACAGTATCAGTTTCAATGATTGAAAAATCCTTTTGCATGCTATTTGTAAGGGATAGCGTATTAGGTGTGTGTTGGAGGGTAGCAGCTAGGTTTTGATCTACGTGTTTTATGGTATTGGCCATTTAGAGAGAGGGGTTGTCGTAGTGTGACAGGTGTGTTGTTTATTAGAAACATGCAATGGATAATTATGTAATGTTTTAGGGGGTTTTTCAGTAGTAGGGATGTTATTTGGGGGGGAGGGGTTACTTAGTTTCGATAGAATGTTGGGGGTGTAGGGCCTACTGTTAGGCTCGTGGCTAGTGCTTTTTTCCCCAGTCGATAGATAAGTGGATATAGGATCATTAGTATCTTGATTAGTGTAAATCTGGTGTTTGGTTTCATCCAAAACCATGTCTTGTTCCATTAAGGAGGAAAATTGGTTTTTGACAAGGGTAGGGTTTTGTCTAATGGGTTCATTATCAATTTTGTTAGGCAGATTTATTCCAGTTAGATTTTCCCCTGATTGATTCATATTTTGACGAACTTTGTAATTGAGAGTTTGGGTGGATAAGAACTTACCTGTAGTAGCATAAAAAATGGTTACATTGATACTTGTTCTTGCTGGAGGATCCTTGATTTTGATCGTCCCCTGTCTTTTTTTCCCCTTATTGAGCTAATTGTCTTCCACTCTTCCTTGGCTGTTGATTGTTGTTCTTGCATGGCACTATTTCCCCCTTTTCCTTGCTCTTCTCGTTACTATTGAAGGTTCTGCTTGTTTCTACCTTATTTTGCATTCACTAGTCGAATGGCCAAGGTAACCACAGTTTTTGCATAAGAGTCTTTCACACTCATAAAGAATTTCTTGTTTATGGGACCCAATCCATACACTGGATTTAGCTTGTTTGTGTAAAGGAAGTTCGACACAGATCCTTGCATAACGCCTACGTAAAGCTGATGAAGTGCAGACGTCCACTTTTAGCAATCGACCAATTGTGTTTCCCACTCTTTATAGTATCTTCTCATCATAGAACTCTGTGGGGAGCTGTGGTAAACGTATCCAAATAGCAGTGAGAGTTTGATTTGCTTTTGAAGGGACAAAGTTGGGTTCCTATCGTTGTACTGATAAGAAGTGCCCAAAGATAAACCAGGACCGTTGTGTAGAGCATTAGTCATGCTTTCTTCTTTAGTGAGCATTAGTCATTAGTCCTCACTGAGGTCAATTAGAGGAAAGGGTTCCGACGATTTCCAGATCTCATTCAGTTTTCTTTTTAATATTTGGTGCAATATTTTTTTACCTTGAAGGTTGATAATGACTGAAAATCTCCATGGAGGTTTTGGAGAGACTTCCTCTTGGTTATTGATTGGTTCCATTGATGGCTGGTAAAGGTTTAACTGTGGAAGATCAATTGTGTTTTCTACTTTTAGTTGAATCTCAAATTGCAACAAAATTCTATTACATTTCTTCAATTTCATACGTCAATCTAGACTATCATAAAAATATAAAAAATCCATTTCGCGCTTGATCACTTCAAAGAAACGATAGAGTAATTGATAGGGTATATCTTAGAAAATAGTGCCATCAGGCATCAAGTTTACGATATGGCATTCATCAATTTTCCTTTCACAAAAAATGTAAAATAGATTTAAATAACACAATTTCACAACTTAAATGAGAAATCGAGCATCAATAATCACAATATTTTGAAGCTAAACGTAGCATTTTTACGTACTAATGATTCTAACCCTTACCATTGTAAAGTTTGGAGAGGGATAAAATGTACACAACCTTTACTATTTTGGGGACAAAAATGGTAAAATTTAGGGAGACACTATTTTTCTTCCCATTTACTATTCCCCATTAAAATATTATTATTATTTACTCATATAATTTATATTTTTATATATACATAATTGTGTTTATATAATATATTTACCTAATTAATTTTTCATTTTATTTGACATATAATTTTAAAAAATTAATTATCATGCATCTATCTTTTTATGTAAAATTGATGGGTAATTTTATTATGAGTTATAATTGTATAAAAAATACATTAAAATTAGAAATACATTAAAATTGAAACTACCTTAAATAATTGTTTACAAATTATTAGTTAATCTACAATAATTGCTTACAAATTACATTATTTAAAATTTTATAAAATTATTTTAATAAAAATTACAAATTAATGAAAATAAATATGAAATATATTTAATAAAAAATTAAAATTTAAATGAAAGATAATAATATAATATAGAAGAAAAAAATATTAAAAATTATTTTCTTTTGAGAAAAAATGAAGGAATGATTGAAATAAATTGTCCTCGCAATGAGAACCTACCTAGCAAAGGTTGGAAATGCCCTTATATCCAACCTACCCCATTTTTTGGTCCCCAAAATAAAAAATTTCAAATTTTGGGAACAACTTACTCCAACCATTCCTCAATTTTTTTTCCCCAAAAGAAAATATTTTTTTTACATTTTTCTCTCTTTTATATTATATTATTATGATTACTATCTTTCATTTAAATTTTATTTTTTAATTTTCATTAAACAAATTCTATCTTTTATTTTAATTAATTTCTAATTTTCATTAAAACAATTTCATAAATTAAAATAATATAATTTATAAGCAATTCATTCAAAATATTACATAAATATTCAACTTTAACCTCTAGTATTCTACCATAAATGATGTATTAATGCATTACGCTCATTCTCAATTATCATGTTGACCAATATAATACATATAGTTAGTATAACATTAACTTACAATTTTACATAAAAATAATAAATACACGAAAATTAATTTATCAAAATTATACACTAAAGTTAAAATGTAAAACTAATATTATAAGGATATTACATAAATATAATTATGTATATATAAAGAGATAAATTAAAAGAAATAATAATGGAATAATAATAAAATATGTATAAATAGTAACAAGAGAAATGAACAGTAACTGGATAAATATGAACACTATTCAAACCCGTTTTTGGAGACAAAAAATGAGGGAGGATTAGAGCTCTATTATGGCAAATATTGCCCCTATTATTAAAAAATGGGAAGGATGGGAGATGACCTCAAAACTGATTAAATTTCTCTTTTCAAGATCGAGATTGCTGCTAACATTTTAGGATCCTCAACTAAAATATATTCTAAAGTCAAATTTTATTTTAATAAGTATTACTAACAGTTAACGGTAAAAAAGACACAAATTTTTTAAGGGCATCAGTTCTCCAAGGTTATAGCATCAATAAAAATTCAGACGCAAATTACCCATTTACGATATAATAAGATTCATCATTTGCCCCTTAAATTTTTTTAATTATAAAAAAATAATAAACAAAAAAGACAGTTAAAAGGAGTTTAATTAAAGATCAGAACCTGTCGGGATTCACTCTTTACATCATGATAATGTATTCAGTGGATTGACAGACATGAATTCTATCATCACTTCTTTCCTCCTCAATAAATTACAATTATCAAATAACCATTAAAATTCAGTATCGCTAAAATTGTAAAAGTAATTAAAAACTACGTTTAATAAATATTTAGCACTAATTCAAAAGTACTGAAATTTAATAGTTATAAATATTAAAATAGTAAAAAAAATGATTAAAAGTGCTCAGAACTTCTTAGAGGGTAGTGTAAACCATCACAGACCAAAAGTCTCCGACACAAATGAAATTTTCATCATAGCACCACAAAGGCCAAAAATAATTTTTTTTTTTTGAATAAATGAAATATAAAATTACAAATTTAACTAAACATATAATAAAAATAAGTGAATTAAATATAAGAATTTTAAATTGGAGGACTCAGTTTATGGGTGGTGATATATCAGAATGGTCGTCAAGGTAGTTTTTAAATACCATTACGACGAACGAGACCAATTGATATGAGTCGTCACTGTCCAATTAACCATTTTAATGTAAAAAATTTAACCAAAATAATTTACCTAAAAGCAAAAAATTAGCATTTTAAATATTTTACATTTTATTTAATCTAAGTGAAGAAAGAGTCATCAGATAGGAGCGAAAGACTAAAAAGAAGTTTTAAAATCATAAAAGATTTCATTTGAACTATGCTTCTAATCATCATATGACCCAGTAATATAATAAAAGGATTAACGAGAAAAATAAATAGAAATAAAATATTTATTGGCCTCATAGAGAAGATTAGGTTAACAACATGATAAATTCAGACATATGCTTGTCTATAAAAGAATTTTAATCATTGGCCAAAATGATAATTAACACAAATAAATTTTAAAAAAAATCACAGCTAGAAAATAAATGGATTTTTGAGAACTATGTTTGAGCTGAAAGCAAAAAAATGAAGGGGCAGAGCTTACCAATGGACGAGCTGAACCAGTAAAACCCTAGAGAGCAGAAGAGAGAATGATTAGCCTTTGGGAAGGAAGTTGCTTTATATAGAAAAGAATGAAGGGGGCTAGGGTTTTAGGCTTAGGTTTTGGAGAGAGGTTTTGCTGGATTGGGCCGCAATACTGATGGGCCTGTTGTGTGGGCTAACGGCAATTTGCTTGGTCAAAAATCACTTTTAGCTCACTGTCGAAATTATTTATATTCAATAGTCGCAAAAATATATAAAATTTATATAAAATATATATATATAACAAAAACAAATCTAGTATATTCCCACCAGGTGAGGTCTGGGGAAGGTAGTCTGTACGCAGACTTTACCCCCACCTAATAGGTAGAGAGGCTGTTTCCAATAGACCCTCGGCTTAGGAAGGGATATATATATATATATATATATATATATATATATATATATAACCTTAATACTAGAAGAAAATGAAGACAAGGATATATTAGAAAAAGACTATACTTTAATAGATATCGAAACAGAATTATATAATTTTAAAACAGGAATTAAAAAAAATAGGAATAATAAAAAATGAAAAGGATCTAGATAATATAATAAAAATATTAGATGAAATAGAAATAATAGGAGAAAAACCTTTAAAACATTGGGAAAATAATAAAGTTATGTGTAAATTAGATATAATTATATATAATTAAAACAGCTTCAATAGAAGCTACAAATCAATATTTAGAAGACTTTAAAATTCAAATTAAAGAACTCATGAATTTAGGAGTGATAAGGAGATCTACTTCTAAACATAGGTCAGCAACCTTCATGGTTAGAAATCATAGTGAAATAACAAGAGAAAAAGCAAGAATGGTAATAAACTAGTTTCTGCAGATCAACTGTGTATACAACACAAAGTTATGACAAACATGAATATAAAAAGAAAAAAATATAGAAAATATAAACCTCAATATAATAGGGGATATAATAGAAAAAATTATTATATCAAATCTCCGGGTTTATATCCTCAAAGCCAGAGTTAAAACTGTTACTTACCTCAACAACATAAAATCCTACTCCGGGATGCCCTCGTCTCTGGACACGGTCTCCAAAAGCTCTGAATCTAACCATAATCAGATTAATACCATCAACATGTGCTAAAGAATCAAATTCTACAATAAAAACTACAAAATATACCAAAAATCTGAAATCGGTCAAAATCGGGCTCACGTCGGTCAAAAATGGCAGAATCAAAACCCTCGTCCTCTCCCGAGTCTAACATATAAAATTTATCAAAATCGGACTCCATTTGGTCCCTCAAATCCCTACCTAAAACTCTCCAAAACTCAAGCCCTGACTCCCTCAATTTCACGTTGAAATCATCAATCAAATCCCAAAAACGAAGATGAATTCATGAAATATAACCAAAACCGAGTATAGAACACTTACCCCAATCCCTATGGTGAAAATCGCCCAAATCCTAGCTCCCCAACTCAAAATATGACTGAATGAATAAACCCTTATTTTATATATTTTTCTGCCTGATATTCTGCCTCGTTTCTCATGCCAAATGATCTCGAAACTCGCTTTTTATACTTCCAATGGATTCCTTGTGAAATTCTAGTCAAGTTAGGCTGTTGAATCACTCAATTTGACCTTATAATGAATGAGATATGTTGGTTTCAATATTTGCAAATAGTGCAGATTTTTAAATACGTTGTCAGTGACAATTTTGTAATTAAACTGAAAAATCCGGCAAACTAATTCCAAATTCGACGATTCTTTTTGCTACGGGTCTATTATTATGACACAGATCTAATGCTTCAATCAAAAAAAATTGGAGCTCGTTTGGTCAATATGATATCATTTATGCTTGAAGAAACGGTATCGAAACATAAGAAAAACGAGCGCAACACAACCCAAACCTATCCGAATCTCACCTGAGACCCTCGGGACCTCAACCAATAATTTCAACAAGTCATATATCACTACTTGAACTTAGTCGAACCTCCAAAACACCTAAAACAACACCAAAACACCAAAATCAATCTCGAATTCAAGCTTAAGTACTTTTAAACTTTCAACTTTCGCCAATTCAAGCTTAATTCTACCACGGACCTCCAAATTATATTTCGGACACACTCCTAAATCTAAAATCACCCAACGAAGCTAATCGAATCATAAAAATCCAAATCCGAATTCGTTTACTCATAAGTCACCTTCGAGTTGATTTTTCTAACTTAGCTTTCTAACTAAAAGACTAAGTATTCATTTCACTCCAAAACTTCTCCGAACCCAAACCTACCAACTCGATACAACTCAACACAGCTGAACAACACATAAATAAGCATAGATGGGAGAAATGGGGTTATAACTCTCAGAACAAGCGACCGGGTCATTAAAATGTGTTAGTTTTATTATAATTTCATATGTTAGTTTTTAAATTAAATAATTAATTTTTATAAATAAAGATCCATATATGGGTTCCATGCTCGATATTTGCGGCCTAGTAGCACCAAGATATCCTAAATTCTTTCATGTGTTAGTTTTATTATAATTTTATATGTTAGTTTGTAAATTAAATAATTAATTTTTATAATTAAATATTCACATATGGGTTCCAGACTCGATACTTGGAGTCTAGTAGCACCAATTTATTCTATGTGTTAGTTTTATTATTTTACATGTTAGTTTTATAATTTTATATGTTTGTTTGTAAATTAAATAATTAATTTTTATAATTATACAATATTTAATTATTAAAGATTCATGTATGGGTTCCAGGCTCGATATTTAAAGTCTAACATCACCAAATATATGTTGACTATAATTGGTTAGTTTGTGTTTGATCTATCCGTTATTTTAACGTATTTTTGAGTATAAGAGATACTTAAACTACAGGGAAACTACGCTAAAATACACTATATTTTACTACGCTAAAAGACACTATATTATACTACGCTAAAAGGCACTATATTTTACTACGCTAAAAGGAATTACGTTTTACTACCCTATGCATTCCGATTAACCAGTCTTTAAGCAAAAAAATAATTTAAACCAGATAAAATACAACAAATACATTATAATCACAAAAAGACATATAAAACAGTAATAGTAATTTATTAAAATTTTTATTAACAAATAATAACGATTTCATAATTTTTACGACATTAATATCTTAGTCCGCATAAAAATAATATATCAATTTAATCGCAAATAAAAAAACATAAAACAACATACAACACATTCAAAACAACTAATATGCATTATTTATATGAGTTTGGACATAAAATAAATCGGTATACCTCGAATTATGTTTTTCGGAAAGTTGAAGATTTAAAAATTTGACTCCGAAACAAGCAACCCGCAACAATAGAAGGCTTGCTAGGATGTGAGACTAACAATATATACTTTTTACGGGACGGGCAGGATCCACACGAGCTTTTTTTGGACGTTACTGGAGGGGAGGACCGTTGTTTTAAAAAAAAACAAAGGGTAAGGGGATGGGGATCTGGGCAGAAACGCGGGGGAAAGGGAAGGATTTTGTTATTTATGTACATAAAACGAGGTAATGGACCGCATTTTATATAACAGTCCGTCTGTTTATGTAAAACGCGGTTCATAACTGCATTTTACATAGAAATATAATTTTTTTTTATACTTAAAAAAGTGATTTGAGTCCAAAAGAGCCACATTTAGATTCCGAACTCATCTTGTCAGATTGTCATAACTTTAAGTACAAATTGTTCATAAATTCAAAAGGACCATCCCAAGTTCTGATGGACGAAAAAATTTAAAGTGCTCTTTCGAATAATGGGCAAAACTTGCCTTATCGCAAATCCTGACGAATCATCATATTTAATTTTAGTACAAATTGTATCATGACATTGGTGTACCAATTGTTCATGAAAACCTAACAGATTGTCATGATTTGTCTGTGTTTAAAAGTAAAAAGAATTCTTAAAATTCTCACCCGTGAGAAGCATATGATGAGACAATAAGTTCTTCATCTCTACCGCCATTAATGTATCCTTACATCAGTTTTGGTTCAACAAGTAGTTCTCAAGCCAAAATTTGTTTTTTCTTTTTGTTTATATTTTTTTAACGTGTTCTCATTCTTTTTCAAATTTTCCATATTGGTTCTCATTTTTTTTTGCGTTTTCCTCACAAATTACTTTGTAAGGAGGAGGAAGAAGGAGAAGTTTTGGCTATGGGTTCGTTGTATCCATTTGATATGGTCCTCTTATTCTTTCAAATTATCTTATGAATTTTATCTACGTTCAAGCAATCTTTTCGGTACCAAATTGGTTAACCCCAAGGTCCCCAACCACGCCATTGGAATTTTCATTTTAATTTGAAACAAATTTGTTCCTCATTCGTTCTTTTAGCTCAAACCAACTCTTGACATCGATGTTTTTCTTGGTATAAGTAGATAGCAGCAATATATTCCAACACGAACATTTCAAAAACAAAAGATCTTTTTTGTTGCATCTCACGTTTCTTACCGTCAAACCTCTCTATAAGAGCCTCGTTTGTTCCGATATTTTTCGGCTGCTATTGTAAAGTGCTATTATAGAAAATATATATTATAATATAACTTAATAATCGATTCCGAACAAAACTTGGCTTTTATAGTGAATGATTGTTATATGGGGATGCTATTATAGAGATGTCTGACTGTAGTACCACTCTCGCCAACAAAACACTCTCTCTTCACTCTTACAACTGGATCTCCCTTATAGCACAATTCTCCCTTTTCATATGCAGCAGCTTACTAAGTCGGAAACAGCGGGTACTGTTGTAAATTTGAGTATTATAGCACAGCACATTCAACATAACCTCAAAGTTAGGAGTTAAGCAAAAGGCGAGAAACCTATTAACTTAGAATTATCAACCAGCTACATTTTCAAACCATTGCTAATTCCCTACATTGTACACTGCAGCAGTTGTCACGTAAGTGACCTGAATCTAACACCTCAAATATCAAGTCAATAAGAAAAAGAAAAAAAAACCTTTCTTTTTGAAGAAGGGGAAAAAATTGATGACTGAGCACTTCTCAGATGACTGTCATCTTTACCCTCGGTTTCGGTAAGATCACCTTCTGTCAACTTGAATAATTCCTGGTTCGAGGGTTGACAGTATCTGAGGCATTGACATGCCACCAGATACAACAATCTCTGCAAAGAAGAGAAAGGAGCATGTTGGAAAGTGCATCAAGCATAAGCATGTAACTTGATCAGAAAATTATGCTCATTGCCAGATGAGAACCCTCTATTAAGAACACACATGATACTTGCAAAAAAGCTCAGGAGTAACAAACAAAGCATCATATATAACTACTCGCTACATCCCACTTTATGTGACACCAGACAGAGTACGAGGGTCAAATGATTAATTTTCTGTGTGAATTCTAGTCATCAAATCTTCAAGTTCTTTGAAATATAATACAGATATTTAGAAACTATATAAAAAGTACTGGAAGTCCCAATAGTTAACAATTCAAAGTATTTATAATGCATATGAAAAAAATAAGGTAAAAAAAAATGTCTTTGACCCTCCAAATAGTACTCCACCGTGTCACATAAAGTGGGACAAAAGGAGTATATTTTCCAGAGAATTTGACAATGAAAAAATCTCTTACCTATGCCTTCACGGACTGACAAGTTTGGTCTAATAACATCCTTTGCATTGACCAGGAATATATCACCTATGTAAAGATGATTTGTAGGAACATACACACAACATAGCTCTTCGTCTCCTGAATAGTTCTGGATTGGATGGTAAGACAGAGTATCACACAAGTGAATTTCAAGTAAAATTGATGAGATTGAGAATGTACATAATCTTTCCATTATGATTCTACTGCTATCCATGCCTACCAGGTAATTGGAAACTTGTGAATGGTGTAAACAAAAGATACAAATTAATTCTTATTATTAAGAAACAAAAGAAAAGCAGGTAATCATTGGCGTACCTGCAGGACAACAGACGAAGTAATGAACCCAAAGGCATATTCGCCGATGCGTGGATGCCTTATTATGGCAACCTCCTTGAAAGCTTGTGTATTCTGATCTGCAGTGATACAGGAGGTTATGCATCTATCGTCACTCTCCAACTGAAAGTTGTTTCGTGAAAACAGTATGAAACTGAAAATCCATAAAGCATACCTGGGGATATGGCAGAACTAATTTGCTTTGAAGCATTATAGATATGCCGAACAAATGGCATTCTTTTGATGAACCACTCCCCAAGATTCAAAACAGATGCCCCCAACCATGATGACATGAACACCCCGACCAAAAAAATAAAAGTGATTGAAGTCATAAATCCAAGACCTGATCAGAACAGCCATTGAAAAGGAGGTCATCTCCAAAGAAGAGTATCACAACTATGAGCAGCTAACATATCACAAGAACCGATACTTAACCTAACATGGCTGACATTTACATACGGTACCATAAGACTATTTGCTAATTCCTCTATAGAACAATTTCTTCTTTAGAAGAGCAATGCATTCTATGTCCAAAGAAAGATAAAGGCCATTACTTAAGACACCATGGAATGAGCCAGGGCCATTAACAACATAGAAATACAGTAAGTTGGAAGGTTCAAATGCTTACCAAAAATATCAATTCCAAGATGAGCATAGATTGGAGAGAAAAAGCCATCCACAAAATGAATAAACCACCATGTTATGTAGAAAGTGACTGCTATAGGAAATAGGATAACACTGCAAAAGGATGTGTATAAGTAACAACTTGAAAAGTAAGGAGTAAAGCAGAGTTAGAGCGTCTACTTAATCACAGGTGACAGTGAAGACAAAAACGAATATTTATAACTTATAAGCATATCATGTTACTCTTTTCCCATGACACTTACAAGCAGAGTGGATTGTGGTTTAGTTCCTTCCTAATCAAGTTTATTTCAATAGCTTCCATCCCATGGATTCTTATTAGTAAAAGCTCATATGTACAGCATAATCCAAGAAAGAAGAATAAAACAACAACTATGCCTCAGTCCCAGATAAGTTGGGGTCGGCAATACGAATCCTCATTCCTTTCATTTAGCTCAACTCATATCAAATCCAAGAAAGAAGAATGCTCCTTTTTATTGTGATAGATACGATACGTAAAGTAATTTTACTAAGTCTTTCCCATCATCATATTTACCAACAAAGGAGGGTGATACCGACACAAGTAAAACAAAATTCTAGTAATGAATTCATTTTAATAGCTGATACAAGTCACAACAACTCTGATGCTTTTTAATGTTCCAAGATTGATTGTCTTAGTTCTGTTAGCAGAAAGCCCATCTATTCAAATCAGTCGTAACAGAAGCTAGAAAGTGGGTAGTGTACTCATCAAGGACCTTGAAAAGTACAAACCCCTAAACTCTTATAACAGAAGCTAGAAGATAGGAAGTAGAATCCTGGATCAGTTCTTCTGTAGACCTTGATCTTTGCTCAACTAGTTCTTGTAAATCATTCTTGTGACACTTTGCTGCTTCTTCCTAAACTTTATTTTCCAACAGCAAGGAACCAGGTAAACAGATACAGCCTATATCTAGATCAGAGGGAAGATTGAAGAGAACCATTTTTACCATCCAGTCATGAATTTCTTAGAAGCCCAGCTCCTAACAACTTTAGAGAAAGTCTGCAGTTGCAAAAAATATATACAACTTTTGTCAGATGAATAAAAGAGAATTCATGCTTAAAATATGGAAATAGAAGGAACAACATGGTAATATTCCCAGTGATCAGTCCAGTCACTATAAAATTAAGCTCAAGAAATGAATAGCAAGCAAACTAATGTATAAGCTACAAGAACAGACTTTGGCGCAGTCATCAGATTTAGCTTTGTGATGCAAGTGCATGTACCAGAGGCAAAGAGAAGAGGAGAAGGAATCAGATAAGAAGTCGAGAAGAAGAGAGAGATAAGAAAAGTAAATGTCAATCAGAGATATAAGGAAAAGAGACCAGCAATAACCAAAAAGATTGCTCCCAACAGCACATAAAACAGTAATGCAGAAGTCAAAGGCCCTACGATTCACCTTACATTTATGTGCAAAACAGCAGGTGTGTAATCAGTTAAACAACTAATCAAGTACGGTACATGTGATAAACTCTTCTGAGAAAGGGGGCTTATATCATTTTGATATAATACATTTTCCAGGAAAATTGATGGAATTCTTTTTGACTTTTGGTCATTTTAACATGTTAAGAAAAACATTATGCACACAAGTTATATCTTTTAAGGGCACTAGTATATTGTGTTTAGATAACCGAAGGGGCACCAGTATATTTTCAGCTATAATTATCTCTATTTCTACTCCATACCAATTACTTCCACCAATGTATAATCACTATTTTCATTTTTGTTCCTCATTGCTCATAAGGATCACCAAGCATCACTCCCACGCTCCACCTGCCACCATCTGGTACTATTAGAAGCTACCAACTGTTTTACCCATCAAATGTTATGTCAGATTAACCCTAAATTGATCGATCTAACACCCGTTCAAATGTAATCTAGCACAAAGACTGGCATAAATATCACCAGATATAAAGGAATGTAGCATGCCATAGATGTTATACCATGCAATGATGACAAATAGGAATGCCACATCCATCACACCTCAAACGCATGAAAATCGAATTTCTCAAGAAGTGTAGGACATCCGAATAATACATTATAATTTTTACATAAAACCTAAGTCCAACCTAAAATCACATGTAGATACACTCAAGAATCAACAAACATGTTATATAACAACTAGTCGCATCCATCAAGTATACACACATAGGTAGTATAGAAAGAATAAAATATGACTGAGCACATGTCTAACACCTAAGGAGATAAATATGCAAAGCTTTTAAAGACATTTCTGCTTCGTATGCATAAACATCAATGCACAGCAGCATATGGACGCGGACATGGAGAGCGCGTCATTTAATCATTTAATATGCTACAAATGTATTACTTTGATATATTAATCTAGTTTGTTCAGCAATTTTTTACTAAGAGGAGAAAAAAGCACAACTTAAATCATTTAAATGTAATAAAAGAGTGAGTAAAAGCAGACAAGAAGAAGTTCAATTAATATGTATGACACCCGAGTCCTCTCCTACCATAAAAGGTCAAACGTTAACACAGTTTCTCATTAACTAATTATGTTGAGTTCTTCTGAACTTCATAAATATTTTCCTTTCATACCACAAAATAAAATTTTACTTGGCAGGAAACAGTAAATAAATAAACTGAAAATTAACAGCAAGCCAGACTTCAACCAATATTTCCCGCAATCTCTATGATCAATTTCCAAACATAAGGGAAAATATTTTCTTCCATTTTTTGTAATGTAATTCGAATAATTTCTTCCATTTGCCTAAGCCTTCATCAGCACAGTTACCTCATAACCATAGGCAGATCTAGGATTTGGAATTTTGGGTTCAGATTATTTGTACATATATAGTAAGTTTCGTAACACATATATAGGGTTTGAGTGCCAAAGCTACTTAGTTCAGCAGAATCCATAACTCACACGGTACATCCACCCTTGCCTGGTATATGTGCTAGTGGGAGTTAGTAGGTACCAGGTGGAATAGTACCAAGTTAGTCCTAACACCACTGATATAAAAACAAAAATACAAAAAAAGTTTTCCCTTGGGGCGAAAAAAAAAATGCAAAAGTAACAAAATAGCCCCTTCTTCAAGCATTCCTCTTTCCCTAACTTTGAGCTCTTAATAAGTAACTGCCAGCATGACAATAAATTATGCTCATACAAAAGTTATCCAATTCTTTCCTTCTATAAATACTTCAACAAAATCCATTCTTAAACGCAATTTAAACTCCTAATTTACACAATTAAAACACCAAAAATCACTACCACACTTAACAAAACCCTGATCCAACATACAAATCCAGTTAAGAGCTAATCGAAACACTAAAACCCTAGCGATATTCCCAATCAAAAACAAACTATCTGAATAAGAATAATTTGAGAAATAACGGAATTAACCTCGCGGCCGGAGTGATGGTGAGAAGAGGAAGAGGAAGGCCTATTCGCGGAGTCATCGTCAACGGCGACAGCGGCGGCGGAGTGAGCCACCGGAATAAGAAGTTCACGATCTCTGCTAGAATTTGCCATTTTTATCCCCAATTTCTCATCTCCCATTTACTTATAATAAAATTTCTTTTCTTTTTGCTATGAAATAATAGTGTACAGATTTTGTAAGTGTAACAGTTCTATTTAATCTATTTTTTTTAAAAAAATACTTATATTGCTTGGTGATAGAGGAAATGTTTGGGCAGTGGGACAGAAGAGGAATTTAAGAAAAAAAATGTTGTCTTACTCTTATTAAAGTTAGCTCTAGACTCCATAATTTAATGGACTATTCAATGTTGATGAGGTATTGCGTTTGGTTTGGGCTGGGCCAGGTTGGATTTTGTCATGTTGATGAGCTGTCTCCAATTATATTTTGCCAACTCATACCATCTTTTTTTTTTAGTTTAGGTACTGAATTTAATTTCTATATATTGATAATATAAAAAATATATAGCCTAGAAAATAATACTATAAGTAACAAAATTACTTGCACCCAGTATTTATAACAAACCATGCTAATTTTTAATTAAGTCATAAATTAAGGTGCAAATGTTTATTAGTTAATGATTTAAGGATAAGAGTAGATATTTTTTCCTTTTGGTTTCCATTCGATGTCCAGTACCAATATTGGGGCCTGACTAAATACGAATTTGCACCGAGAAGTCCCACATTGAGGGGTAAAGCGCTCCTTAACAAAGACAATTTCATACCTAGGACTCGAATCCGAGACCTCTAGTGAAGGATGAATGAGTACCTACTATTCTACCACCAGCGGCGAAACCAGATATTTTTTCAAGGATGTTCAGACTTAAAATAACTAAATAAAAAATTCGACAAAGAGTGTTCAATATATGTTTTATACATTTAAAATTAATTTTTTTACTTATATACACAATATAAAGGTGGCTTCGCCCTATCTACCACAACCTTTGTTGGTATGTATCATATATTTATACGCCAACTCCGATTTTTTTTTAAAAAGAATTATTTAAACTCTAAAGTTAACTCCTATATATAATAGTAAGATTAATAACCTGAAAATTAGGCAGGTAACATGTTACAACAACAACAACAACAACCCAACAGGTAACATGTTACGATAAGTAAAAAATATTACACGGTTTGTGTATTTAAGTAAAATCACCAAAGAAATATTTGTTAGGATCAAAGACAATACTTACATTTTTTTCATTATTGTAAATGAAATGGTTGTTATATAGTACTATTTATCAAGGAAATATGAGAGGTTGAAATTTGAGAGGTTAACATGACTGTAGTTATTGTTGTGTGTTTAAGCTTTAAACAAGAATTATGATAATATTTTTATTTATACTAATCAGTCATGAAATAATTAAGTTCTGTGTAATCAAGCAACTCCTACTTTATGTATTGTGCCTTAAATAAACTTCAAAAATTATTGATACTTGCAATCATTTCAATAGAACATGTTTAAAACCGATTATGATTATTGCCCAATAATATATTCTCGATCAATTTGCGACTAACAAACTCCAAATTAAACAATGACCATATTGATAGTGCATACTCCAAAAATCTCTAATTTAGTCCTTAATTGTTGACATTTCATGAAACCAGAAAAAATAATCTTTCAATGTATCATGATAAATAGTAAATTTTAACAACAAAAGGGTAGTCCGGTGCACAAAGCATCCCTCATTAATACAGGGTCCGGAGAAAGCCTGTACTCTCAGAGGTGTGATGTAGACAGGCTAACCTAATACAAGCATTAGTGGCTGGTTCCACGGCTCGAACATTTGACCGATAGGTCATATAAAGACAACTTTATCTTACTCCAAGGCTCTCGTTACAGCAGCAAATCAATATTCTCTGTATGTATAGTTGTCCCCTTTTTCTTCCATCCTTAACCTGAGATATCGAGTTGAAATATTAAAAATGGAGAATAGAATTAGTAGGGCGAGTGGGTTGCGAACAAGGGGCGGAGCCAACCTTATAGCTGCAAGTTCGGCAGAACCTAGTAGCTTTGGCTCAAACCTTGTATTTGTGTTATAAAAATTCATTTAATATGTATAAATAGTCTATTTAGAGCCCAGTTAGTAAGAAGATTATTGTCCGAAACACATAAATTAAAAATCCTAGCTCCACCTTGATTCCAAATATGCGATACGAGATATTTGTGCAAATGCAGTTTATTGTTCCCTGGAAAAGTACAGAAGATTGATCAAGTTTGGTAAATGCAATCAAATAAATCATGTGTATAAAGACTTCATTGTATTCCCTTTTCAGCAATAAATGTACAACTCTGTCGATCAAATTCAACAACAAATTATTAGAGCTATTCAGCTTTGTGTTATTCTGCAACTCCAAAAAAAAAAACCAGCTTCTTTAATACCTTTACAACCCCCGTAAGTATAAGATTTATTATTTACACATTATGTATGTCAACCTGCTGTTCTTGAGTCGAGGGTCTATCGGAAACGACCTCTCAACCTCACACACAAGGTAGGGGTAAGGTCTACATACACCCTACCCTCCCCAGAACCACTTGTGGGATTTCACTGAGTATATTGTTGTTGTTGTGTATGTCAACCTGAATATGTACAAACACTATAGCACGAACTCAGTAAGTACATCGTCGATAATTCCACTCAAAAGATGTTTCTCAATGTCAGTCACTACTTGTTCAACCTCATCCAAAGTAAATCCATTTCTCCAACCAAGATCCCATGTTGTACTAACCACTTCATTGCACCATATATCTCTTTCATGTAAAGCATAAAGAGTACCTATTGAAAGGTTATTGCCAGCAACCTTAGTGTAACTTTTCAAGACTTCAATCTTGTCACAGATTTCATTAACCAACTTGTCAAAGGAGATGGAGATTTTCGACGTCTTAATTGGATTTTTGGATACTACCAGGGTACACTGAGACCTTTTATGTTCTAACAATTCATTGGCACAATCCAATAAGAGTGTGTTTTCTGCGACTTCATTGTCGACACTAATTGTTTTCCATACTGTTGGTTCCCATGCATCAGTATCGAAAAGCTCCTCTGCTCGACTGAGGAATGATTCGTTGCTCAACAGTATGTGTCGTGTAGTCGCTCTAGATTTAAGGTCTTCCTTTTCAGTTGAATGTAGATGAACTTGATAGCTAGTGTGCTCCATTAGGGGGATGTCATGGTCACACTGGATAAATGGCACAGTAGACTCAGATGCGAAACTTTCATCAGTATTAAGATTATCTGCAATAGAAGAAATCATTGTATGTTGTAAGTATTGTCCCACGACTAGAGATTAATCTACTCGGATCAATAACTAGAGTAGTAGAAGATACATTTCTCCGTAACTTGTAAAAATGCAAGAACCTTTTACATAATCATTTCTTTGTCGCAGTCCTCTGAAGAGATCGAATGAGGAAAGAGGTAGATGGACATATATAGAGACAGTGAACAGATGATACTAATAATGAAGTTTATGTGCCTGTCTTCAAAATGTTGAAGTGTTTAGAGCATATAAGTTTAAGCTAGATGAACTTCAGCTGCTACTTGCAGGTATCATAACCTGGTCCATTAAGCAGCAAGCTAACTGAATAAGCTCTCATAGTACACAATGAATATTTCGCGAAAGATTGCCTAAAGCACCAGATAATGCAAGATTGATATTGACTACATAACACTCAAGCCAAGCATAACGAAACAAGCGCCTTACCAATGACAACATTTTCAAAGATTTCAGTCACTTCCTCACAGGGAAGCTCTTCTGAGGATGTAATCTTGGTTATGGTTATATTACTGTCTCGATCAACTGCCTGAACAATCTGGATATTGCCATCCTTGTGTTCCATAATCTCAACCTGCATCGACATATTTCATTAGTCTTGACAAATACAAAAGAAGCTCTCTCTAAATAAAGTTCGACAGGTAAGCCACTTGTTAATGCCCCTAAAATTGTGACTATAATCTTATCCGAATAATAATAACAGTTGAGAGTAATAAAATTTATGAAAAAAATTAGTTAAGACTTCAAGATAAAAGGTATAAGGGTGCACTTACCATAGGAACAACAGAGGAACTCTTGACAGACTTTTCAGTTTTGACATTCTTCTTCCTATTTCTGGAGTTATTAGATGCAATGGCTGTGACGCGCTTTGAGATAGTGCTATTTGGCAGTGCAACAAGTTTTTCTGGTGCATTCGATTTTCGCTCAGGTTTCCTCACTTTAGCAGTAGTCCTCTTACTTTGATCCTGAAATTTAGCAGTGGTATTGAGATCAGCATTTTTCATTTCTCCAGATTTCTTCGCGCCAACAGCTTGTTGAGTTCTCCCAATCCTTTCTTCTATCGCTTCTTTCTTTGGTTGCTTAGTCTTTACAGGAGAAGAATCTCTACTCTTTGTAGAAGGCAGTTTTCCCTGAATGACAACTTCATTACTCTTTTGACCTGAAGACGTTTCAACTTTTCGTGCCTGCAATTTCCGGTATATAGTGAAATTCACAGCTGAATTCTCTTCCTTTGAGTTCCATTTTCCAAATGTCTCTTTAGTATCTGAAGGAAACTTTTGTGCCTGCATTTCTGGAGCGTACATCGGCTTCATGATCACAATAGGTGGAGCATCATCGGCGAAACTCTTCAAGAAATGAGAAACACTAGTTTGATGAGAGATCACATTATTAGATCCCTCAATACACTTGCTTCTCAAAAGGCCTTTGAATTGCATTGTTTCAATTATCCCGTCCAATGTTCTCTGTTTTGGATCCGTCCTCTGACCGATGACAGACGGCTTCGTTGCCTTTGGCAAATCTATTTCAAATACAGGCCTTCTCTGCTTCAAAACCTTATCCTTCTCTAATTGTTTCTGTGTTGTAGGAATATCTTCAAGTCCCATTAGTCTTGCTATCAAATTTGGCGCTTTCGGCTTCTCCTTTTGAATCTTTGGTGGAGAACACTCAAAAGAGGAAATTTCATGGGACTGAACCATGGAACATTGGCTTGAGCTAGTGGACGAGAAATCGGGTGATAAAACCACTTTTTTCCCATCAACAACACCAGGTTTTTCTATCGATGACTCACTCGAGGTAGTGAAACTAGTAGAGGGGAAATCGGGAGATAACTCTACTTTTCTTCTATCGATACGAGCCTTCTCTGAACCACAACATGACTGCAACAAATTTTGTCTAGCAAGACCATCTCTTATCGCTTCCCTTAACTCATCATAACAATCTCGCGAACAATCAACAGAAAATCTTGGCTTCTCAAACTCCACCTTATCGTACCAGTGATCTACAACACGTTCAGATTTCGTCCTCCCAATACCTATTCCATTCCTCATTTTCCTCAACTTTGTCATATATTCTGAAGCTTCTTGCAATTTCCCCAGCATAACTATTGACTCTTGTAAATCAAGTGCTCCTTTTAACAAATCTTTTGTAATATCCTTAGAATTCTTTTGTTTTCCAACTTTATGATTTTCCATATTTTGAGGGTCAATTTTGGATTTTTTAATTGTCTTACCTTCAATAACACCTTTGGGATTATCACAAGTGACAAATGATCTATACATAACTGATCTCAGATTATCTTGAGGCATATTCTATAACATAAGAATTCAAGTAGAATTAGTCAGAAACTGACATAAAATCTTGAAAAAACAACATAATAAGATTTGCCAAATGTACTCACATAAACTAATGAAGAAATTTTCAAAGGTTTGAGTCACTGAAAGCAGAACCAAATATAAAGAATTAGTTGCCATCTATAAAGACAAATATAAACTTCTCAAATATAGAATACATTCATCTCCTCTGAAATATTCAAATTAGAATTATGAGTATATTCATTTCATAATTCTCATTATATTCTTCCTAATCTTTAAAGAATAACTGATAAATAAGAGGAAAAGGAGACAAATGAAAGAGATGGCCACAACTGTGATAACAAAAAAAAAATATGTAACATAAAAAAAGGGCGGCCAGGTGCACTAAGCTCCTGCTATGTGCAGGGTCCAAGGAAGGGCCGGACCACAAATGTCTATTGTACGCAGCCTTAACTGCATTTCTGCAAGAGGCTATTTCCATGGCTCGAACCATGACTTAAACAACAATAATAATTACATCTCAAATGACAAAATTACAAGTTATTAAGAACACTGTAAAGCAGCTTAAAGACTCCATTGTTATCCCAATAAGTTCATGTATAAGCTGATCATATGATAAAAAAATGACCGTTTTTACCTTAGCCTCTATCCAAAAGGAGAAATGAATGAAAAAGGACCAAACAGTAATCAAATGCACAACAACAACAACAACAAATTCAGTATAATCTCACAAGCGGGGTCAGGAGAGGAGAGGGTAGTCTGTACACAGACCTTACCCCTACATAGAGGCTGTTTCCTATAAACCCGACTCAAGTAATCAAATGCACCCAAATGAATATCTTGGAACAAACAAAAAGATCCCAAGTGATGAATTTACACACACACATAGAGGTGCAAACCAAAATCTTGGAACAACCAAAAAGATTATAGTGATGAATTCACACACACAAACACACACGCACAGGTGCAAATGAAAATCTCGGAACATCACACAGAGGTGCAAATGAAAATATTGGAACAACCAAAAAGATCACAGTGATGACTTTACACACACATATATATACACACAAAATAGCACCAATAAACATATTATTATTAATTCTCACCTGGATTAGCCCTTTACATTTGTGTTAGCAAAAGAGTGAACAGACCCCAGATCCTATAACCAAAATAATAGCAGGTAAATCTTGACTTTTTTGGTTCAGTCCACCCCACTATCACAGTTACTATATGAGAATGTCCCTTTATTTTCAAGAACTTAGACTTTAAGGAATTTTCTATTTATTCAACTTTATTCTGCTTAATTAATATTAGCAATAAAAGATGGCAAATTTTAATGTGAATTGTGGGTGGTGGTTGAGGATGATGCTTACTCCCATGTGAGCTGAAGTGTACCTAAGACTAATTGGATATGGCAAAATAAAAAGGGTTATTGAAAAAATTAGACTAGAAATTATGATTAGAGAAAGGCGGATCAAGATGGAAAAACTTATTAATATTTGGCGTTTATATCCCGATAAATACATAATATTATATCTTTTATATTAATGTTATATTAGGGTAAGCTATCTACATTAATAACTGCGGAAGAAGCTATTAATGTTGCATTACAGTAGACTATTTACATACACCCTTTGTGGTGCATCCCTTCCCCGAATCCTACATAAATGCAGAATATTTTATACATCGGAATATCCTTTAAATACAAAACATATTTACTCAGTATTATAACAACAATAAATAAGGCTCACTCCTACGTAAATGGTGTCGGCTAAGTTGTTATTATTCATCATGATTCGATAGGCTTTACGCTGATTGTCAGCCTACCACAATCCTCCTTCTCTATTCGAACTTTGGACCGGCAATATAAGTAATCTCACAAAGCTAACATGCCCATAGTTATTATTTAATCATCTCCTAATATATTATTGTTATTTTTATTACGTATTTTTATGGTACTAATATATCATCTCCTATTGCTTTTTTGAGCCGAGGGTCTCCTGGAAACAGCCTCTCTACCCTTCAGGGTAGAGGTAAGGTCTGCGTACATATTACCCTCCCCAGACCCCACTTATGGGATTATACTGGGTCGTTGTTGTTGTTGTTGTTGATTAACATATATATACCTTTATTTAACACTTAATATAATTTATTACATAATAAGGTTTGATTTAAATAATACACACCAAATACAAGTAAAATTTTATTGTTACAAACTTAGGAAGAGACATGCAGCAAACTTGAGTCTGTACAACAGTACTCCCTCGGTCCATAATAAGTGATCTTTAGCCTTTTTTTGTGATCGAAAATAAGTAATTTTTTCAGATTTCAAGAATTAATTAATTATTTTTTTCTACTTTGCCCTTGAAGTAAATAGTGTTGAAATATGTGCTAGGAGTGTTTATGCGAAGAAATAGTAAAAGTTAATATGGTCAATTTCATTATTAATTAATGTTAAAAGGTGAATTTCTTAATCTGCGTAAAAACAGCAAAAAAATCACTTATTGTGGACCGGAAAGAATAACCTACACGGAGAAACAATGTCTACGAATTAATTAAATATATGTAGCCAACCGTTTGGTTGTTTTTGGAACATATTCTCTGCAGGGGACAATTTTTAATGAGGAGCTTTCAGATTGTCTGTATCATTAAATTATACAACGAGATCTTACTCCAATTACCAACGATTTTTTTTTTTGTTTCGAAAATAATTTCCTTTTATTATTGCTATACTTTATACTCCATTCAGCTCAAAATAATTGATTTTTTTCTTGTTTTCACACATACTAAGAAATTTACCTTTTAACATTAATTAACAATGAAATTGATCATATTAACATTTAATATCTCTTCACATAAATACTCCTAACACATACTCCAAGGGCAATGTAGGAAAAAAATAATTAATTCATTCTTGAAATCTGGAAAAATCACTTATTTTGAATCACAAGAAAAAAAACCAAAAAGTCACTTATTTTAGACCAGGAGTATAATAATGACTTCCCACGTTTCTTTTTTCCTTATGGGAAAATACCGCTACTCAACTTTGGTTTCAATTTTCATTTTGACAGGTTAATTAAAGTCGGTACCTATTAAACATTTTCAATATAATTTAAAGAGTATCTATTAGACATAAAATTAAAAAAAAATTTGCAAACCGTGTATATTATAACATCTAGTTGGTATCACATCTTGAAATTGTGATAAATCTTTTATTGGATTATAAAAGCTAGTGAAGTCAAGACAAGACATGGATATTCAACAAAATTCCATTAGTATAAGAAGGGCAGCTATTCATTTTATTTTAAAATTAATAAGGAGAATATAATATATTTTATCTCTAAATTGTCACCTGAATTTTCTCCGATAGATAAGGGAAGTTATTAGTCTTTATTTGACTTTGAAAAAAAAGAAATATACATTTATTATTTAATTACTTCATTGGAAAAAGAAAGAAAACAAAAATAAGTCTCTTAGAGCTGAAACATTAATGCTCTAGACCAAAAAAAAGAATTACCATTGCTTTTTTTTTTTGGTTGAGAAAATAGAAACATTAAATTAACTAAACTAGTTCCACCATATTACAATTCATAGTGACGTTACTTAAGGCATTCAGATTACCTAGACTTGCTAGCATATTACATGCACTATTAGATAAGTGCTTAACAAAAAGAACACCACCAAGTTTATCGTTTTCCAATGCATAGTTAACAAAAATGGGAGGACTTGCAAAGCGGGTAATCTTGTTCAACTTGGATTGATGGGAAGCTTCCTTTGCTAATATGTGTGCGACTGCATTTCCTTGACGGAAGGTGTGTCTAATCGCCAGGTGTTTTA